>NC_090190.1:32781387-33381387 GCF_024679245.1 Pseudorasbora parva
TTTCTCTCGTGGATGATCTGAAAACACCAATAAACAAGTAAGCTGCATTTCAGCAATCTCCATTTGAGATGTTCTGCTTAAAGTGTCATTCAGTCTATATTTTAGACTTGTCTTTTTTCGTCAACGATATTGCAGGTTTATATAACGTTAGTCACAATGTAGGCTAACGTTACGCAGTGACTGTGGTGTAACTTACTTTGAAATACATGCAAAAACATCATAGGCCTACTTCAGTTCTCAAAAATATAAATATATAACTTATGTATAATATGAATATGTCTTGTCAAATGACTGTCGTTTTAACCTATATGGTGGAAAAGGTGACGTTTGCTAGAAGGATCGAGTGAACGATCTGTAATGATCTACGGTTGTATTTTGTAATAAAAAATAATATTACCCTTGTTACTGTACTAGCATCTTGCTTCATCTAGACAATGCGTTCTCTCTATGAAACGTTCAATTTAATCAGAAATTGTTTAAACAGCTAGTCAATAAGTGGAAAAATCACTACTTACTGCTTACAGGAATATAGTTGCCACTTTCTTCAGTTTAAGACGCTGAGCGAAGCTTGCTTGAAATGGGCTGAACAAACGAACGATTTGTTGTGGTATCTGATTATAATAATCATCAACCATGACTGTTGACATATGAAAAGTCCTCACGTCTCCTGCACAGCCTAAACATGACATATGTGTCATGAGAGCCGTTTTTGCTATCCTCAAGTGTCTTGTTTACCTGCAGTCCCGATGATTCGGCTTCGTCAGTTCTGCCTGAAAATGAACATGTTTGGACATATGCAAATGTTGGGGGCGTGCATATAAATGATCCCCAACGCTTGCGTCACGGCTGGCCTTATGTTGAGAAGCACTTATTTTTCCGTGGTGTTTTTTGATTCATGAGATTTACATATGAAGGAGGAGGCAATGGTGTTTGAGACGCACGGTATGTGATGTCCATGTACTGAAATCTTACTATTTCACTATGGCAAGGTTAATTCAATTTTTCATTCTAGGGCACCTTTAATGTTCAGGACACTTTCCTTAATAATAATTACATTTACAGCGTGCCATGTATGTATTGACAATAGCAAGTTGCAAATAGCAAGCAATTGACAATTTAGCAGATCTTTTCCACCAAGACCAAACATATCAACACTGTCATATCCATTGCCATGCCAAACACCCAGAGAGATGTCATGACAGAACTAGTTAACAAACTCAAAATTAAACATTATTCGAAATCAATTATTAATCATAGTTAATTTAGATTTATATTAACTAACGTTAACTTTAATAAACACTGTAATAATTGTTAGTTCATTTCAGTGAATGCACAACTGATGTTAACTAATGGAACCTTATTGGGAAGTTTTAAGAAAAATGGAGGTTACACTTTATTTTAAGGTGTATTTTATTATCCCAAATGACACACTATACACTATGAACTTATACTCTATATACTTATGCACTTATCTGTGTAGTATGTGAATTTTCGAAGGTTATTTTGTCATTCAACATCGGAGTCTGATACCCCCTCCGCTGCGTAATTAAAGTTGCGACAGTCAAGTGCATGAAGTGTCCACCATTCCACACTTTTTTTCTAGGAATGGATGATATATTGCCCACCATATCAATATTGGACAATATATGTTCATTTTTAATTTTATCGTTATCGGCCCAATAAGAAAAACAAGGATGCAAATGACAGTAAAGATATTTATAGTGTTGCAAAAGATCTGTTTCAAATAAATGCTGTTGTTCTTTTAAACTTTCCGTTCATCAAAGAATCCTGACAATAATGTATCGGGGTTTGTCACAAAAAAAGCAACACAACTGTTTTTAAGAGTACCAAATCAGCATATTTTAGCATATGTTATTTATATTACTGTTTTCTAGCAAGTAGCAACACCTCCGTCAACCTTGACTCGCCGTCCTCGAAAACCAGCACCACAGACAATCAGAGGGAATGAGAGCGATGATCCAGTAAGCATCTCTGAAAGTGAGGAAAGTGGGAATAAGGAGGTGGAGCTGTGTTGCTCCAATCAGATCAATGAAGAGATGCAGAGGATGCTCAACCAATTGTAAGTGGCACCGCTGAATTTCAGAAATTTCAGAATGCTGTTAATTGTTTTACTCAAACATTAGTGAGATGATACATAAGTGAACTAATAAATCATACTTCTAGTGGACAAAAAATGGTCAATTAAAAATATAGGGTTGATGCATTCAGGTTTATGTTGTTATTTTGAAGACCACACACACTTTTAATGCAAACCATTTCCAATCATTTGATAGAATAAGTGTTTGTTTTTATGCCTCAGACGTGAATGTGAGTTTGAGGATGACTGTGACAGTCTTGCATGGGAAGAGACAGAGGAAACTCTGTTACTCTGGGAAGATTTTCCAGGATGCACCTTCAATGTTGAAAACCAAGGAGAGGTACGTCCATCTTAAATTAGTTTGGGGGGGGTTCTTGTGTGAGTGTGTGTGTGTGTGTGTGTGTGTGTGTGTGTGTGTGTGTGTGTGTGTGTGTGTGTGTGTGTGTGTTGTTTTAAGGACTTAATGCTCATACAATTTGTACACTGTATAAAATGAACCCAATTACACCTGGGGGAAAAAAAAACATTTAAACAGCTGAACATTCAGACTTATTTATAAAAATAAATAAAAAATCATATTTATTTAAATTAAGTCATCAAATCTCATGAAGTTTATACATTTTTAAACTAAAGAATAACTACAAAATAACTACAGTATTGCAGTAAAAAGCAGTTCATTTTTAGTGTTGCTTTTAAAAAAAGATTTGATTACACATTAATCAGTGAAATATTTCGTTAAATGTATCTAGCTCTATTATTGATTAGTTTTTTCGTCCAAATGTTTTGAGCATGCATACACAAACAAATAAAAAAAATGTTCACGCTAGACCTAATACAGTTTAGTGATTTTTGTCGGATCATCAGTTTTGTTTTGTAATAAGCAGCAAACCAACGAGAAAAGAAAAACATTTTAACTGATTTGATACATTTAATCTAGATGTCTTTCTCTTTCTCTGCAAAATATTTCCATCATGAAGAGAAAGCTACAAGACATCTCAAAAATAACTGTTTCTTTCTTTTGCTAATACACACTATCTGACGCAGCAAGATGAGTCCATAGAGAAGGTGATAAAGGACACGGAGTGCCTTTTCAAATCCCGCGAGAAGGAATATCAAGACACCATTGACCAAATTGAGGTAAATAGACTGTCTAAAAACCTAACTCTGCATGTCTGTCTATTACTTTAAGTTTGTTTTGTGTTTGTCTGTACCCGTAGTTGGAATTGGCAACTGCTAAGTCGGATATGAACAGGCATTTGCATGAGTATATGGAGATGTGCAGCATGAAAAGAGGGCTGGATGTTCAAATGGAGACCTGCAGACGATTAATCACTCAGACTGGAGACAGGTACACACACACACACACACACATGTGGTATATGTGGTTTACAGGGAGGGGGGGGGGGGAGAACACAGTTTAGTATGTGTTTAAAGCCATTTGGTTTACGAGGACACAGGAAATGTCCTCATAATCCATGTATAGGTTGTAACACCCATGTCATTATACACATTTGTGTCCTTATAAGCCATACAAGCACCTATTCGCACACACAAACAAGGACTTTGAAAGAAGACTAGTCATGATAGTCATGTTGTAGGGTCAGAGGTGCACATTAATAACTACTTCAAACTGCCTTTTTTTTAGACATCAAAGTTTTTGTAGGGTTTAATAAATGGACAGTTTTCTACCAAGAGTCTTTGCTTTGTATCAGAACCTCTCATTCTGGACCATTCATCATAAATTTGCACAAGCTTTTGCTACGTTGTGTGAATTAAAAAAATTACCGGCAAACATGCTCTAGTTCTGAAAAGAAAAAAGTGCCGAAGATGTGGTTTAATAAATGTGTTTTTATTCAACAAAAAGACATTTTAAACCCTTGCTTATGATTATTATTGATGTTGCACAGTCAATTAGATTTGTTTTTCTAATAAAGAAGTTAAAAAGTGCATTTAAACACATTTTATATAGCCTGTTAACTATCAGTGTCCTTCATTCAGGTTTTCCAAAACTTCCATGGCCACAGATGTATAAAATCAAACACCTAGGCATGCAGACTGCTTATACAATTTTGTGCAAAAATGAGTCGCTCTCTCAGGAGCTCAGTGAATTTTTAGCATGGTACCGTGATAGGTTGCCAACTGTGGAGTAAGTCCATGTGTAAAATTTTCTCACAACTAAATATTCCATGGGCAACTGTTAGTGAAATAATAACAAAGTGGAAGCAATTGGGAACCAAAACAACTCAGCCACAAAGTGGTAGGCCACGTAAAATCACAGAGCGGGGTCAGCTCATGCTGAGGCGCACAGTGTGCAGAAGTCAGCAACTTTCTGCTGAGTCAGTAGCTACAGACCTCCAAACTTTGTGTGGCCTTCAGATTAGCTCAAGAAAAGTGTCTGAGAGCTTCATTGGATGGGTTTCCATGGCCAAGCAGCTACATCCGAGCCTTACATCACAGAGTGCACTGCAAACGTTGGATGCAGTGGTGTAAAGCACGGCGTCACTTGACTCTTGTGCAGTGGAGACGTGTTCTCTGGAGTAAAGGATAATTTTTCTACAAATGGACAAGTCTGGGTTTGGCGGTTGCCAGGAGAATGGTACTTGCCTGACTGCATTGTGCAAAGTGTAAAGGGATTATAATGTGGGGTTGTTTTTCAGGGCCCCTTAGTTCCGGTGAAATTAAATCTTAATTTTTTAGCATACCAAGACATTTTGGATAATTTCATGCTCCCAACTTTGTGAGAACAGTTTGGGGATGCCCATTCCTGTTCCAACATGACTGCACACCAGCTATTTACAAATAATTTCTTCATGCTTTAAAATAATTTAAGTCTACACCCTTGCTTTATTTAGTATATGCAGAAACATTAATATGCAAATTAGTCACCATCTTCACTCAATCACAAAAGCTTGCTCAACTGTAGTAAATGCTACACAATGCCAAGTGAAATATTGGTTGTAGCATACAAAAATGTTGTATGTTTGAACCAGAAGCTGATTTCAGAAGAAGAAGAAGAGGACAAGTGAATTATACAGGCTCATCTACATGTCAATGTATCAGAATGGGAATGCATTTATGATGTATCATTCTGTACAATATTGGACACATTGCAGTAATTGACATGATTAGCCTTTAGATCGACTACATTATCAAACCGCTAATAATGTGTTGCTAATGTTACACAAACCATGTTCCCATTTGCCATCTAAGAGTCAGACAGCTACCTTATGAAAAATCAGCATCCTTAGAAACGCTTTGAACGTCACAGAGCGTCAGTTTGAGAAAGCATGTGCCACACGTTGACAGGATCGGATACATGTTACGGTTCCAAACAGTGTTTTTGGCACTGCAGTTTTAAGTAGAAAATCAGGTTGGTTAATACTCAACAACTCAATGTTGACTGATAAATTTGCACATGGGTTTATCATATACTGTAAACATATAAACAACATTAAAACTTGATTTTCAACACAGGGGGTATGCTTTATATTCTAAAAGTAGTTATTATTGAACCTAAAATAATGTGTAAAGATTTGAAGTTAGCTGCAACTGATAGTGTAAACCATCGTGTGACAGTAACACTGGCAGCTTTGGCTTTAAAAGATGATGTGAACGATGCCTTCTCAATGTTACTTTTGAACCCTTCAACTTTTGTTGTTTATGTGGAGGGTGAAGCCAGACACCCGCTGTTGTCACTCATTACATCTCCTTTCCTTCACAGAAAATCCCCTCTTCTCGTTTCGGGTGCTGTGGAGGAAGGCGAGAATGCAGAGAAGGAGAGGAAAAAAGCAACTGCGGCAAATTCTGACGGCGCTGAACCATATTGTGATGTTCAATCAAACTCTTCTGTCCCGGACCACTCATGGAAGAAGGCTTGATGGCATTTATGCCCCTCAGCAGCACAGTAATAGCTGCAATTATAAACATAGTCATGACCATTTCATAATAGAGACTGTGATGCTGCAGCAAGACTAGTAAACATGTTATAGTTACCTTCTGAAAGGCAAGTAACCTTGTGTGGTTTCACTAGTGCCCTCTATTGGAATACACCGTCAATAGCCCTAAAGCATCCATTGTGCAATTTCACTAAGTAGCACCATGTTAAATTCTGGCCAAAAACACAAGATGTGTTATCACTCTTTCTAGATGACATCTTTTTTTTTTTTTTCTTTTTTTTTTTACAGTTTATTTGTATGCAGATAAACACCTGAGATAGTATATTTTGTAATTTTTAATTTAAAGGGATAGTTCACCCAAAAATGAAAATGACCCATGATTTGCTCACCCTTAAGCCATCATAGGTGTACATGACATTCTTCTTTCAGACGAATGCAGTTGGAGTTATATGTCCTGGCTAATTAATCATTAAAGCATTATAATGGCATTAAATGGAAGGCCAAAATTTAAAAGCCCAAAAAATTGTATCCATCTATACATAGATTAAATACATATAAAAGTAATCCACACGTTCTGTGGGTTAATAAAGGTCTTCTGAAGCAAATTGATGGGTTTGTGTAAGAAAAATATCCATATATAAAACATTTTAAAGTAAAGTATATATCTGGCGGAAGACCGCCTCCCGTATTAAACAAAGAAAGTGTAACATGGCTAACGCCTCTCGCAGTTCAAAGAGCTTACACTATGTCCAACGTCATGCTTTTCCCATATGTTGAATACGATGATAATATAACATAACTCTGATTGTAATTGTCTGAAAAAAGAATATCATATACACCTTGAATGGCTTTAGGGTGAGTAAATCATGGGATCATTTTTATTTTTTACTCTGGTTATACTTAGGCCCTATTATTTACACAGGGACCAGACAATTATGATGAAGAGCTGAAGTGAAGAATTGAGTTAGCTTACATTTTGGTTAAATATTTGTTTTTAAGTATATATTTTTTTATTAAGCCAATTCCAACATGATTAAATGTTTTAAATTAATAAGTGAATGTTTTAAAAGACAAAACCAACAAAAACAGTTAAAACCACACAAAAAAATCCATTGGTTATATTTTTGCTTTTTTTACCCGCTAAAAAATGATGTCGTCATGGAGAATGATGTCATTAAGTAAGGATATTTTAGTAAAGATGAACAAAAAATTACATTTTCCAAAAAAAAAAAAAAACATGAAGGAAAAACTATAAATGTCTTTAAATAAATCAGTGTCACATTTAGAAATTTATATGAATTGTACTAAATTAACAATTACTAAAAGATTGCATAGTAGGAATGACTCACCCCAGCATTACCCACAAGGCACTTTTTGACAGAAAATGTTTCTTTGTCTGAAATATTTTTTTCAATCAGCCATAATAGTAGAGTTTTTAACCTTGGATACTCAAATAATAAGAGCAAGTTATTAATCTCTGAACAAGCACTTAGCAGTTCCTGCATCAGCTACCAATAATGCCAGCTATATGATAAGTGATATTTAAATAGGTCTACTGTCAGACATTTTGCAGCTCTGAGTGGAGATGATTTTGGGAGCAGAATTTAGCACTGAACACTTTAGCGTGAAGTGCTCACTGAAGTGTGTGGGTGTCTGTTTTCATTTACTTATTTAATCTTTGGTTTTTGTGCTGTGGGTGAAGGCCAGATGACTAATCACTGGCCTTGTTATTGTTTGATTGTTTTTAGGTTAAAGCTACATCTTTAGCATTGTAACATGCCTTTAATCGCTCAGTGAATGTCTTTAGCCATTTCGCTGCTTTAGGATTAGTCAAATAGAGATACTCAAGTGAATTTCATTAGATTCACTCTATGAGGGCCATGGTTACAAAAACAGGTAATTCATAAAGTGCATCTGACAAAAAAAAAAAAAAAATAGGCACAATGGCAAGTGATTTCAGTGTAAATAATCGGTCGAAACAAATTGGTTAGTTAGGTCAAAAGAGTCAATATGCAGCGAGTCATTGTGCACTTATGCTTAAGTGATGACTGTGCTGCCGAGGGCGATGCTTTCCACATTCTTTCTCTCTCCACGCTGAACTTCTAAGCTATTTATCTGCTTATTTATTTATTTGTTTGTTTGGTTGTTTAATTATGTATTTGAATAAAGAGGGTTCTCGATATCGGTCACAATTTTAGCCAAACAGTTCAAGACTTCTGAGTTAGGAACGAGTTCAGTCAAAGGCACAACATGTACGATTTTTGGATTAAAATATCCAAAAACCATTAGAACAATGTTATATATTTTGTTGACTTGTGTACTTACATTATCCCACGTTTCCAAGAGAGTTTAAATCCAGAGAAATAAGCCATTTTAACAAGCACACGGACCGTGCCCTTGCGTCGCCTATCAATGACGTCATCCCGCGTTACCCTCGATTTCCGTTGGAAACCATGGAAACACCAAATTTGTTTTATTAGACAGGTGAGCAACTCTTTGGATACATTCTTCGGCAGAAAACGAATCATTGTTAAGTAACTCAATACCGTTAGTCTTGTGTTTTAATCTTGTTTTCTTGATTTACCGCAAGTACCATTTTACCATGCCTAATGTCGATTAAGCTTACTGCAGTGTGCAACAAGTGTCTCGTAGCCACTGAGCGAACACACAGAGTAGCATTAAAACATAACATGAGGGGCTGGGGCTGAGTTACCCCATATACGCATGAGTGGAAGAAGCGGAAGCATCTATAAAAGTTCAGCGAAATCGAGACGTCATCAAGCTACTTCTTAGCTTAAGCGACCTCTAGCGCAGAAAAATTAAATATTGTGGCTTTAAGTTTCATTTAAAAGAAAAAACTGGGTTCACCTTTCACTGATAACATAAATGTACCTCCATACACAGGCTAATTATGAGTCAGTGTTTATGGCAGTAAAAACAAAAGTTGCTTTCTTCATGTTTGCTCTACCTTGTTTTGTTTCTATATTTTTCAAATGACCAGTGCTTTTTTATAATTGCTGGTGAAACCAAATGTAAAGGAAAAGCTCAACTAACATATCTGTATATGAAGGTGCCTGAGAGAATTTTCAAAGCCTGATTTTAGATGTAGACCGGCGGGTTTTGAAAGTATATTGTATTAATACTTGAAGACTCTTGTTGAGGCGTTTAATGGCACATATCTGCTTCACAACCTTCATAATACTGATAATAATGTCTGTCTGCTTAACTCTTGAATCTCAATAGCAGAAACATGTAATAGATATGTTCTTGTAAATGTAAACCATGGAAACAATAGAGCTTCTTCTGTGATAATTCAGTCATAGCCTACAGTAGATTATCATGCCATCTCTTGCAGCAGTGTACCATAACATGAATGTACAGAACAAAGTAATATTATGCCTTTTATTACAATCTAAGAACATAGGCTCACATGCTCTAAGCTCTCAGTTTGTAATATGATGTTAAATTAAGTGGTTAATATAAAAAGGAGGAATGTAATTTAAATGATCATGATTATCAGTGTGCAATGAATATTATGTGGAAGAGGGGGATTTTATTACCCAAAGAACATGAACAAATCAAATTGTGTTGGTTTTGTGAGGTATCCTTAAGGGCTTCTAAACTGTCCAGATGGTTTAGGAATGTTTTTTTTGTGCAATAGACTACTATTTATTTAAAAAAAAAAAATAATACATTGTTTTCATTCTAGATATCTGATATCTAGACCAATGAAACTTGTAAAGATGGTCTCAAATCAGAAAATTAAAGACTGTGTACAGATACCGAGGTGGACAAGCTGAAAATAAATTATTTTAGTGCAAACGTTGTTCATTCATTGATCTTGTTTGCATTAAGTATTTTTATTGTAATCTTGCATATTAATTAAATCTTTGCATAAGGGAAAGAATATTTATCAGTAAATTGTTTTTTTGCATTTTCACTCTGTTATATTGCAGCCATTTGCTAAAATCATTTACGGTATTTTTTTTTTTCTCATTAATGTACATATACACATAAAAAAAAGTCTTCATGTTAAGTAAAAGTATTCAGACCCCCTTAAATTATTTATATATATATATATATATATATATATATATATATATATATATATATATATATATATATATATATATAATATAATACACATATACACACACACACCGATCAGGCATAACATTATGACCGGTGACATTAATAACACTGATGATTGTCTCTTCATCACAGCAGCTGTTAGTGGGTGGGATATATTAGGCAGCAATGTTGTCCAATATAGCAGTGAACATATTGTCCTCAAAGTTGACGTGTTAGAACCAGAAAAAGTGTACGGATTTGAGTAAGTAAGTAAGGGCCAAATTGTGATGGCTAGACGATTGGGTCAGAGGATCTCCAAAACTGCAGCTCTTGTGGAGTGTTCCCAGTCTGCAGTGGTCAGTATCTATCAAGAGTCTAAGGAAGGAACAGTGGTGAACCGGTGACAGGGTCATGGGCGGCCAAAGCTTATTGATGCACGTGGGGAGCAAAGGTTTGCCTGTGTGATCCGATCAAACAGATGAGCTAGGTCAAATTGCTTAAGAAGTTAATTCTGGCTCTGATATAAAGGTGTCAGAATACACAGTACAGTCACAGTTTGTAGCATATGGGGCTAGCATATAGCCACAGACGAGTCAGGTCCCCATGAGGAAACTTTTTGAGATGGGTTTATTTATCATAAATATAATATACATTTTTACAGTATAAAAACATTTATGGAGAGTCCACACAAATATTAAGAAATATTAAAGTAATTATACAACATTATACAGCAACATATAAGTACAGGGAGTGAGGGAGGGAGGGAGGGAGGGAGGGAGGGATGGTAAAGCTGAATTTTCAGCATCATTACTCCAGTCTTCATTGTCACGTGATCCTTTAGAAATTATTCTAATGCTGATTTGCTGCTCCAAAAACATTTTATGTTAAGCATTATCAATGTTCAAAACAATTGTGCTGCTTTAAAAAAAAAAAAAAAATGTATGAATGAGTCTTAATGAAAAGAATATTGCTTTCTTCAGTCCATTAGTAACCATGCTGTATAGTTTCCCAAAATCCTGATTCCAAAAATTAGACATTCACCTAAACTCCAACCTCTCATATGAGAAATCTTTTATTTGAATATATCTATAAAATAATTTGACAGAGTATTAACACATAATTACATTTTAATGACAAATAAAATTTGTACCACTGAAAAAAAGTGGTCATAAAAAAATTCAAGCCAATGTCAAAACAAACCACAGGACAGTTTAATGTAATATTAACCCATAAAGCTAAGTAGTTTCTTAAGTTTGATAATTAATCTGCTGTTTTGTCATGTTTATGACAGGTTATGTTGTTTTAGTAATGTCAAGTTCTCATGACAAAAAAAGACAGATTATGATGTATTGGTTTATGTCAAGTTGTTATAACAAAGACAGCTCAAACAATGTCATCTTTGCATTAAAAATGACAATTGCGCGAATGACACTTAATGACAGTTGTCATAAACATGCATAAAAAGTCATGACGTGCCTTAACATTATTATAAAGGTGTCACGTCATGCACACCCCTTCAAGTAAAGTGTTACGACAGCATTTTCTTGATTGCCCTAGAATCTGTTTCCAACTCGTTTTATTTGTTGATTGTCTGAGTCACAGTTTTGCCTTTAGTGGTCAGCTCTTTAGCCATAGATTGGGCACAGGGCTAAATATTTCTCTCATTGATTGGTGCTGGGAGCTCAGCAGTCATCATTTCTGTGAAGCTGTTTCCACAGCGACCGAACTGTCTGTAGCACTTTGCTGAGCTTTGTTATTGGCTGCACTGCTTCCGTTTGCTGCTTATGCTGCCAATATGACACTAATACTAACCTATATGTCTGCCTGAAGAGGTTTTAGCAAAATTATCATTTAGTTATATAGTATTTCAAATTGGCATTTTTGAGGTTCATGTTGGGGGGAAAAAACAGCATATGCTGGTTAAGAATGTTTTGAAGCATGGCAGCTGGTTTGAGCTGGTTTATGCTGGTCCTTAGTTGGTCACGAGCTGGTTTAAACGGGTCCTGAGCTGGAGCTGGTTTCTAATGATCAGCATTTGAACAGCTTAAACCAGCTCAAACTAGCACAAACCAGCTCCCATTCTTCAAAACATACCTAACCAGCATGTG
Organism: Pseudorasbora parva; assembly: GCF_024679245.1. NCBI lineage: Eukaryota > Metazoa > Chordata > Actinopteri > Cypriniformes > Gobionidae > Pseudorasbora > Pseudorasbora parva. Next base: position 32,793,561 of record NC_090190.1, read on the forward strand.
CTGGGGTTTTTTTTTCAACGGGTAGGCTATCTAAACGTATGTCATAGCTCAGAAGGATTTGGACACTTGCAATAATCACGTCCATAAATAAATCAAACATTACACAAGTTGTCAGTGAACTGTCAGATGTGCAGATCAGAAAGCTCTAGTGCATCACTTTAGTGGTCTACTCTAAAGCATACACCCATTTTCCTGTGCCTCTCCTCCCCTTTCTTACAGTTAAAATCCCAGGCCTGTGAGGGGGTTGGAAGTGTATCTACACTGTGCTCAACCACCGCAGTGCTGTCCCGTTAACGTTAACCGAGAGGGGCGGGAGGGGTTTGTGAGAGAGAGAGAGAGAGAGAGAGAGAGAGAGAGAGAGAGAGAGAGAGAGAGAGAGAGAGAGAGAGAGAGAGAGAGTCACCGAAAGTAATCGTGATCTTTCTCGCTCGCTCTCGCTCATCCCCTCCCCTTCTCTCTCACTCAGGCATACATACACTTTCATGCGGACATAGGAGGACTAATATTTTTTTCGTCCAGGTCGTTTTTATCTGTTCTAGAGAAGCGTTTATCATGCTTATGTCTCTTGGTTTACTGCTATTTCCAACAGTCTAACAAAAGTTGAAGCTTGTCATTTGAATTAAGTCGTCACTTGACTGCGTATGTTTTTTCTATAGCCTACGTGCTCTCAGGAGGATATATACAGTCATATACAGTCGCATCCAGTGGGAAAACCTGAAGGAAGCTCTTCGTAGAGAAGATTGGATTTGTGTTTCGAGGCTTTGGTCGCCTGAGGCTCTTTCGGTAATGCAGCACTTTTTGTGATGACGCGGTAGACATCGCTTCATGACTCTATCCTCATGGGAATATTATATGCAACATTGATATAGAGTTTATTACGAGGAATACATAGGGTTTTTTTCTTCCTTGTGCGTGTTTTTATTGTCAATATAGGAAGTTTGGCTTTTGACTACTAATCCTCTATCTCTCTCTCTCTCTCTCTCTCTCTGCCTGTCTGTCTCTCTCCCCGCATCATTGGTGACGACGATGTTTTATTAAGCACCTGCCAGCAAAATGTGAGTGCACTGTATTTCCTCTATTTTTAAACAAACAAACTTAAAAACAAAAACTATATTTATTGTGTTTTAATGTTAAGTCACTTTGTATGCCTGAGATTTAGACTACCAATTGAGCTATTCATTGTGTTCTCTGAATAACATTTAGCAAAAGTAATTCAGCGTCTTGGGTTAGCCTATTTTCAAGACAGTTCGTTAAAAACACCGCAAAATCTCTCAGGTTTTACAGCTGATGCATCATAATTTGCGTAGACTGTAGTGCTCTGCTCCATCTATCGGAATTTAGTGGAAACTGCATCGAGAATCCTATTAAATCCGAGTTGTACAGTAGGCCTATATATAAAACTTACCTGCATTAAACTGTGCGATGATGCAATCAGTTGATGTTCGTCTCGCGCAACCCAAATCGGCTTTTTAGCGCACGTACAGTCAATTAGGGCTATCTCTTTCGCTTAATCTTCAAATTTAAGGCGTTTTAAACAAAACTCTAAAGTTAGTTATTAATGTGGTATGTATTTTTATCGATATACATCCAATGCTAATCTCCTACCTAAGTGCTCAAGCAACTGCTGTTTGTTTCTATGGTTACCTCAAGACGTTACCTCAAAAACCTTACTAGCTTTAATGAAACGTTGGTTGTTTTTTCTTAACGTTAGCCTTAAGTAGATCCCATAAACTATCACACCTTTTAACTCACTTACACATACAGTGTGATACAGTGAAATGTATAATTCAATAAAACCTAAAGAAAACTTGCATAATTGATAAAAAACAAAACAAAATGTTTTATTGCAGATTACATTTACAATGTCTTAACCCCCCATCATATCTGGCCTTTTACTGCACAATAATGCATCATGGCCTACTGAAAAGTCCCATTTCAAGTTAAATTCCTCAAATTATTGAGATGTTGTCTAAAACTAACATGATTTAACATAATATTTGTTTAAAGGGATGGCACAATCTCAATCTCTTACTGAGCCCTTTGCAGAGCCAGTGGTGCAAAGAAAGGTCCAAAAAATATGCCTCCTCAACCCCTGTCACCTCTTCCCTCAGGTCTGCCCCAGATGCCGCTGCAAGCCCTGGAGCCCCAGGGGCTGAGGGTGAGGGGGGCGGACCTGCCGCACCTCCCAACCTCACCAGCAACCGTCGTCTCCAACAGACACAGGCCCAAGTGGATGAGGTAAAACCTATCAATATTATAATATGGTACTGAAAAACATGTTGGATGAGGTGAATCTTCAAAAAATTTAAATTAATATAAAATGATGGAGATATTCTGCATACTGGGCATAAATGCTGGATCTTGAGTACAGGCCTGTGGTTCAAGAAACATACTAAAAATGCATTCAAGTTTCAATATTATATCCTGATATGTATGTTGTTTTTGCCATTCACTATATTAGACGTGACTTGTATTAGTCAAATTGTTGATTATAGCAGTGAGGAAATTATTAATGTTAGATTTCTTGGAACCATAAAACTTTCATGAAATCAAATGTTGAGGCGCTAGCCAGGCTCTCATACAATATTCATCCTATATTGCTTTCAATGTTTAGTGTCTAATGACTAAGACATTAAGAAATTTCCATTCGAAGTGACTTTCAGTTTCACATTGAATCTCACTGATTGTACGCACCGATTACATGTTGCTGAGGTCTGTGTCCCTCTTCTTTAAATGTGTTCAGGTGGTTGACATCATGCGTGTGAATGTGGACAAGGTTCTGGAAAGAGATCAGAAGCTGTCAGAACTGGACGACCGGGCGGATGCGCTGCAGGCCGGAGCATCGCAGTTTGAGAGCAGCGCCGCTAAACTGAAAAACAAGTACTGGTGGAAGAATGCGAAGGTCCGTTTCTTTACATCTGGGGTCACTGACCTCAAGTCCCATTTTAATTCAATCATTTTTAAGATACCTATTCATTGTTACAATGAAATCATTAAATACATATTTGACCTCATTCATAAAACATAAGACAAATGTGTTTGTTAACTGTTGTTTTAGTCACATTCACTTCAATGCGGCAAACATAAGAATGGTTTACAAAAGATCAGGGTTATTATAGTTAACTTAAGCTAAAAATAAAACCATAAAAAGTAGCTTGAATAATAAACGTCAAATGAAATAAAATTTCATTTTAACTTTCATTCAACTTAACCTTATTTTATTTCAGCAAGTTGCCAAGTCACATTACTCATTTCCATTCAGTTTAACTTGATGGATTATTATACAAATGACAAAACAAAGCAAAATTATTCAAATGTGAACTACAATTAAAATGAAAACAAAAAAATATTAATAAACTATAATAGTGCTTAAATAATACTACAAATAATGTACACAGAAATAAATTGAGGCCTGATTTTTATTTGTATTTTTCAGTTGTAATACTAAATAACATTAAAAATCAAGATTAAATATTAAATGAGTCTATAGTTTAGTGTCAATAACTGGTATTAATATAAACTAATAGAATAGATAGTGGCTCCTTTGGCGTTTCTATAATTGCCAGCAGTAAAGATGGCTCATGGGGCAAAGCTGAGTCAACACTAAAACAGGAGCATTCTCATTTAGATATAACCTAAATGCAGCCCGGCACATAAGTGACAGCGCTGGCCAGCATTTGAGATATATTAGGCAAGTTGCAGCTGTGACGCAAGTTTAGGTACTGCAGCAGCACGATCCACGAGTCCAGCCACTCCTGAGACTATCAGGCTCAGACCATCCTCTTCAATAATTTACCCATGCAATTCCATTGATCATCTATTAATAGAAAGAGCTTTTTTTTGGAGCGTGACTTGGCTATCAAATGGATTATAAATAGAGAATTCACATTATTAATTTCCACTTCAGATGTGTGACATCTTGTACAAGCCTGCATTGGTCAGTCTGTTCCTCTTGACAGCCTCACTTTACATATTACATTTTTATCTCTCCATCCAGCTATCTGTCAATCCATCCCCACGGCATAGATTTATAAACTCCCCCTCATTCTCCACCCCTCCAGATAAATGTATTGCTCCCTTCCGCCAACCCCCCACCGCTCGCCCCAGATGGCCGAACAGCTGCCCGTCCAATCGCCTCTCTGAGCGGGGTGGGGTGGGGGAGGGGAGGGGGCTTCTAGTCCCAATCTGGATTACAGCATTTCTGGATTAAACCCCAGATGTGATTTGTGATGTAACCCGTTCTAATAACTCTCTCTCGCTCCTCCTCTCATTCCCTTTTCCACATCCATTTCATATTCCGTGACCACAGATCCTCCACTTTTTATTTATCCTGTCCCACCGTTCCAAACCAGATTGTTTTATTATTCTCGCTCCTTTGTTCACTTCTTTACTCTTACAGAAACCTTCTTTTTGTAACTTTCCTCTGTATTTTTAGTGGAGCACATCCTTGAGAGAGAGAAATGTTCTTAAAGCAGAGCACATTCATACGGGTCGGTTTTTGTGTCTTTATTTAAATGGCATTTTAAATAGTCTTGTGGTGTGACAAATGAAAAGCATAAATATTCCATGTTGTCTCTCAGTAAATATGAGGTCATAAAAGCTGCATGCAAAATAATTCAGCGGTTTTACATAGCATTTGTACTTAGCATTTACTTAGCATGTCATACCCTTCACACAAGTTTTTTTTTCTCTGTAAGAAATAGAAAACTGTACCTAGGAAAGGAGAAACTGGAAACATGCCCTTTTTTATTGAAGATAAAATAAAACCAAATAAGGGCCCGATCAAAATGTGCTTATAATTCATAAACAGAAATGTTACTCTTCTCTGTCACTTTATTAAAGAGTAGATTTAAACAGCTGGATAAGTAAAATATTTGTAATCTAATAACTTGTACATCACTGATATAGGGAAATGTTACAGTAAAATGGTCATCTACTCAAATTAATATTCTAATGAATGTCTTGTAACAAATAAAATATTTTGTTTTATACACACACACACACACACACACACACACACATACCTTTGTTAGATGTGATTAATCGATTTGACAGCGATTAATTAATCCATTAAATTCATCTATCTTAAATGTTTGTAAATATATAATATACTGAATGTGTTGTGTGTCTTATATGTGCACACACACGCACGCACACACACACACACATTTATATGTTAGATTATTCGATTTGACAGCACTTGTTTATTCATTTACTTTTACCACCTGAAGCTATAGTTAATTATTTGATTAAAAACTTATCATCTTTATTTTATAATTCTAATGGGTAACACTTAGTGTCCTTTTTACACATTACATGTACATACTATAGTAATAACAGCAAATGATGCATGATTACGTGAAACTAACTCTAAACCAAACCCTGATTCTAAACCTATCCCTATCCCAAGTACATGTAGTTAAATAATATTTAATTAATGTATAATTACACCGTAACAAGGAAGAACACCTTAAAGTAAAGGGTTACACTTTATTTGAAGGTGTCCGTGTTACAGTCCATTATACATTTAAGTACTGTGTAATAATAATTATCTACATATACATTTGGTTTAGGGTTAGTTGCATGTAATTGTGCATAATTTATAGTTATTACTACAGTCACGACATGTTACATATATATATAACAAGGACACTGTGTACAGGGTTCAAGACATTAGAAGGTTACAAAGATAACACGTTATTTTACAAAGTTATATAAAATTGTATTTATTTATGAAATGCAATCTTGTTACTCAATGTATTTCCGTTTTTCTTTTTCTTCCACAGATGATGATCATAATGGCAATTATGGGGGTTATCTTGGTGGGCATCCTTTTCAGTGAGTAGAATAAAAATATAATTTTAATCTTTATTTACTTTTATTCCCAGCATTCCCAGTGCCATCTTTCATTTTGATCTGGGATTAAGAATTATTTATGGGTGTATAAAGTCATACATAATATCAGGAAGAAGGACAAATCTCTTAAAAAAGCAAATATTTAATCAAAGAATAGCGGATTTTATTCATTTAAGATAAGGGGCCTCACTTATACACTTAAACCATCCTACATTTGACCTAAGAGCATCTCTCAGCTGTGCGGATGTGTGCAGCTCTCTTCCAGATGTGAAAGCAAAAAATTGCGAATGACCTTGAAATTGTACGCAGATGAATGATTGCAAATCGCCACCTTTAAACGCCCACTAATTCATATCATTTGCATATAAAAGAGCAGCAGTCAACGTCCAAATGCTTTACTTGAGAATCGCAAGCGGCAATAATTGCTTCGATTTCCAAATACCCGCAGTACTCCGACTCTGCCACAAGGAGAAGTGCATACGCCTGAACCTGACTTCAGTTTACCACTTCAAACCATTCGTATAAATCTGAGCGTTTGCGTGGACTTTAGCATACACACACACTCTAAGATCAAATGTGTGTACGCACGTTTTATAAACGAGGCCCAAGATCTAGATTGATGCATCCAAATCAAAAGTTGGACTAAGCTATTTCACTGCTTTAATTCTCTTTTCTTGTCTTTTTTCGACAGTGTACTTCTACTACTGAGCCTCTCGTGGGACACACAAGGACAGGAGACTCTGGCTTTGTGTGAACTCCACCCCTCCTCTTCTCCCCACCAATGCCTTTCATTGAATCCACCGTGTGTGTGCGTGTGTGTGCGTGTGCAGTCATTGACGCAGTGCCTCTCCCTCCCTTTGTCTGTCACTGCATTTCTTTGTACCTCTCTTGAGTGCTTTGCAACAGTGCCCGAGCTTACTCCAAAACTCCTTCGGTTAGGACGATCTACATGCGGTTTTCGATCGGAGGATGTCGGCCCTTTTCAGGGCAGAAACAATGGGTGATGCAATAATATAGATTTCTAGCGTTGTCCAAATGAACCCATGAATAACTAAAGAGGGAGAATGAAACGCAGACATCAGTTTGCGTTTAGGATCAAGTCAGTCATTTATGCACAGAAACAAAAGTGTACTAGTTTACCCAGAAACAACCGTCGTGGTCCCATCATTGCGGTATTAACAAAGCGCAACTGCACTGAGAAATTACAGAAAGTCAAAATTGAATTAGTTTTTTAGAATGTTTTTTTTAGCTCTCCTCCATGTAGATTCCTAACAGCAACTTGTTTTCTTTTCCTAACATATGGACCTATAAAAAGACCTCAATGACTTTAGAGCAGTTACCATGTGTATTAAATGTCTTAAAGTGACTATTGCGCTAGACTATTTCCTTCCATATCATAATGTAAAACATTTCTTGGATGGTGCAAATTTTTGCATTAATTTTGAGATTTAAAGCATAGAACGTTTTACTTAGCACTTAGTCGACTTATGGGGAATATCTGATCACAAATCGACTCTTTTGCTCGTTGATGCATTGTTCATGTCAGCCAGAAGATCAGTCTGGAGGAACAGAGATATCAATGGTATTATATATATTGAAATTTAAGATTTTAGATGTGACCACAATATAAAATAATGTGACTGAAATATGGTTTAAAGATTTTTCTATGTTCTATTTTTTATTTATTAATATTTCTATATTTGAGATTGTCCACATCTTAACTAAATATGTTGCCGTTAAAAGAAAAAATGGTTTTAATGAATGGTAAACTTCTCCTGACTACTGGCACCGTGATGTTTTAGGTTGAATGAACAACTACTGATATGCAAACTGAATGATAACTGATAATGTGAGTAATTTAATGTCTTTGTAAATATTTGGGATTACGAATACGTAATCAGCACCGGAGACGACGATGTTCAGGGATGTACCTCTGCATGTGTTTGTGTTAAATATACATGGGCACTTTAACCACCTCCATAATAACGATTGTAAGTTTGAGAGGACATTTTTGGGGTATTAAGGACATATTGTCCAGCACCTAAATCTTAGAATATTTGCTCTTATTGATGTGTACCATCTGTGTGAATAACATCCCCTACATTAAGCATTAACCCAAATTGCAAACCTAATGCAGGGCAGCGAATGTCATTCCCTTAAAAAAAACACTCCTGAATACATTGTGTTTTATGCAAACTATTCATTTGTAAATATGTGCTGCAGAGACGCATAAAATAACATCCTGTCCCTGATCATTTGGAGCTAAGCTGCTAACTTGTGGTTCATTTTAAAGCATGTCTGCTTGCCCACCATGTGCTGATTCTAATAAAGTGCTGATGCTGTTACTTGCTTCCTCCCCCTCTGTAGTTTTTATTTGGGAGCGGGTTTGGGAAACCCATCGGTTCACACGCACAACATAAATGAACGTCACAACAAGGCTTGGCGAATATGGTATGATTTAATCGGTTATTAATCAGCAACAATGCTCATCCAAATCACGAAGTGAAATGATTCATACAAAGCGGCGATACAGAAATGTCTCGTACTACAGCACAGATGAGTAACCTAATTAGAAAGCGTGTACATGAAATGCACATGTCTATTGAACCATCATGTCTGTAACAGTAACAGTTTTATTTTTTTATTAACATGAACATTTTCAGCTAAAACAATGTTTTCAGCATCTACTGGTACATACAGATTAAAACTAAATCATACATGAAAATTAATCAAGACAAGATCTACAGTTTTTTTAACAAGTCGTCTATACGGTTTTACACAAACTAAGCAAATCATGGGGGGGAAACAACTGGTTAAATGAGGAAAAAGTTAAAGACAGAGCAACAAGAAATGTATATAAAAAGCCATACATATGAAAATTAAAATTCAGGACCAGAAGCAGAATATGAATGTATTCACATTTTGAAAAAAGGCATGTCTTAAAAAAGGAGCAATCACAATATTTTAGCAGAAATGAGGGGGTGCGGTAAACTAAGCACTGAACACCTATAAATGACCAGACTATCAGGCAACTCAGATGATCAAATAAGACTGTTTCACTATAAAACACTGAACTCGGTGGGGTTGAAATGAACAAACCGACAATGGTAAAAGAAATAAAACTGCGCACTTAAAACGTCCGGGCGAGTAGCGGATAAAAAAAAAGTCTTATTTTAAGAGCCTGTGCACTCGGGCTACTGCACAAGTGTGAAGATCCTACATCTGAAACAGTCTGGTTTGGTAGTTGCTTTGAAATTGTTGGCACAAACCATTGGTAACCAATAAGGTGTGCTTAGCATGGTAACGTTTTCAATGGAACGGTTAATTGTGCGTCATCTTTTTGGATCCCATGTTTACAGGCTACATACTTGTCCTTCGATTTTGCATGCTTAAAATTATGCATTTTTTTCCCATGCAAAATATTAAAATAAAACAATAAAATAAATCAATTGTGCTCAATCACATAGTGAGCAAACATTTAGGTTAAAAATGAGCTTAAAAATAAAGAGAAAAACAATACAATCTGGCATGGCAGGCAACACCAAAAGCACACTTATCAGATTTAAAAAAAAAAAAAAAAATTATTGACATAGCCTATTAAAACCCTTCGAAAAATATACCCACCAATTTTCAATGAAGCCCCCTATCTTTTTATTTCTTTTTTTTGAATTTGCCCACCATCTCGTTCTCGCTCGTGTTGTTCACTTTTGAACAATCGATGGCGTTTTCCTCTTCGTCTTCTGGGTCTGCGTCGTTCTCGCTCGCCCTGGTCTCCTCTTCGTCATCGTTTTGATTTTGCGACGAGTCGTCGGAGGTGCGTGACTGTTTGGGAGAGGGCGCGTCGGTCTCTTCTTCATCCGGGTACTCCGAGGGGAGTTTTTCGAGCACGACAGCCAGTCTGACTTTGCTTGGACGACCTCTCTTACGACGCGGAGCGCCGTCGGCGGTCGCCCCTTCCGCACTTCCACCTTGGGCCTTGACTTTGCCCGTGCCCGGTGGTCGGCCTCTCTTGCGAGGAGAATCTCCAACTTTCTTTTCGGCAATCTTAACTTTCTTTCCAGATCCTGGAGGGCGGCCCCTCTTTCTAGGAGTTCCGTCTGCGTTTCGTCGAATGATCTTTAGTTTGGTGCTGGAGCCTGAGCCCGAGCCCGGGGGTCGGCCTCTCTTTCGAGGAGTTCCATCAACCCGCTGGATCTTCTTCACCTTGTTGGCTGAGCCTGGAGGGCGGCCTCTCTTTTTTGGGGTCCCATCTGAGGACTTGGCAATTGAAACCTTGGAAGGACCTGCCGGCCGACCCCTCTTCCTCTTCATTGCGCCCGACGGCCTCCCTCTCTTTCGTGGAGCGCCATTAGACACATCAAGGCTGATTTCGCCACTACCTTTATGGGCTCCAGCATCGTCCGATTTGCGTGGTCGTCCCCTTCCCCTTTTTGCCTTGGAGCCTTCGGCGACGGGATGAATGCGGGGTCTTCCGAGAGGCTTTGACAGTTTCCGCTTGCGCTGTAAACTCAACCTTTGAAGTCTCTCTGATTCCTCCTCAGGCGTGAGAGGGATCTTTCTCGGCCTACCGGGCATTTTTATCTTCTTTGGTCGACCACGTTTCTTCACCTTGGTCTTTATGACTATGTCAGGAGAAAAGAAGTCTACCTTTTTTGATGGCCTGGCATTGTGTGTCGGCGCTTTCTCAACAGTGAACTTCTTATTGAGTGACCCTCGTGGTCTACCTCTTCCACGTTTGGGAGGATGGGTGCTGCCGTTAGGCAGAGGGCTCTCGGATCCTTCTTTATTCTCAATCTCCATCACGTTGCTGCTTCTCGCTCCCAACTTCAGGCGTATCAGTGCCACAATTGTCTATTTGGTGCTGAAATTCTGAAACCATCAAGATGAGAGAGGAAGAAAAAAGGTTTTACATGAAGGTATAAAACATTTGAATTAAGTGCTTAAATAGACCACACATTTGTTTTCCCTCCAAATCCAGGATTTGCCACATCCATAGAAAAATATTTATGTGCGCAATCGTGTGATGACACAAAATAAAATTGTTTGGGTACCCTGTATTTTCATGGGAGAAAAGAATAATTTATTTATTTTACCTTTATTTTAGAAGATACATTAGTTTACTGCTGACCTAGCCAAATTAAAGACCAAAGGAAAATAAGATTTTAAACTTCATATAAATTAAAATTAAACTTTACAGTCCATGTACAAAAATAAAAAATATATTTATTTACAATACATTATTTTATGTAAGAATAATTTAACAAGGTTGAGTGTGATACACTTGGTTTTATTTATGTATTTGTACGTAATATATTAGGGTACTTATATTATAGTTTAAAAAATAACTAAATATATAACTTTCATATTAAAAAAAAAAAAAAACACAACAACACGGAAGTAAATTAAGTTACAGAATTAAATGGAGTTCTGTAGCTGAAAACCAAAGAGCAAAATGTCTACATAATTATTAAAAGGCACATATTTAAATGTAATAATGCACTCACTAAAAAAACTATTGTATAAGAATGGAAGGGGTATGATGTGCATTGGTGTGTTTTTATTTTATTTTATTTTATTATCATCTTGGGAGTAGTTTATTTTAAAACTGACCGAATCGTTTGTAGCGCTGTTTGAACACACAAGACAAAAGAAAACCCATCTCAGTATTTACAACAGAAGAAGCATCAGGCACAGAAGTTCGAGCACGCTGCTAGCGTACTTCATGCATGCTCAACGGATGCAAATGGACATCATTATCACAGCATGAAAAAAATGCATCAATTTATGCAGCGAGATCTTGCACACTACAAAAATATTGACGACAATATTCGACTTGCTTTTAAATTTTCATGGAGCAACAACGCAAAATTTGAGAGAATCATTTCAAAATACACACGATTTCATGCAGTATGACACGCATAAAAGAGCGGATGCTGTAGACTGGCTGCCATCATGTACAGTGAAGCCCGCGAGCTTTTGTAGTTCCAGGTAAAATGTGAGGCACTGGCGATTTTTGTTAGCTGCCTGCTAACCCGACTAAGACAACTTTTCAATGGAAAAAGAGACGGCTTTCATTCGTTCGATACTAAAAAGCGGCAAATATTCGAAACACAACGCACCTTACTCGCAAAGCGCTTTCACAACAGCAGAGATGATCTTTTTCATGCATTCGACAATATTTTCGATGCAAACAGCATCGGACAGTGGGCGGGCGACTGTGATTATTTGAAAGGCAATGCCAGTTCTTCCTCGTTTCTCTCTCCGGGCCAATGATTCACTGCACAGCGCCGCCTACTGTACTGGAGTGTGCAAGCGCGACTAATGAACGTATAAGTAAAATTAAATCACCAAAATAAACATGTTATGTATGCGTGTGAATATTCTGTAACAGATCCAAACAATGTAAGCTATATTACTATATAGCTAAAGAACGCAAGGATCCAATAATTCCAGTTATGAGTTAAATGCAAAATTGTACAACATTTGGTCTTTTAAGGTTCTGTAAATATATTTTTTAAATGTATAAATTACATATACATTTGTTTAATAACACATAAAATGCACATAGTGTCTGCAGATACATCTAAATGACTTGAGATTTCACATCTGTCTCCACACACACACGCGCGCGCGCACACACACACACACACACACACACACACACACACACACACACACACACACACACACACACACACACAAAGGTTTGCCCGCCGTTTTTAGCCAATCGGAAACGCTATATTCTTTTCAATCATTTGCCGCGTTTCGCTTTGCTAACGTCCGGTTTGCTATCCCATCTTGGGGGCGGAATTTCAGGGAGAGGCTTCTGGTTAAAATAGAAAAGAACAAAAAAGCTTAACATTATAAGGGGTAAACGAATAATAATAATCATAGAAATAATATGCCTAATTATATTGTGTAATGTAAACAGAAATATAATCATTAAAGAAATAATAAAAACAGATTTACCACGGTAATAAATAATATATTAGGCTATATATAACGATCAGGTAACATTATGACATAACATTATGTGGTGGCTAGAGGAGCATTTCCTAAACTGCAGCTCTTGTGGGGTGTTCCTGGTTTGCAATGGTCAGTCAATATCTACAAAATAAGGAACAGTGGTGAACCAGCGAAAAGGTCATGGGCGGCCAAGGCTCAATGATACACATGGGATGCGAAAGCCTCAAAGAGACGAGCTACTGTAGCTCAAATGGCTCAAGAAGTTAACGCTGGATCTGATAGAAAGGTGTCAGAATACACAGGGCATCAACAATACCTTTGGTCCAAAAATAACAAAAACTAGGACTTTATTCAGCATTGTCTTCTCTTCCGGGTTTGTTTTCAATCTTCAAATAATGTTTCAAACGATTATGAATCAGCGTATTGATTCATGACCGTTTGAATCTTTATTTAAGGATTGAAAACAAACCTGGAAGAGAAGACAATTTTCTTTTGTCTTATTTTTTTGTTTTTATTACCTTTCTGGACAGTGACAGTAGTGTGCATACACTTCCATGAAGGAACAGAAAAGCTCTAAGACTAAATATAAAATATCTTAAACTGTGTTCTGAAGATGAACGGAGGTCTTACGGGTGTGGAATGATATTAGGGTGAGTCATTAATTACATTTTTTTTTAAATGGGGGGGGGTGAACTAACCCTTTAAATATGGACAAACTTAATGGGTTTAAAGGTCCCGTTCTTCGCGATTCCATCTTTCAAACTTTAGTTAGTGTGTAATGTTGCTGTTAGAGCATAAATAATACCTGTAAAATTATAAAGCTCAAAGTTTAATGCCAAGCGAGATATTTTATTTAACAGAAGTTCCCTTTCAAAGCCTACAGCAAACGGCCGGTTTGGACTACAGCAGGAAGTGCAGTGATGTAATGATGTCACTAGAACTGTTTGTTGACTAACCCTCCCACAAGAACACGCAAAAAAGGGGACGTGGTTTTGTTGCTCTCCCACGTGGAGAAGAGCGCATTCAATGCTTGCAGCTCCCGAAAGTGCGCTAAGCTGCTGTCCAATCACAACACGGGAAGCGCTGGCCCAATCAGAACTCGTCACGTTTTTCTGTAAATTGTGTGAAAAATACTGTTTTTTTACACGCGAAACATGAACTCGTTATATTGCACACTGTAAACATAATCAAAGCTTCGAACACACGCGAAGAACGGGACCTTTAAAATAAAAATAACTTACTTAGTTTACTGTGTGTGTGTGTGTGTGTTACATTGTGGGGACCAAATGTCCCCACAATGTAAATGGATTTATAAACACTTTATTATGTTTTTTGGAGAAATAAAAATCCTCAAAGTTGATGTGCAACAGGAAAAATGTGCAAGCGTAAGGGTTTAAGCAAGTTTGATAAGGGCCAACTTGTGATGGCTAGATGACTGAGTCGCATCTTTAAAACTGCAGCTCTTGTGGGGACGGATTTTTTCGCTTACCCTGGGGAATCTGGACTCTTACAGCAGGATAATGCACCTGCCATAAAGCAAAAATGGTTCCAGAATGGTTTAAGGAGCACAATGAGTTTGAGGTATTGACTTGGCCTCCAAATACTGCAGATCTCAATCCAATCGAGCATCTGTGGGATGTGCTGAACAAACAAGTCCAATCTAGGCCCTATTGCAACCCACCTTGCACCTATGCCTGATCGGTGTACACATAGCCAGCAGCCATCACCCTGTAGCCTAAAACTGGTTTCCCACTGAAGCTAATAGGCTGAGCCTGGTCAGTACCTGGATAGGACAAAACTACGTTGCTGTTGGTAGAGGTGTTAGTGAGGCCAGTAGGGGGTGCACACCCTGTGGTCTGTGTGGGTCCTAACTCCACAGTGTAGTGATGGGGACACTATACTGTCAAAGAGCACCGTCCTTCAGATGAGACGTTAAACAGAGGTCCTGACTCTCTGTGGTCCTTAAAAATCTCAGGATGTCCTTCGATAAAGTGTAATCTTGGTCGAATTTTCCCACTGGCCTCTGTCCATTATGGCCTCCTAATCATCCCCATACTGATTGGCCTCATCCCCGTCTCCTCTCCACCAATCAGCTGGTGTGTGGTGAGTGTTCTGGTGCAATATGGCTGCTGTCGCATCATCCAGGTGGGAGCTGTTAATCATCCAGGTGGGTGCTGCACATTGGTGGTGGTTGAGGAGATTCCCCCTTCTATATGTAAAAGTGCTGCCTAGAAAAGCACTATATAAATGTAACAAATTATTAATTAACTTACAGGACTTAAAGGATCTGCTGCTAACATCTTTGTGCCAGATACCACAGCGTCTAGGGGTGGAGTCTATGCGCTGATGGGTCAGGGCTGTTTTGGCAGCAAAAGAGGGACCAACACAATATTAGGTCAATGTTATGCCTGATCAGTAAAGTATAGTGCCAGGAAGTATTGAAATATGCGAAATTAAATAACACATAAAACATACACAAAAAGTATACTTGAAAAAAAAAAGACCTTTTAAGTTTATGTGATAAAACTTTTAATTATAAATTGTATTATACTTGTTTTTGTTTTTAAAACGTTATGCCAATATAAGAATAAATGAATGGAATATAAATAAAGAATACATTTACATAATTTGAACTATGCACATGTCACTGCTTTGAACGTGACGCCATAAAGATCAAATCATTATTTTTAAAGGAAGCAAATATTGCAGCATCAGGGTTGAAGAGAAAATGAGAGACACATTAAACGCATAAATCATTTTAGAAAAACTTCAAGTAATACTTAATGTAATAAAAGCTATATTTACATAACATTTTGTGTAGCACTTCATTTCCCTTTAAAATGTATGATGATGAATGGGGCTGATATTCTATCAAATGTGACTAAATTTGTATTATGTCATGGGGACAAAAAAAAACCTATTTCCCAAGATTGACTATCCGCCATTACACACATTGCAGTGTAGAAAAGCATTAGAAAATTATTTTCAAGATGTATATAAAGTGAAAATAGTCTCTGATGGGTGCTGAAGTTCCCCATTATGCATGGTGAGATTCTCCATTATCAACATAATTTCTTATAATATAGTAGGCTATAATCTCAGTATAATTTCTTTTGCATTGTATGTTTCCATCTCTTTGTGTGTGTGTGTGTGTGTGTGTGGCATGGTAAACCCTAATTTATGGGGACAAAATGCCCCACAAAGATGGCAATATCCAAAATCCTTGTCCTTGTGGGGACATTTTTTGGTCCCCATGAGAAAAACATCTTATAAATCATACTAAGTGATGTGTTTTGAAAATGTAAAAATGCAGAATGTTTCCTGTGATGGGTAGGTTTAGGGGCAGGGGCAGTGTAGGGGGATAGAAAATACAGTTTGTACAGTATAAAAACCATTACGCCTATGCAATGTCCCCATATGTCACAAAAACGAACGTGTGTGTGTGTTTTCTTCTACGCACCTATCAATTGCCTGCAGGTGTGCAAGGGTAATTGTTAATTGAATGTTCCCATCTTTCCAAACACCATGTGAAATTGTATATTTTGTCTGCCTATATTAAAACAAGGTACACTCTCAGAAAAAAGGCACAGCGGATGTACAATTTTCTTCATTGGGGAACAAAATATATAACTATACCTTTTAAAGGTACACAATTAGTCCTTAGGATACAATTATACCATTGTTTTCCTTTACTTAGAGCAGCAGTATTCAAGTTCGGTCCTAGTGAGTCGCTGACTCACTGTCCTGGCGAGTTTGGCTCCCACCCTGAGATATCTATCGAAGCACTTATTGAGAATTAACAGAGGTTTAGATGTTGATGTCTATTGAAAAAGTTTGGTCACCATTATGGTGATCAGTATTTCCTTTAGTTGTGCAGTTTGACATGGCTTTTTATCTAAGTTTGTGGATTTTGTTACAGTGTTAACAAAACAATCTGTTCAAATCAAAAGCCATAAAACAAAAATTATCATGAGGAAAAAGGCTTGATTAAACTGACTACACATATTAATAATAATATTCACCAACAATACTTTCTTGCCACAGATAAGACATTTGGAATTCAGATTTTTAAATACATTCTAGGGGGGGAAAAGTTTACATACAGATATCAAGAATTAGCATATGAATCTCAACATACTTAATGCTGCAATGCATGCTGGGTGCCATGGGTTTTATACTATGGTGGATTAGTAATAGTAGGTTTGGAGCTAAACTCTGCAGGACATCAGCTCTCTAGGACCGAACCCTGACTTAGAGCACCCTGACCCCAGTGACGGCCACAATTTTGTATTCTTTTCTTTTGAGAGTGTAAGGAACCAATTGCTTTCCACAAAACATAGGCAAATACTCAAACCAGCTCATGCTTGATAACGGTGAGGGGCTTTCATAATGAAACTATGCCGTAGACAAAAGGTTATTTGGTACCCTGCGTGTGTTTGTCTGGAGCAGAACATTTAGGAGACCACCTGCTGATTTCAATGCTCAATCTCATCAGTTCGTTTGCATTGTTGTGAAACACATTTCTGGTGTGTGTGTTAAATGAATCCACTGCATACCAGATGGTGAAAGTTGATGTTCTGTATCTCATGTCTCAAAGCACCAGTAGAAAGGAGTGGGGCTGTTTCTCTTTGCCTACTCAGATCCAGGGCACTTTTTGGAAAGGAGCCTGTGCTCTACGTATAACTTAAAGGGTTAGTTCACCCAAAAATGAAATGTATGTCATTAATGACTCACCCTAATGTCGTTCCACACCCGTAAGACCTCCGTTCATCTTCAGAACACAGTTTAAGATATTTTATATTTAGTCCGACAGCATATGCAAGAGTATGCACACTATACTGTCCATGTCCAGAAAGGGAATAAAAACATCATCAAAGTAGTCTATATGTGACATCAGTTAGAATCTCTTAAAGCATCAAAAAAAAAAAAAAATTCCCTCTTTTTCTAATACTAATAATTTTGGTCCAAAAATAACAAAAACTACAACTTTATTCAGTATTGTCTTCTCTTCCCTGTTTGTGTTCAAACCTCAAATAAAGGTTCAAACGGTTATGAATCAGTGAATCAATGTTTCGGATCGCCAGTGTCACGTGATTTCAACAGTTTGGCGCGTGATCTGAATCATGAATCAATACGCTGATTCATAACCGTTTGAATCTTTATTTGAGGATTGAACACAAACAAGAAGAGAAGACAATGCTGAATAAAGTCGTCGTTTTTGTTATTTTTGGACCAAAATGTATTTTCAATGCTTCAAGAGATTCTAGTTAACTAACTGATGTCTCATATGGACTACTTTGATGATGTTTTTATTCCCTTTCTGGACATGGACAGTATAGTGTGCATACACTTGCATACACTGTTGGACTAAATATAAAATATCTTAAACTGTGTTCTGAAGATGAACGGAGGTCTTATGGGTGTGGAACGACATTAGGGTGAGTCATTAATGATATCAATTTCATTTTTGGATGAACTAACCCTTTAATCATTACTGTTTGGTTTCATGGTTTGAGGCACTGAGTAGAACAAAAGACATATGGCTGGGAGAAAATGTGATGCAGATTATATAATCCTCAAGTTATCCACAGGTTTGCTTTAATTTTCAGGCTACACACGTTTCAAATCAGGTTTAATGGTTTATTTTCAGGCTACTGATACATTTTCAGAATGTATCAGATGATTAGATGATTACATATAAAAGGTACAATAAATATGCTCAGTGTGAAACATACAAAGGACAAACATGATGCCAACACTCGAATCATATAATGAAGCATACATAGTAGAATAGTCTAATTGAAAAATAAACAACACACATACACATTCTCTTTATGTTCGCTCTGTCTCGCGCTGTAAAATACAATTATCTTCACTGCAGAAAAGCACCATGTCTCGTATGAGCTGCTCCGGGGCAACATCCATCACCAAAGCGTTTGGCAATAATGAGCACAAGATGGCAGGCTAGCCCGTAAAATGGTTTCATGGAACAGATCCGCATCGAAGCCTCAGGAGAAATGTATAGGGGTCGTGAACCTAGGCCGGCTTTGGATTGGTCGCTCCGAGTGGTCAGGGCACAAAGTCAGCCAATAGGTACCGTCCCCGACATCTGCGTCAAAGTGGTCTGAAGCTGATATCACTGCTGTCTGGAAATCTGTGGCGGCGTTTCAGGTAAGGTGGAGTAGAAGTAGAAGTAGCATAGCGAGTTTAAACAGTCAGTCATGCTAATGGCGTGCCTGTGGTAACGTCAGACACGACGCAAAACGAGAGGGGAATCGTATATAGGCAAAATATATCAATTCATTAGACGTTACCTAGGATCATCAGTCAAATCATAAAACTCAAGATCATGAGTCATTGTGTTTACATCGACCTTGAACAGATGTCATCATATACAGCCGTGTTCCCAAGGACCTCACCTGTGACCTTTGAAGACATCACAGGTTAAGGGTCTCAGGGACACAGACGTACACTGGTTCCAGTTCAAAGCATTCAAATGAACTCAAAAGTGAGAGTGAAATTGCCGTTCTGGGTTCGTTTGAATGTAGCATTACTTAAAGGATAATTAAAGGAATCTCAGCAAAGTTTTTTCCACAAATTGCATGTCATAGAATAAGATTTTATTGTACATTTGCAAGTAGATATTCACAAATAATAACGACCACATTAGCTTTTTATTAATTATTTTATTATTATTTTAATTCAACACACCTTACACTATTCTGAAATACACATATATATATATAATTTGGGGTCTGTAAGTGCAAGGTTTTTATTATGCATTAAATTTAGCAAAAAGTGACAGTAAAGATATTTATAATGTAACAAAAGATTGCTTTTCTTTTGAGCTTTCTTTTTAACGAATGGATAAAATAATAATAAAAAAATATTGTGTTTCCACAAAAAAAAAAAACAGTTTTCAACATTGATAATAATAATAGTAATAAGTGTTTCTTGATCGCCAAATCAGCCTATTAGAATGATTTCTGAAGGATCATGTGACACCAAAGACTGGAGTAATGATGTTGAAAATAAAGCTTTGCCATCATAGAAATAAATTACATTTTAAAATATAATAAAATAGAAAAAAGTTATTTAAAACTGGAATAATATTTCACAGTATTACTGTATTTTTGATCAAATAAATGCATGAGTGAGTATAAGAGACCAACATGATTAAATCTTACCGACCCCAAACTTTTTTAACTGTATAGCAGTTGATCTTGGATGAGGACACTTCTTTACCGTGCTACGTACCTTTGTCAGGTTTGCAAAAAGGAAAAGCAAATGCATCAATCTCAAAACGACGGTTTCTTCTCCAAATCGAGTGATGTCTCTGGATGTCCTGGGGCTGCGACCTGTGGCGAACAAAAACAAGTTAACATATTAAACTGATTTTAACCCTCAGGAATTGACAGCAACCGCCTAATGAACAGAAATGAAGGCTTAGCATCTCGGCTTCAGCACCATAAACGAGTGCGCAGTTTGTTCTGTCAAGCCCCCTGGTGGCAGACACTGAACACGACACTTGAACCGAATGAACCCGAAGACAGATATGCACCGCCAGCAAACTGTCTCTGCCCTCTCTCTGGCTGCCCTCCTTTTCTGCGAAGCCACAAACACAGAGGCATCGGTGTGTACGTGAGCGACACAAGCGTAGGTGCTACATCTATAAATCTGTGATGCATATCATAAACTACCTGGCCTTCGTGCGGTAGATCGTGCGACAAAGGCGGCGCGTTGCGGTTCGAAGATGTATAGAAAGCACGCAGTACCAGAAAACAGCAAACGCTGCTCTCTCTTCCTCTGTGTCTCTCTCGGTCTTGTAGTGCCCCAGTTTTAAGGCTCTTTCCAAAGGAGAGTGGAGGGGGAAACAGCAGACAAAAAGGCAGATTTGGAAAGGCATGCAGGGGAAAACAACAGTTTGCAGGGTTACAAGGCAACGTCAACCGTTTAAAAAGCCAAACATACAAGTCGAAACAGCACTGCTTCTTCTTCTGCAGTCTTTTGTTCACTATTCCTGCTCGTCCCAACCTAATTTATGGCTGAACACGCGTTCACGGACATGCACGGTGCGCCTCGTATGTTATACACTTAAAGAGTTGTCACGAAATCCGCTATAGTGTCTCCCGAGCGCGATGCGACGTTCGCTTCCTTAGAGCCGTACGATAAACTAGTTTCCTCCATCCCTGTTTGACTTCTATCTCCCCACGGTCCCCCTGCGCTCTCCTCTCTTCTTCTCCCTCCTAGCGTGGCGTTGACGCTGTGACACTCGTGGCGATCAAGAGATAGGTACGCTTTGAGCAGCCCACCATTATCTGATGCCGTCCCCTCTTCTCTTCCCTTTCTCTCCGTTTCTCCCTCCCTTCCTCTCATTACTCCTTCCTCCCGCCCGACAGAAACCATGTCTAATCCCCCCAGCATCATAAATCAGTGTCACCTAAACACTAACGCACCCAACCAGCATGTGCTGTGGACGTTCAGACCTAGTGCTGCTCCCTGTCGTCACTGTCCCTGCCTCCGCGTCTCGCTCCGCTTCCTCTAACCACCCCCCCCTCCTACTCTCCTGCGTTTTGTCCATAGAATATCTGCCGTTCTCTCTCTCTCTTTCTCCCCCCCACAGCAATGTCTGGCACTCGAACGCAAGAGCAGTCATAGCACCTTGTGATTGATCTCAAGGCTCGGAAGGGTGTCTTTGTGTGTGAAATGGAACAGATGAGACAATATGGGGCTAGACTGTGAGTTAAAGATCATTTCGGAGATGGAGAGGAAGAGAGAGATTCCTCTCCCAGACAACAAAAGCTCTGAGGTGATTACCCTGCAGTAATAAAAAGTGTCACCAGCCATCACGCTGCATTATCCTAACTCCTTCCTTTGACAGAACGATCTGATCCAGTGACAGGTTGGAATAACTCAATTAAGCGTGTTTGAGGAAACTCTGTGCATTCATGATAGGTTACACGATTTCAATTCACTGTATGTAATATGATACATTTATATAAGCTTGTAGGTTACATAATGATCTAGAGACATAGAGACATATACTTAGTTTTTAATAACATACACTGGAGGATGAAAGTCTCAGACTACGTTGGACATGTGAGATTTAAATCTGGGAATAAGAAGTATTTTTAACAATAATGATGATTTTTTAAAAAAGATTGTTTAATATTTCTACTATTTAGAATATGTATACTAATAATTTAACTGATTGTGCAACTCATTTATTAAGTATAATAATAATAATACTAAAATGAAGCAATAAATGTCTCAAATTAAAAGGAAGGAAAATTACTAATATTTAAATGAATAATAATAATAATAATAATAGTCATAAACAATAGACGTATACAATTTAATAGAAATGAAAATAAGTGGGAAATAATAATAATAATAATAACTTAACACTTTTATTGTTTTCTGTGTTTTTAATGCAATTACGTTTTATATTCTTGCATATGAAGCACCTTCAGTATGTTTATGATATATATATATATATATATATATATATATATATATATATATATATATATATATATATATGTAAATAAAATTAATTGTGTAATGTTAAATGTAAAAAATATATATTTGTAAAAATGTAAAAATACAATATTGTAACGCGGTGGCTGTAATGGTACACGACGACAGAGAATCCAAAAGAACAGTCTTTTTTGACAAACGCTCAGGAAAAACCTGAAAAAATACAACCACAAACAATACAGGACAAAGAACTAAGGAAAACTCTTAAGACTTAAATAGACAGGTAATGAACATGTAAACAAACTGGCAAAGGGAACACAGGAACAGATAAAATAGGAACAGAACAAAGTGCAAAAGCGAAACAGAAATCCACAAAAACAGAACTACACATGATGTCGACAGAGACTTTGGGGACACTGAAGGAGGACGTAGAGGATGCAGAGCAGGCAGAGGATGGGTAGACAGGGACGATGACAGAGGAAAAGACCAGGGTGGTGAAAATGGTGGGAGCCAGGGTGTAGACAGGAGCTGGAGAAGTCCACCAGAAACCCAGCCTCCAGTTCAGCCAGGATGATGTCCCATGTGGAGATCTGGAGAACTGATGGGAAGGGAGCACAGAGTCCAGAGCTCAGATGAAGAGCAGATGGACCAAAACGACACTGCAGTCTTTGAAGGCCGGAACGGAGCTGTAGCGACGACCTCTAAGGTGGAGCCAGGGTTGGAGGTTGGAGGTTGGAGGGCGAGACGGAGTGACGGAGTGACTGAGGGCAGAGCTGGAGCCGGAGAGAGGGCAGAGCCATAGAGGTGGAGAGATGGAGCACAGCAGAAACAAGTGAAGCTGTAAGTCTGATGGTTCCAGGTGGAACCAAGGGAGGGAAAAGTGAGGAACTGGACAAACATCTATATCATACATAAATTATACGTGGACAGGCCAAGGAGGAGAGATGGGAACAGGGGCTGGATGTGGAGGTGGAGTCAGAGGGTCCACACGCCTGGAAGGAGCTGGGTTATGGAAGGCTAGAGGTAGAACAACGGCACAGAGGCGAAGTCGAGGAAGAGCCATGGGGCTGATGGGAGACAGCGGAGATGGGTTGACGGACTGGCTGATATTGAAAGAGGAACTCTGGAGAGTTCGAGCTGAACGAAACCAGTGGGAACGCAGGAAATTCTGAGCCGGGCGGGAGCAGCGGGAACAGGAAACATCCAAATCATCAAATAAATCAGAGGCCAGCAGAAGCTCGCCCTGGCAGGAGTGTGGATGGGGCTCCAATCCATACCCTCAGCTCCACAAGCAATCCCTTGGCGTTGGAGTTGCTGGCAGATGTTAGTCGAGGCTCAGACTCCAGGACGATGTATGACCAGTCCTTGTAGTATACTCCGGCTTGTTCATCCACACAGGCTCAAATCCTCCAAATGCAGTGAGCTCTGGCGTTGCATTATTGCAGCAGTATGGCGGCTGGCTGTTCACCGAGTCATGGGCTGTGAGGGAAAGTCCTCCGTGCTGGAGCATCCAGCCCAAGTACTCCAGCATTTTCCTCGTTTCAGGGAAGAGGAGGAGTGCTGCTGGTGAGTCCATATTTTAATAATACTCAGTTTAAGAGTCCTGTTTTCTGTAACGCAGGGGCTGTAATAAAGTGCACAATGACGGAGAATCTAAAAGAACAGTCTTTTCTGACAAACACTCAGGAGAAAACAAAGAAATACAACCACTCTACCATAAATAAAACTAGACAAATAACGGAGGAAGATTCAGGACTTAAATAGACAGGTAATGATTAACGTGACTGAGGAACACAGGTAAAACAGGAACAGAACACAGAGGAAAAACAAGACCAAAACACAACTACATGTGAGAGATAGTATATAAATAGATAATACCTTGAGAAAGATTCATCTTACGTTGATTCCGACTCATCTTAAGGGCAAATGATCAGCTGGCATAGGATTCCTGGAAGTATGTGAGGCTGCCATCTTTGTTTTAATGGACACTAAGTTCCAGAAACCCGTGGCAGCAGAAAATCTACAACAATATAAATGAAATACTTATGATTTATATGTTACTTGGTCAATTTTTACTTGGACAATTTTGGCATGATACACACTAATGAACAGCAAATTTTTTATCCACCTTTTTTGGTGCATATTTTGGGATATCGCATAAAAAACAGCTCAATGGAAGCACCAAGATGTGCATACATTCTAAAAATGTGCTTAAAAAAATGTATGCACTCAATTTATTTGATAAGAAGACATGCGCATAAACTACGATGGATATACATTTACAGAATAAATCCCTTGATGCCCTTCTATACAAAACCTCACGTGACTTTACTTCACCAGAGGATGTGACTGGATGATTTGCTTTAATTCCTTTAGTGATTTGCTTTAATTCCATTTAGTTCCTAAACATCTAAACGCAAGATCACATGAAAGCGTTTATTGCCTTTATCTGTGCGATCTGAGACCCAAGTAATTTATGGTGTACGGAAAAAGAACCACAGTGGCTTCCCCGTTTGCACCAAATTACATTTTTATAACAGATATTTTGCTACATTTTCCCAGGAAGTGACGATTTTGTTCTCTTGAATACATGATGGAAACGCTGCTTTATTAGCAAACGTTTTATGCAATATTCCAATTTTGCGTCAAATTAATTTTGTTAGTTAAATTTGCAACTTCGAGTGTAAACCAAGCGGCAACCTCCCGCGATCTCTCTTGAAGCCAATACGGAAGTAATGTAAACTGCAATTCATCGACTGGCCACTAGACTTCAGAAGGGAGCAGAATCTCATTGAGCCCCGTGTTAAAATTCTCAACTTTACAGCAGAAAAAAACATGTTTATAGCCTGCTACAAATTGTGGTTTTTGCCTATTTGGCTAATTTTGCCCTTCATGACAACTGTGAGGGGGGTGAATTTTTTATAACTCATTCGTTTACGTTATATAAAGCCTTAAAGTTCTGCATAATTAAGGGAGTGGTTACTTTGAGTGACGGTGGATAGCCATTTATCATTGTCATTGTGTCGCCTAAGCCCCGCCCACATCCCGCCTTTTTGCCCATTTTCTGTTATCCAGGAGTGACACTCGATGACTCGCTTGCAAGATGGCAATGCCCAGCTCGCCCCTACTTCCCGTTCTTCGCATGTTTTCAAAGCTTTGATTATGTTTACAGTGTGCAATATAACATGAGTTCATGTTTCGCGTGTAAAAAAACACAGTATTTTTCACACAATTTACTTATCTGTACAGCGCTGTTTCCTCTGTCCTTAAAACGGCCTGATGATTTCCTTGTTCTATTAAGTCCCTCCTTCAGAAACACGTAACGAGTTCTGATTGGGACAGCGCTTCCCGTGTTGTGATTGGACAGCAGCTTAGCGCACTTTGCCCGGAAAGGTCCCGCCTCTTACCATAACGGGTAGATGCAAGCGCTGAATGCGCGCTCTTTTCCACGTGGTAGAGCAACAAAACCACGTCCCCTTTTTTGCGTGTTCTTGTGGGCGGAGGGTTAGTCAACAAACGGTTCTAGTGACGTCATTACATCACTGCACTTCCTGCTGTAGTCCAAACCGGCCGTTTGCTGTAGGCTTTGAAAGGGAACTTCTGTTAAATAAAATAACTCGCTTGGCATTGAACTTTGAGCTTTATAATTTTACAGGTATTAATTATGCTCTTACAGCAACATTACACACTAACTAAAGTTTAAAAGATGGAATCGCGAAGAACGGGACCTTTAAGGTTCAGAACAGCTTATTGGAATCCTATGGGTGACGTCACGGACACTACGTCCATATTTTTTTACAGTCTATGGTGTAACAGAATCTACCAGCAGGGGTTAACTAACCAGTCAAATAATCACCATTCTGGTTTCACTTGAAATACACATCGAGTATAATCTTCAGGATCTGAATACCAACAGCCTGTGCACAATACATATTCATGATCCACATTGTGAATTCACCAAACACACTGATGATGGAGCTGAATAAACAAACAAACAAAGAAGTTATACAAACAATCATGGACATATTGAAAAGGGAAACAAACAATCAGACGGATTAATCAAAAGATAATGAGCCAAAACACCAGAGACAGACAGAGTGTTTGGGGAGAATCAAGTGAGCAACAGAAAGCTTGATGCGATTTTATAGTGTGAAAAACTAATGGGGATCAAGTTGACGCTTTCAAAATTTCAATACAGTATAGCTTGCATTATAATGCGAGACATTTCGAAAAAAGAAAAAAAAAACGTCCCTTGAGACACCTGTTCTAGCATGCAATCAAATTAATGCATCAAGATCTATGGTGCATTTGTTTACGCCACTCAAAACAGTCTCATTATTTAATCAAACATTTGAAAAATCTGGAATTTTCCATCAAATCAGTTTTTCACATGGGAGGGCTTTTATGAGTGCACTTTTTTTATGTGCACAGGACCATTTCTTTGTTCTCGATCCAGTCTCTCCTGAGTGCGATTCTTCTGTTTCTCATAATGTGGAGCTGAACGTCTTGGTGTGTGTTTACGTGTCTGGAAAACAGCAACGACAGGCACAGATTGCTGATATGTGCTCTTTTTATCTCTTAGAGGAGAAGGGCAACGCAATGCGGATCCTGGCAGACCGTGTGAGCAGGCAGGCAGACAGCAGGACAGACAGAGAAGGAGGAGACTCTAATCATTCATAAGAGTGCTGGAGAGATGATTGAGGGGCTAATTGCAAACACATACTGACCGCACAACTTAAAACCCCTCCAAATGTCCTGCTATTATTATAATGTATGTGCTTGAGAAGAAAAGAACAGCTGTTTGCACCTGAAAACACACTAACATGAGCTAATTTGAAGATTATGGGTAATGGAAACTGGATAATGAAGTGCTGCCTGGTTTTGTCAAAAAAAATATCTTCTTTATTGGGGAAAAATGAGAAGAATGAGAGCCACGGCAGTGCTATTGCTCCATGTATTGAACCATAAATATAATAAGTATCATATAAGTGACAAAACACTTTCTCCTCTACCAGTTTTGTCAGCTATTGTGTGCTTATCTTGTAAGTATCTGTGTGCGAAATAAACATTTTATATCAACATATCTATATTATATGAAATTATATTATATTATATTATATTATAATATAGCCCAGCTAGACATGCCTACTGTCTATTTATTCAGCAGCATGTTAAATACTTTTTTATTCTGATTAATAATTTCTCAGTTGTTCAGTATCCAAATACTTTCTCAGTTGTTCACAATTATTAAAACATTTATGAAAACTGATCATTTAATTTTGCAGTGACAAAATACCAGCTTAATGTTTAAAAAACAAAACAAAGATATTTTTAAATAATGATTTACCTTAGAAGGCTATATGTAGAATTCAGAAGCCCTTGTTATTAGTGCCACCGGTGGCCGTTAAGTGAAACAGCAATTTATTGCACTTTATCTTCACAGCTTCCTCAAGAACCAATGAGGTTCATTCGCGTGTGTTACACAGCATGCTTGAGCTTCCTCAAGAACCAATGAGGTTCATTCGCGTGTGTTACACAGCATGCTTGAGCTTCCTCAAGAACCAATGAGGTTCATTTGCGTGTTACACAGCATGCTTGAGCTTCCTCAAGAACCAATGAGGTTCATTCGTGTGTTACACAGCATGCTTGAGCTTTTTGCAAGAACCAATTAGGATTATTATAGTGTTACGTAGCATGTTTAAACTTCCTCCATAACGATTGAGGTTCATTCTCCCGCATTAAGCAGATTTCATTAAAATATCTTAATTCGTTTTTCGAAGAAAGTTCAAAGTCTTACAGCTATGGAATGTTATGAGGGTGAGTAAATGAGATAGATGAAGTACTTAGTATAGGCCTTAATATATACCTATATATATATATATATATATATATATATATATATATATATATATATATATATATATATATATATATATATATATATATACACCTATATATATACCTATAGATGTGAGACTATCCTTTGAATGAATCATTTTTCTTTGCATGACACATTGACATTACAGTACAGGACATTACATTGGCTCTTTTAGCATTGTCTTGAACATAATCATTTGTTTTGTTATGCGTCACAGAACGGAAGAGAGGCTCTCAGGAGTCTGTAACGTGTGTAAACCACATCTAAAATCAGTCTATACAGTCAGGGAAGGTCTTGTTTTTTAAGTTTTAAGTTTCACACATTGGCCATAAAAAGGGATTTATACATCTTACATATAGCTCCATTAAACTTCATTAAGTGTTTTTTTTTTTTTCAATAGTCTCTAATAAAATTAACAATACATTTTTTAATATAATGAAAAATTACTTAAATACAAATTTAAATTACTTAAATAAAAATTTAAATTACTTAAATACAAATTTGTATATTTGGCATTTCAAACATTGATAATTAATATCATCATATTTTTTTCACATTAAAAAATGAAATGCATTTAAAACTAAACTGCATTCAAGGTATATTTGATCAGTTCATGCATTCCCTGGGAACGGATCCTCCACCATCGTCTTGTCTATACTGTTTGAGCTACAGGTTGAAAAACCTTATTAGGTACATATTTAACCTCTTGTATAATTTTCATATCAATCTGTTATCTCTACTGTTTTGTTTTAATTAGAAATATACTAGACTTCACAGATTTGTTGGAGCTCTCTTGTGGATGGGGGCATTTGGGCACTCACCCAAACCGTCCATAAGGTAGATAGGGGTGACTAACAGCCTGTTAATGAATGCAACAAACACTGAAACTACAAAAACAACAACAATGAAAGTGCCGCTGTGCTGATTCACACCATATGCTTTACATTTGTGTTCAACCTTGCAGCTCAAGGTAAAAACGATTGAAATTCTAGATTTATATGCAGGTGATGGACATTCATACTCACCTCGACGTAATGGTGACGCCGCAGGGAAAGCTAGAAGGTTGTACAGTTAACTCCAGGCTGATTATGATGCAAAACCATACAACCAACTACCTCAGCCTGCAGCGCACTGTCTCGTGGTTCGATTTCTATTTACCCTCACAGGCAGGTGTCAATGTATTTCATGCCTAATGTCTTCCCCTACTGGACAACTTACTGGCAACACATCATGCGCTTTTGAAAAAAGACATTACTCTCATCATGCACTAGTACTTGCCAAATATTTTTGATGTTAACATTTAAACTGCTCGTTCAGAAAACACACAGAAATGCTCCTATAAAAAAAAAGATATAAACATTATTGAAATATAAATCAATAAATGAGAAAATTAAAATATTAAAGAGAAGGTTAAGCCTCTTGTTCACTTTCGGCTGTCTGATTGACTTAAAGGGTTAGTTCACTCAAAGATCAAACTTCATGATCCAAACCCGTAAGACTTTCATTCATATTCAAATCAGAAATGAAGATATTTTTAATGTAACCTGAGAGATTTCTGTCCCTCCATTGAAAGTCCCACAAAACCAAATCTGAGACATAAAAAAATCAACCATATCTTATGTGTCAAGACTGAGCTTCCGTTAATCATATTTGATTATCTCTACGGGCCCGTTTTTAATGATCTAAAGTGCATAGTCTCAATCGTACAGCGCAAGTGCACTTAGGGCGTGCCCAAATCCACTTTTGCTAGTTTAATGACAGGGGAAAATGGTTGGTACGTCTAGCGCATGGTCTAAAATGGATGCCCCTATTCTCTTAAAGGGGGGGTGAAACACTCAGTTTCAGTCAATCTCATGTCAATCTTGAGTACCTATAGAGTAGTATTGCATCCTTTATATCTCCAAAAAGTCTTTCGTTTTATTATATTTATAAAAGAAATATAGGCTGTACCGATTCTTTCCGGAAAAAAACGAGCGCCTGGAGGCGTATCGTGTGGGCGGAGCTAAAGAATGACGAGAGCGCAAAGCGGTGACGTCCTCAAGCGTGGAGAAATCCATCGCTATCTCAGCTAATACAGATATGATCCAGAATCAAATCTGAGGCAGAAATAAATTGAATAGGAGAAACAGCAACAGCAGGACTTCCGTCTCTGTGGTATATACTGTATTTAGTGGCCTCTCAACATTTGTGTCTTTACTCGCAGTTTATGAGGACATGATTCGGTTTATGGACTATTGTATGCGACTAACGTTAGACCTTAGCAAGCAAAACGGTTTTGCACGTCAGACTAGTGTAACATTATACAGAGAACAGCAATGGAGTAACCGTTAGCGCATTTGAATGACGAAGCACGCGATCGTGTCATTTACTGATGTTTACTCATGTGACGATAGCCAACAGCACAGACATTTGAAGAAGTTTTACTCACCAGCTGCTTCCAAAGCAGGACCGAACCTTTATCGCTGGGACGGCTCCGTCAAAAACACACTTCTGTGGTATGATTTGGTGAAGTCCTGTGACACCAGTGGCGTGGAAATCCACTTTGCGATGCGACTGAAGCGATATTGTGAAGCTTCCCGTCATTTCTGCATTCAAATCGGTTCAAATGCAGCGCTGCCTTCCCGGAATGCTGAGCTGAAGCGTTTAAGTCGCTCGACGTCACCCATAGGAATAAAGTGGAGCGCGGCGCGCCACATAAGTGTTCACGGACGACTGGATCTGCACCTGAGAGAGTGTTTATGGGCGTGCATTTCCTCTCTCTTGCTCTAGTCACGCGCGCGCGCACCCTACCGGGAGAAGAGCCCGCACGGCCCATACAAGGACCTTCCGTTCTATTAACGTCAAGTCGACCCATAGTCGAAAAAAACTCTCTGAAACTTGTGAGAAACCGGAAGGAGTATTTTTAACACAGAAATACTCCATCAAACGTCCAACATTAGTTTTTGAAACTTTGTCTATGTTTAGGATGGGAATCCAAGTCTTTAACAGTGTAAAAATCTCAGTATGCATGAAACAGCATTTCACCCCCCCCTTTAATGAGTAATGGGTGTGTTTTGGGCTTAAAGGTACTTTATGTAAGAAATGTATGTTAAATAATCATAAAATGGCCCTGATGTGTCACTAGACATTAGGAAATCATGTTAATTTCAAATACTTATATCACTGACAACAGTAGTCCGGTCAGGATATTGTCATTTAAAAGTTGTTGTTGCAGCCCTCAACTGATGTTGATGTTGTCATGTTGTGTTTTGGCCTGAAGCTCCACCCTCCACCTATCGACCAATCATGAAGACAGTAGTGTTTCAGCATCTGGGTTGCCAGATCTGCTCTAGTTACCACAGCTGCAGCTACAAATGTTCCTGCTGGATCCTGCAGCCTATCTGGCAACTTCGAGTCAGGGGGAGGGGGAGAGGGGATACACCGCTCTACAGTTATTTGAAAGTGATTGCGGTAAAAGTTTTGGGCACTACATACACTTCGTTTAAAGTGCAATAAACCAGTCTCATCTCTCATTCCTTTTAAAAGCCAGGTACGCTTGAATTACCAGGTATTTTAAGATATAGTTGCAAGGTGATTTTGTTCAGAAAACTTAAACTCTATTTCAAAGTCGAGCTACACACTATCGACTTCAAACAGGTGTAGCTCAGTCATTTTTGGTCAGATTTAAACATTTTCAAGGTTTTTTAACCTTGAAAATATTAAAAATTCATTCATTCGTATGTTCGCTAATCAATGTATACATGTGAATAAAAGCCTAAATCAAACCTGTCCATCAAATAAAGTGATTGTGACTTGGATAAGACTTGCCTTAAACCTTTCAATTTGTTTATGGCCTTTTCGAATGGACTTTCAATGGGGGGGTCAAATCTCTCCGGTTTCATTAAAAATATCTTCATTTGTGTTTTGAAGATGAAAGAAAGTCTTGCGGTTTTCGACTGACATGAGTGTCAGTACTTGATGACAGAATTTTCAGCTACACCTTTAAGGAGTGCACTATGGGAATGTATTCTTTTCCTGTGCCCAGACATAAACATCTTTATTCTTTTCATAGCAGCCACAGCCTTGAAGTCTGGAAACCTACATTTCATTCTACAGTGTTTTTGTGAACACAGAGCCTTCGAGGGACAGCATTTATTTCTCAACTATTATTTACTATTTATTTAATAATAATGTTGTTTAAAATTTTTACATTCATTCCATGTTTGAGATGAAGCCTCAAATGAAGCTGAATGCACATATGAAAGACAAATCAAACTATGGAGATAAAAGGAAAAAAAGACCTGCTAAAAGAAGGAACTGGTATTTAAAAGAGAGACTGACATTACGTTTTTCATGAAGTTGAAAATACTACAAAAAATAAATAAATAAAAACATCTGAACGGATCAAGCCATCGTGAATAGTGCAGTTTGTTTAACATTCTTATTTATTGAACTACCAAAAACAACCTTAAACAAAGTCTGAATCATGACTTGAAGTAAGAAATTGCACATGCTTAGGAAGTCGGTCAATTTCATATGCAGTTCAAAAAAGAAACCGACCCCTCATGTTTCGTTTTGCACTTCTGTGTGTCTGAAATTTTGGGAAATGAATCCAGCTTGTGGATCAGTCTATTTTTGCTTGTCTCTAGATTAAAGATTCTCTCACTTGTTATCTCAAAACTTAGCTGCAAACAATTATCAGATACTTTGCACCAGCCTTGAATTAAAAGTTATATTTCAGCCAAAAATGAAAATAAAAGTCATTATTTACTCACCCGAATGTGGTTCCAAATCCTTATGAATGACTTTCGTTCTGTGCAAAAAAGGAGATTTTTTAAAAACATTTTACATACAATAATTATAAATGAGGATTAAAGAAAAACATCAAAGCACCATTTAATCATAGATGTAAAACTTGTCCAGTTGACAATAGTGTATTTTACGTCACTATTGTCAAAATCTTAAAATTACCCCTAGAAGTAACAAACGGTCTTGTTCTGTTTTGGTTTCGTTTTCATTCAGTTTCTGTTTGCCAGTGTTCCATGTCATTATTAGGGTGCATCTCAATCAGCTTCCTAGTTCAGAAGTCAGGGCACAGATGAGGGAGCATTAATGGCTGACTCAATCGCAAAATCTTTACAGTGAACTGTATGAATTTGCAAACTCTGTACTGTAGTGTGGACTGTGAAAACGGAAGTATTTGAAAAACTATGACACTAGTAGCCCTCGACTAAAAAAAAAACTTGTAGTCAACTAGTCGTTCATTTGAGCGATTAGTCGACTTATCATACGTCTATATTAATAATCCATAAATCATAATAACAAGCCTTTAATTACCTATATAGCTATAATACATAGCCTTATCAGCACTCAAATGCACACATAAAGCATACTGTAACAATTTATTGGTAATGTTTTATGTGTTTTCGGCTGCAGAGATTAGGTTGACAATGCTGACTTGTCATCTCAACAGTAGTGGATGCATATGCACGTTTCATAGGGATTGCATAATCTGAGAATAAATGTTTTCCATGTTCAAAAGTACACATTTCAATCTTTCTATAAATGTATTTATCTTGTCTGTGAGGCAAGTATACACTGAGTTTTGGTTCATGTTTTTGACACGTTGCGGTTCAGGGAGACTGAGAAAGAGCAATCCTGATTGTTTTCACTATTTTACAAAAGCACGTTTAGTTGTTATTGTGAATTTACAGAAATAAAAGTAGACCCTTTACAGTTTGCATTACTCTTATCTGTATGAATATTTTAAGTTAAAAGCAAGTGATCGCAAAACACATATGCTTCTAATAATAACGCACATTTATCTAGGTTAACATTAGAGCGAGTGGACTTGTGTACCTGTAAAAAAAAACTTTTTTTCAAGCATTGCGCTATATGACGGCATAAAGTGTGGAATTGCTTTTAATGGGCACTTTTCTTCCGGATGAGCGCATGCACATCAACCAGAACTACAGCAAGAGCATGTCCATCATCAAACTTCATTTTAGTTACAGAAGCTGCCGGCAGCGCTGTCATTTAGTTTTTCAATCCCAAAATGATTGAAAAATGAATGTCACTAAAGTCACTAAAGAAGTGTTTTTTTTGGTTGTGACGGAAAGATAACATTGTTCAGCTTCCCAAATAACCCAGTGTTAAGGAAACAGTTGATGCAGTTTGTTTTTCCGGAGCAGCAACTCAGCTCTGCAAATGTGTCTGTTTGTTCCGAATCGAAGGTTATCCAGGGATAACGCTATGATGTATTTTGTGTGTCAGTGTGTGTTCGTGACTCTTAAGCTCCGCCCACTGCACGGGTGCACGCCTCTGTAAGACTGAAAAAACTAGTATATGCCGAAATGTCTGAATGAAGAACAAGGACTCTCTGAGAAAATAAAGGAAATTAACATCTGAACTGTCCCTCACACAGCACTGGAGACGCAAGTCTCACCTCACTATCAGCTAATCTACATCTTTCCCTTTTGACCCACTCTCCCCCAATTCCTTCCCACTTTCATGCTGAGATCACTGAAAATACACCCCAGAATCTCTATATTACAATGTCAATCCACACAATACAGTATTATATGTGTTTGATATCGTTTGAAATGTCTCAGTGCGACTGGTACAAAGATCTCATCCTTACAGAAGTTAACCAAAAGATAATCAATGTTTTAAGAGTTTAAAGATATCTTGTCTTAGTTTGGTGGGTGTGGCTTTCAGCCATTTGGCCTTTGCATCAATACAAGTCTTGATCAATGCAAATTCTCATTGTGAACTCATTTTTACACTTGAAAGAGTTTGTGCATTTGTTTCTGGGTATTTAAGGGAATGTTGCAAAGAGCTCAGGGCTTGACGCTTTAAACCGGTCAGCCCGTAATGCTGGATGTCTCGAGATAGCCAGCATTATGTAATTTTCACAAGTCAGGTATACATTTCATTCTTTACTTCAGACTATTTGATGTTATATATGGATTACCTTTGAATTGACTATGTAATTGGCTTTATACATTTACCTGACTGTTAAATAAATTGTTACACTTTTGATTGATTCTGACTTGCTCTGGAATTATTCAGGTTGGGTATAATTTCAACAAAGGGTTAAACGGAATAATTAAATGTGTAGTTAAACTATTAAAAATGAATGACCAAATAACCAATTGGCATTCTAACCCAAATTCTAAATTATCATTAAATGGAGTCAGATTAAGAGGAATTGGAATAAAATCCCCTTTTCCCCGCTGAAAAGACGAACGCGCAGCGAACTTCACCCGCCGATCGTTAGCCTCCATTGGGACGATTTGGGCGGCCTTACAAAATGGTGACCCCGGCGTGATGTTGCGACTCTCTTACGAGCAACGTCTTTTCAGCGAAGTATTCGATTTTAAAATCAACAAGAGGTTTGAGCTTCTCTTTCTTCAGCTGTTCTGGTAAGTAAAATTCTTTTTGCCTTTTTAGAAATGTTTAGGGAAAAACAGACGCATCCCATATAGACACATTAATAGAATGGGTCGGAATACCCAATGTTAGACCGGAACCGCAATCCGGTGGGGTTTAAGAATTTAGATACATCACATACCAGGGACATGATAGCGACAGCGCAGTAGAGGAATTAAAACTCGTGTTATGGATTTAAAAATATCTTCTTGTCGGCATAGACCTACGCAACAACTAAACCTAATTGGAAAAACATCTTCCAAATTATTTTCTGGGACTCGATGAAAAGTTGTAAATTAGAGTGTTTTTAAAATCAGCTAAATGCTTTCTCCATTGTTTTATTAGTTGCAACAAACTAGGAACGCACGGTGAGAACGAGCAAACAATAGAATGAGAATTCTAAGTTTGTAAACAACTGGAATACATTTGTGATTTGATAAATAGCAAAGTTGATATTTGTTTATGAAAAGCAAAGTAGGAAAACAGGCTGATGCATATGTAACATGTAAAGTTAGGAAAACTTTTTGTTTGATCGGCTACAAATATTATTGCTACACAGCAAAATTACTCGTGACTGCAAATGATTAAGAGGTGGTAAGATTAAAATCTAAGACTGATATACAAAATGATAATGATGTTGTTACTGTATTTTTGTTAAGAAACGCATGTTAATGTTCTGAGTGGCTCAGCGAGTCCACGGGGCGTACCACGCCCACTCGGAGAACAGACTTTCTCTCCATGTTCAATCGGAGCGTTTAGCCCAATAAGTAACAAACTAAATCTATCACATTTTGTGAATACAGTTAAAATTACCATTGTGCCGCCATGCAGATTAGTCTTTAAATAGACTAAATCAAGCAAATAGGCATTTGTAATCTCAAAAGATGAATGTGCTTGCATCAGCCTGAACCACAGTCTTTTTCATATTCAAATGTATTGACGCGATGCAATCTGAAACTTCAGAATTCAAACAGAGATTTGGCGATACACTCAGCATGTTCGTTCTGTGTTAACAACAACAGAGTCGTCCCTTGGCTTTAAGCCTGACCATTGTTGTGCACGTGAACATGATGGTGCAGATGATTGCCTTTTGAAGAAAAGAACACAAATGAGCTGTTCCACAGACTCTTCAGGAACCAGAAATAATATTATTTAATTTATATTGGTTTTAATATAATATAATTGTATTATAAATCAAAACATAATATACATTGTATTATAATTGCCAAGCAGGGCATTAGGAGAAAGATCAAATTATTTATGGATTGTTACATTTGATTTCATTCTAATTTAATCTGAAATTATGGACTTTAGTAGATTACGTTGTATCCATTCGTTACCGCAAATCTGCGTCAGGTTAGAAACGGACTAAAACTACTTTTGAGTGGAGCATTGGGGCACGCCAATTGAGTTTTTAGAGCTCCGCCTAACACTTAGCATTAGTTCAAGTGTACTTAGATTGTGAAGGCTAAAAAGGGAATTTCCGTTTAGGACAACAATGTTGCTCGACCAACCTAAATAGGGTGAGCCTTACCTCTGTTTAAAGTAAAGTTACTCTAGCTAAGTGTACATGGGAAACCATGGCACGATCATACCAAAACTACTATTAGAGAAAGTATCGGTCGACTTATAGCTATAGTAGTGGTCGTGACCTCTGACTAGAGATAACATTGCTTTAATTTAAGTGTACACAGTCTATGGGGACTAAACAAAATACTTTTAGAATGAGTGAGCATGTGGGCAACCCTCTAAATAGTATAGTCAATTACCTCTGTCTACATGACTAAGACTGGCGAGTTTGTGATCGTGGGCCCGCATAATAAATGGCCAGTGCGAGGACCCTAAGCGACGGTGAGAACTGAATAAACAAGTCCAATAAGAGAAAAGAGTTAAATAGATTAATCAAACACGTACTCAAATGTATAAATTATTAAAAATCTTTGGAAACCTTTTAGTTTATGGAGTCAGATGAAATATTGAGGTAATGCATAAAGAAATGTATTGGATTTTAATCTTGTGTTGCATTGGTTTAATTCCCAGTGCCAAAAGGGAGGGGTTGTGCTGTTACCTTTTGCCTTTACAAGAACACAGCTATATGTGTGGCACTGATAATAGCAAACCAATTCACCCTTCACCACAGAAGTACCTCAATTTTTTTACAGGTCACAGAGACCTCAAATAATCAAATGTGTGTGCGACACCGTAAAACAAAATTCAAAGCAGACAACACCAAAACAGGTGAATCAATTTCTGCCCACAGGTCTGACTGTAAAGAGAGCAACTGGAAATAAAGCCATGGGAACCAACCCATCGGAATTCATGACAGTATGAGCGATAAAAGCTCTGATTAATCCAGAAAAATTCTCCAGCAGAACTGGGGTTTCTAATGCTCACAGCAGACTGTGAAGGCTCGACTGTAAGAACAGTTTTAAGGTGTCACACACTGTACTAAAACAACAGCAACAATTCAGACCTGGCCGATGAAACTCTGTTTCATGTGACAGCCAGGATGAAAATTGCAACAGGCATAATAGTGCCATTCAAATAAGTCCACATCTGACTGAAGCTGTTGATAATGTCAGAATTAACTGTGATTCTCTTTGCATTATTTCTGTCTCAGGTTGACAACTGCAATTCCTTGGAGGATGGACACCAGGATGGGGCTAAAACCCCCATCAGAGCCAAAACAATGGAATTGTTAGAACAACCTGGAATGATGGAGATGGGTGCGAAAACACTTAATGGGGTCATTCACACTTCACAAAATGTATA
Organism: Pseudorasbora parva; assembly: GCF_024679245.1. Lineage (NCBI taxonomy): Eukaryota > Metazoa > Chordata > Actinopteri > Cypriniformes > Gobionidae > Pseudorasbora > Pseudorasbora parva. The sequence continues at coordinate 32,831,923 of NC_090190.1, forward strand.
CCTCCCAGTGTAGCACTGGAACTAAATTTTGCAACACAGATTGTTATTGATAAGACTCCACCCATCTCCACACAGAACACACACCTCCTTCACTACACCCTCATATCACCTGAAACAGATCAAATCTATCCAGGTTGTACACTACACATAAAAGATGGCATAGAGTCCAAAAGTGTTACCTCACTAAAGATCTATTGTCCATCTTTTCACAACAACAGATCCAAATAGCTTCACACACACAGGATAGTAGAGTTGGTCCCATGATGACAGTATCACAAAGACACACATAGCAAACGCTATTCACAACATCCTCATGGGAAAACACTGTATTACACATGTGCAAGGCTAATCACAAATTGATGAGGCAAATTCTAAAGCAGAAAGACAGATCTGCTATGGAAATTCAAAATTTTTAAACTTTCTGATTGTTATTGATGTGGTTGGAAAGTCAGAGGGCCCCTGATTTGTCAACACATCACTAATAACAGAAATATTATCAAAGTAGATAAAGCTGAAGTGTGAGCACTTCAATCAATTTACAAAAATTAAAATTTGATCCTGTAATCGATTTTGATGTAGCCTGCCTGCTGCACTCACACACTCACACACACACATACACACACACACACACACACTCACACTCACGCTCACACTCACACACACAAACACACACACACACACACACACACACACACACACACACACACACACACACACACACACACACTCACACTCACACTCACACTCACACTCACACACACACACACACACACACACACACACACACACACACACACACACACACACACTGTGACAAGGAATACACAATCTCCATTATTGAATGACTAAACATATTTAGATCTGCCTTAATTGCATTGGAAGATTCCTGAACAAACACAGTGGTTATTATATATATATGTATATCTTCATAATTGTGATTGAATATTGAATATTATTGATGATGTTATTATTATATGCATATCATCTATTTAAATATATAAACTGCACTGACTTTTTGCTACATTTCCTTAGGTAATCCAGACCAAGAATACTTAAATTCCGCTGTCACTTTATCACAGTGATAGTGAAGAATTAGGTGATTAAATACCACCCCACCAATTATGACCTTAAAAAAACACTTGAGAGAAGGTGTACCAATCGCACTGCTGACGTGAACCCACATTGTTTTTTATTTTTGTTTTCTTGCATTGTATGTTCTTATGCATTTCTCTATGGCTTTAAGTTCATCAGTGTTCAGTCGTTAAGTGGACATTAAGACTCTTTTCAGGTGTCAACTACGGAGAAGCCTTCCACCTATTGAAATCTACCCAGTGAACCACACCATTGGAGGTGTGAGGATTACACAAGGAGAGTCAGATTATCGGGAAGGTGCAGAAGCAGAAGCTTCCCCATGAAGAAGTGACACGTTAACTGAACATTCACCAAGGTTCGAGACTGACTCTATGAACATGCTGTGCTGAACCACAGGTAGAACACCTGAACACATTCACCCACCAGCTGAAACTCAAGCTACACAAACCTGGCGAGACGGTGTCCTGCAGGTGAACAAAGAGCCTTCCGAAGGGCTCTGCAGCTGCTAAGACAATTTCGTCATCTCAAGGATTGAACCAACGTCTAACCAACGTCTAACAGTGATCCCATAGGACCACCAGAGTTTGACCCATTGGGATCAAGAGGTGGAACTGTAAGACTGAAAAAACTAGTATATGCCGAAATGTCTGAATGAAGAACAAGGACTCTCTGAGAAAATAAAGGAAATTAACATCTGAACTGTCCCTCACACAGCACTGGAGACGCAAGTCTCACCTCACTATCAGCTAATCTACATCTTTCCCTTTTGACCCACTCTCCCCCAATTCCTTCCCACTTTCATGCTGAGATCACTGAAAATACACCCCAGAATCTCTATATTACAATGTCAATCCACACAATACAGTATTATATGTGTTTGATATCGTTTGAAATGTCTCAGTGCGACTGGTACAAAGATCTCATCCTTACAGAAGTTAACCAAAAGATAATCAATGTTTTAAGAGTTTAAAGATATCTTGTCTTAGTTTGGTGGGTGTGGCTTTCAGCCATTTGGCCTTTGCATCAATACAAGTCTTGATCAATGCAAATTCTCATTGTGAACTCATTTTTACACTTGAAAGAGTTTGTGCATTTGTTTCTGGGTATTTAAGGGAATGTTGCAAAGAGCTCAGGGCTTGACGCTTTAAACCGGTCAGCCCGTAATGCTGGATGTCTCGAGATAGCCAGCATTATGTAATTTTCACAAGTCAGGTATACATTTCATTCTTTACTTCAGACTATTTGATGTTATATATGGATTACCTTTGAATTGACTATGTAATTGGCTTTATACATTTACCTGACTGTTAAATAAATTGTTACACTTTTGATTGATTCTGACTTGCTCTGGAATTATTCAGGTTGGGTATAATTTCAACAAAGGGTTAAACGGAATAATTAAATGTGTAGTTAAACTATTAAAAATGAATGACCAAATAACCAATTGGCATTCTAACCCAAATTCTAAATTATCATTAAATGGAGTCAGATTAAGAGGAATTGGAATAAAATCCCCTTTTCCCCGCTGAAAAGACGAACGCGCAGCGAACTTCACCCGCCGATCGTTAGCCTCCATTGGGACGATTTGGGCGGCCTTACACCTCCACAAGTTCTGCTGTTTTCAGAAAGAATAAGTACAGCTCATCTGTCTTTTATAAATATGATCAAACTAAAGACTCTTCGCAGATATCAAGGATGCAATACTACTCTATAGATACTCAAAACTGATGGTGCACTATGTAGGATTTTTGCAGTAAAATATCCAAAAACCACCAGGCCAGTGTTATATATTTAGTTGAGTTCTTACAATATCCCAAATGTTTCCAACTATTTGTAAATGGTGAGAAAATTGCTATTTTATCCAAGGATCTGGGACGTCTGAGGTAGTCACCTGTCAATTGCGTCAAATCTTTATCATGGCTTTACCCTCGGTGTCCGGTTTTATTTGGCAGAAACGCTTGACTTTTAGCAGTGTGCAACAAGTGTCAAAGCATCATCAAAGTAACATCATGACATCCTTTTAAACACACTTAAATGTATGTAATATGATAAACAGAGCTGCGTCACCTCTTGCTCATGACCGGAGAAAGCGAAAATGGCAACAATGACTGTGTCCCGTCATAATAAAAGTCCCGCTGCTCGCGAGCCATTTGTTCACAATTTCTGAACCATTCCTCTTCCACCCGCTATGAGGTGAAGACCACACGTCCCAAGATTCTGCGCTCAAACTTGGCATCATTAAACTACACCTTTGTTTTATATAGGCGCCCTCTAGCGGACAGAAAAATGACATGCGACATTAAGATGAGACTGGAGTGAGAAACTTTTGGAAAACGCTAGTGTGGACGGAGAGCATTTTAAAAGAAAACAATTTTCATATGTATCCAGATTAATATAGATGTAGCCTCAGTTCAGTTCTCTCCTTTGTTTGTGTTACTGTGTAGTTGCCTTGCTTGATTTTCTCCTATTTCTCGTATTCCTGAGTTATCAAAAGACTTTCTGAATTTCATTCCGATTTTTTCTTTCTGAGTTGTGCGTGTTATACTACACGTTACACAAGTTTGTGCTTCTTTTGTTCCTTTTCCATGAAACTGTAGATCTGGTTCACAAAACAAAACAAGACTGAATGATTTGTTTATGTATCAAATTGATTCAAATCCGTTCAAATCACTTGACGATCCGTTCGCATCCATTAACAGCCCACTGGAGGGTAAAATGATCACATTATTGTGATTTCTGAGTGAACCATTCTTTTAACACGAAACAGTTAACATTCACACTGTTCCCAGACAACTGCAGACACATATGCTGGACAGCTCTGACAATGACAGAGATCTCCAGGGTGAGACGTGAATGCGGTCCAAACATTAACTGAGCGCTCTATTCAGCTCCTTTCTCATTATCTGTCCTTTTCACAGTCAAACGCATCCATTTACCCGATGCAAAATAAACTACAAACCTAACCGTTGACAATTTGGCCTATGGGTTAGTGCCTGCTCTTAATTTTGCTGTTGGTCACTTTTGCGGTTTAATATCCTTCAAGACTTTTGTCCTTCGTTTTCTGGCTCGGCTCCACCCTATCTTCCTCCCTCTTTCTTTTTCTTTCTCTCCCTGCCACATTCACAGTCCAATCACGTGCGAATGCGGCACGGTGGTGCCAGTGCCAGCTTTTTGCCAACCTGAATATGAGTGTGTGTGTGTGTGTGTGTGTCTTTGCCAGCACAAATTACTGGGACATAAAGTCAAACATACTTGTCATGATCTTAATTCTCAGACCACACCGAGATAAAGCTGCCACAAGTCTTTGGGAGTTTTTAAGCGTTTTCAGTTTTAAATTTTAAAATGTTGATATTAAAGAAAATCAGCTTTAGTTAGAATTTTTGATCAAAAGTGGCAATAAAAATGGTTATTTCTGACTTTGTATAAGCACAACAGTAAAAAAGATTCAAAGTTCAATTTAGGGCCAGTTAACAAAAGTTGGCAAAATCTATCTCTCTTTTACTCACTACATTTTATCGCTTTCTTTTCATTTTCTTTTTTTTAATCACTTTTCATCTGCTCTCTACCTCATCCAAACCCCTCTTTCTCCCCATAAGCCTGAGTGTCTGTCTGCCGATACCTTATTCAAAAAGCCAGGGAATGGCAGGTTGCTATGGGAACTCGCTGCTTGGCAACTTGCTGGCTTGGCGACGTGCCCATCGGTTGCCAGGGCAGTGTTGTCATTGGCAGCAAAGTGCCGTGCCAGCTGTGTGCGTCTGGATTTGTGTCTATATTGTGTTCATTTTGTTCGAGTCTATACCTGTAAATGATATGATATATCCTCAGTAAATATGCATTTAACGACGGCTTTGCTGAGTTTATAAAGGATGCAGAAAAATGTATTCATAAAATCCATAACTAGGCGAGAACATAACGTCGAAAGTGAAAGAGCTCTATGTCTTTGTCAATGTCATGCGGTGTATCTCACGAAACCATGTCAAAAACATACTCTCGCGCAACATTATTGTCTTAAATAAATATAATTTTCTCATGTCAATTTTTTTTTTCTTCAGTTGCCTTTCATTAATCCAATACAAATATTTGTATTACAGCAGAGTATTAGAGTAATACAAATTGCGAATATGGGGAATAAATAAAAAAGGTCAAACATCCAAGGAATTTGGGAGAAGGATGGCTTCATTTAATGAAAATATGAACATTTTCTGTATGAAAAATATTACTTGAAATAAGGGGTGAAATAAGTCCATGTTTTCGCAGGATTTCTCTCTCAAACATTTAAATCATTAGTTATAAATTTCAAAGAAAGGTGGAATGCTTGAAATTCCCTTCAGTCACAATGTATGACAGAGAGATCAAGATATAAAAGCAAAGAAAGTGAAAGATGGTAATTTCCATTATTACCGTATGCTGAAATTCTTGAAGAAACATTCCAAACTGCAGTTCCACAGTATTCCTTCCTGCCATCAGAAAAAAACATTAATTATTGATTAATATCTGCATGGAAAGATTTACAGGATAGGGACTTGGCGACAACGTCATTTTATTTTTTTATATTTCTATCTATCTATCTATCTATCTATCTATCTATCTATCTATCTATCTATCTATCTATCTATCTATCTATCTATCTATCTATCTATCTATCTATCTATCTATCTATCTATCTATCTATCTATCTATCTATCTATCTATCTATCTATCTCTGTAACTGTAGACATTCTATGCAGTAGATGCTATTATCAGTGTACACTGTCAGGTAACATTTCCATTTTATGTAAGTGCTCCTCAACTAATGTAGAGAGGCATATTCGGCAAGCTGAAATTTGAATCGAGGTCCACGTTGATGAAAAAGTCTTTGGGTTAAGAGCCGCACTTATATTGAATTAATAAAAATGTCTATATGCCACACAAACACTATCCATTATTACACTGAACAATAAAAGCCAATAAATTAAATTACCAATAAAAAAAACACCACAGAAAAGACAAAAATAAAAAATAACAAGTTTATATCTGGGATTTATTTCAGTTTATTTGCAAAGTACATTTTACAACGCATTCAAAGCCGCTTTAAAAAAAGAAGTGAGCAAGCCAAAGGTGACGGTGACAAAGAAAAACTCTTTAAGCTGTTCCAGATGGATGTAGAAAACAGGCAATGAAAAGGCATTTGGAGTATTTTTCATATTATTTACTTTGAAAATATACCAAACTCTTCAACGCACTATTGAAGCGGGTGATATGATGTGTTGAAAGGTCATGACCATTTTTTACCATTATTTTATAAGTAATTTTTTTCCCATGAAATTCATATGAAAGAATAAGGCTAGATAATTAAATGCATTATGCCTATTATAACTGCACATATAACCTGAATAATCTGTTCTTTAATAGATTAAACAGAACCACTTCATTTTCTCCATTCAAATATTTGAGCCTCAAGTGACTGAATTGTGGTACATTGATGACTGCATCATGGTACTGAATATCATATACCATATTCATATATCATGCTATTTAGATGGTACTCAAAGTACTTCAACATTTCCATGGGATTTTAATTATGAAAAAATGCTATGAAATTACAAGAATCCATTTCAAGACTACATACTAGGTTTGCTACGATAGTTTGTGTTGTCGGTGTTACCGGTGTTCAGACTCAGCACCGGTTACATCACTTGCCCTCCGTGGAACCGACCCCACTGTTGTTTAGATTTTTTTATAGTCATAAAATAATTTAGTTTAGCTAGAAAACAGACAATACAAATAAAAATTGATCGTGTCTGCTCAATAAAGCATGAGCCGCAGCACAGACCAGCAGCAGGAGTCAGATTTCATTCATTGCAAGAGCGAGGAGCTCACTGAGAAGGCTGTGGAATATTTAGTTTCGAAGAGAAATGTAAAAGTGTGTCATTGTACCGTTTTGTTGTGTTTTCCATTAAGAATAATAGGAAAATGAACCCACAATTTAAGCAACCAGTCCCCCAATTGGTGCTAATTTTAAACCGAAAGTAAAATGCACACAACTGAACTGTCATTCATTCACGGCCACACAGAGGGCGCATTTCCGGCTGAACTGTCTTTCATGGTGTAGCAATCCTGATTGTACAATGTACAATGGCGCGTTTTCAGTTCATTGCTATGGAAGCTTAACTTTCATTGCAATTATTTGAAACCACTTGCTTAGCTCCACTCCGTTATGAATGCCCGAACAGTCATGCGTATTTTACTTTCGGTTTATATAGAAATAGTGATTTAAAAGCCCAAGTCGGTGATACCGGTATTACCGGTGTTGTCACACATCGATTAACCGATGGGAAAATTACAACTATATATTGTATATGCATAAATAAATAAAAATGTATATATATATATATATATATATATATATATATATATATATATATATATATATATATACATTTTATATTATATATACATTATATATATAAAAATTGTCAATAAAAATCGACAATAAAAATTAACGAAATCTTAAGAAGTGTTCTTATTTTTTATTTATCTATATATATAAATAAGAACACTTCTTAAGATTTCGTCTTATATTTTTATTGTCGATTATTTTCCCATTTGATTTTTCCCGAGGTAGAGTTCTTTTTAATAACACCTTCAGAGGTTTTCTAAGGATTGCAGCTTTAATTGTGTCACCAGTCAGGTCCTCCTTAAATCTTTCCTTCAGGACAGTGATCAATACGGCATCTGTGCCTCCAGTCTACATCATTACAGAGGCTGATGGAAAGACCTGGTGCAAGTGTGTTTTTTTCAAACCCTGTCCACTCTTTAAACTTCTAAACTGTGCTAAAAAAGTATGCTTAGGAATGAAAAATCTTCCATGATTCTTTGTATTTAAGAACAAGTGACATGCACTAAAGAAGTGAGTGGTTTATGGCGTGTGAGTCTGAGTGTGTGTTGGCAGTGGTCTGAGCAGCCTGTGTGTCCTTGTGTTTGCACAATGCGGCAGAGGGCGGAGAACTAAATCAATAAGAAACAAATGAATTCAGATCAATATTGAGTCGAGTGATGGATAAAAGGGGATGAAGGAGAGAAAGACTGACAGAGGGAGAGAGAGAGAAAATGAAAGAGAGGGGGAAACGTACAAAGAGCCTCTTAGACTTACTAATGCACTTGAAACTTCAAGACTAGACTTTTGTGGTGCTTTGCAAGTGTGCTTTACAAATATTTACGGACTGGAAGATTGAATATAAATGACTACCTAAATTAGTAATTTTGGTAATGTTAATGCTCCAAAGGTAAATAAAGGAGATGCCAAGATCTGTGCTGGTTATAATCTTCATTTATCTCTATATCTCACTCAAGAATCCATCATTGTAATCATATTTTCGTAACTTCACTATTTTCCTATTCATATTCAAATACTATTGCATTTGTTCACACTTGTATATCAGTTCTCTTGATTGATTTGGTCAGAACCAAAAATAGAAAAGTATACATTGTCATTTTTTTTTTCCGTTCACCTAACCTAAACATACAATAAAAAAGGCTTTCATAAATATATTTTGCCACGGAACTTTGCTGGGCTAAATTTTGAGATCTGACGCTTGTACCAAACTGTAATGGGCAGTGTATCTCCTATGACAAATAAAAACACATATGCTTGAGTATACTGTCCTTTTTAGGGTCACATCTTGTGACATCAAGTACTCTTTTAGGTTAATTTAGATGTCTTTGATCCTTGTTGAATTCATATTTCAGTCGAACCGCACCAGAGTTCCCTTGGAAGCAGACCAAGACCCAAATTTTGAAAAGTCTCGGTTCCGCTTGGTGCACACCTAGGTTTGGGTGGCAGCGTTTACACCTATTTAAATGACCAGCATTAACAGAGCAATCGCACCTGTGTGAACACCACAATTCATCAAATATTGTGGTACTATATACTATATACACTTTATTGCCAAAAGTTTTGGAACACCAGCCTTTACACGCAAATTAACTTTATTAAGTTCTTAATCCGCAGGGTTTAATATGAAGTTGGCCCACCCTTTGCAGCTATAACAGCTTCAATTCTACTGGGAAGGACTTCCACAAGCTTTAGGAGTGTGTTTATGGGAATGTTTGACCATTTTTCTAGAAGTGCATTTGTGAGGTCAGGCACTGATGTTGGATGAGAAGGCCTGACTCTCAGTCTCCGCTCTAATTTATCCCAAAGGTGTTCTATTGGGTTGAGGTCAGGACTGTCAAGTTCCTCCACACCAAATTCACTCTTCCATGTCTTTATAGAGCTTGCTTTGTGCACTGGTGCGCATGTTTGGGGAAGGGGCCATGCACAAACTGTTTCCACAAAGTTGGGAGCATGAAATTGTCCAAAATATCTTGTTATGCTGAAACATTAAGAGTTCCTTTCACTGGAACTTGGGTGGCATATCCCAACCCCTGAAAAACGACCCCCCCCCCCCCTCCCATCAGGCAAGTGCCATTCTCCTGACAACCGCCAAACACAGACTTGTCCATCAGATTACCAGAAAGAGAAGCCTAATTCGTCACTCCAGAGAACATGTCTCCACTGCTCTAGAGTCCAGTGAAGGCATGCTTTACACCACTGCATCCAATGTCTGCATTGAGCTTGGTGATGTAAGGCTTGGATGCAGCTGCTCGACCATGGAAACACATTCCATGAAGCTCTCTACACACTGTTCATGATCTAAACTGAAGGCCACATAAAGTACGGAGAGCTGTAACTACTGATTCTTTCGAAATTTGCCGACTTCTGCGCACTGTGCACCTCAGCATGCGCTGACCCAGTTCTGGGATTTTGCAAGGCCTACTACATCGTGGTTGAGGTGCTGTTGTTTCCAATTGCTTCCACGTTGTTGTAATACCACGCCTGAATTTACTGAGCTCCTGAGAGCTACCCTTCCTTTCACAAAAGTTTGTAGAAGCGTCTGCATGCCTATTGATTTTGTATACCTGTGACCATGGAAGTGATTGGAACACCTAAATTTAATTTGGCAGTAAAGTGTATAAAATAAATTATGTTTTCATGGTACTGTTACCAAAAAAATAAGTAATTAGATTTAATTTCCTTTTTAATGGCAGTGGTGGCAAATTTTAAGTGACTTTAAAGTTGTGCTGCCTAATACTTTTGTGAAAACCATGATACATTTTTTAGGACTCTACAATTAATTTAAAACAGAACAGCATTTACAAGAAAAATAAATAACATTTCATCAATTTAATGTGTGCTAAATAAAGGTTTTGAAGTTTAGAACCGTGTATTCTAGAAAACATAAAACCACAATTGATCTTAAATTATCTATAATTTAATACATGCTGTAAACCTTTTAAAACCACAAACCCCTAATATATGGCTGCCTAATTTCCTGTTTTACACCTATCACTTAGCAAACCACATCATCTGTTTGAAATCACCACCGACTCTTGAAGATGATTTCAGCCTTGTTCATGCAATCACAGTCATTCAGCCCGTCATAAAACACAAATCTATAGGTCTCAATTTAACTTCACGCAAGTCTCAATCTTATTGGGGTACATTGTTCAAGCCACAGCTAAATGCTAAATATTTCAACATAAACTTGGATGGTGGAAATGAATGGATCACATGGATCACTCAAAAAGTCTGTCACATAGAAAACCATATTTTTTTTATTTATTAGCTTGCTACATTAAGAGATAGTGTGTGTGTGTGTGTGTGTGTGTGTGTGTGTGTGTGTGTGTGTGTGTGTGTGTGTGTGTGTGTGAGCCTGTTTATGTGGTTTATGAGGACACAAATTTGTATAACTACATGGGTATTAAACTGGTATTACACTATAAATGTGGTTTATGATGTCCTCATATTTCAAATAGCTTTAAAAACATACTAAATTGTGTTTTGTTTTTTTGAGAAAGTGAAAATGCAGAATGTTTCCTGTGATGGGTAGGTTTAGGGGCAGGGGCAGCGTAGGGGATAGAAAAACCATTACGCCTATGGAGAGTCCCTGTAAACCACATAGACCAACGCGTGTGTGTGTGTGTGTGTGTGTGTGTGTGTGTGTGTGTGTGTGTGTGTGTGTGTGTGTGTGTGTGTGTGTGTGTGTGTGTGTTTAAGAGGACATTAAAGGAGGAGGGCAGAAACGGATGAAAGGATGGCAATCTATAGTAATTGAACTATTCTGCAATCAACATTCAGTTAAACGAGTGACTCATGCAGCGGAGGGTGAAAGAGAGAGAGAACAATGCAGAACAAAGAGAGAGATGAGAAAAAAGGCACGTATATAGTGACAGCAGATTCGGTAGCAGCCTGCGTTTTTAAATGTCTTAGAGCCTTGAACCTGAACTTATTTCTATAAACTTATTTCTTATATAACCTTGTCTTATTTCTATGGCATTTTCAAAGTTGCGAGTATTAAAGAAAAAAAGTTCACCCCTACTACCCCTTTAGTAGCTGTACTGTTTAATTGTGTGTTTTTATTTATCAATAATAATGGGCAAGCCAATTTACAGCAACAATGCAGTGAATACTTGACCTTGACACCTAACTTGTGTTATCAAGGCGCATTACTACTCATAACTATATAATCAACATGTTTACATCATACAATTTCCACTTCAGCAATCACAACATCTCTTATAATACAGCCACTAATACTATAGTTGTCCAGAGTAGAGAGATCAAATTAATAAAATGTTCATTAAAAGTACCATGGACTTGACCATGCACTTTTAAAATGTACTTACTTCCTTATGTAACTGGCATTTCTTCCACTAGAATAAGATCTGAAAAGAAAATAGGGAGAGAAAATAAAGTGTGAGATATAAAGCTATGACTCATATATCAATTCAAGGTCTATAAAATCTACTTTCAGGCCATTCAGCCACAAATCTCAAAACAATTTATTTTAAATTCAATTTAATAAGGAAATTGATATTGGCATCACAATCCTGAATCTGAATCAAAATAAATTTTACATATTTATGGATGGATGGATGGATGGAGGGATGGATGGATGGAAGGATGGATGGACGACCTCTAAAATGTCTTTGTAAGCTCCTCATACAACAAAAATATTAAATGGACCCTGACATCTTTAAATATGTTATTCGGGTGAAAAGCTGAGCGTCTTGTCTCTAATGCTTGAATTGAATTTCTATGAGTGTCCCAGAACTCTCTTGAGGGTCTGTTTAGCCACTCAGATCAATACAACTTCAGAGACTGTTTACACAAAATTACTGTGAAAAGTGTGTTGTGGAAGATGGTTTGTTAAAGGGATAGTTCAGACAAAAAAAAAATTCTGTGACAATTTACTTACCCTCATGTAAATCCGAACCACCACCCTGCAAAACAAAAAAGAACATATTTAGGGGGATTTCTCAATTTGTGGTCCACAGAAAAAAGAAAATCACACAGGTTTTTTTTCACAGTAGGAATTTTTTAATTTATCCCCAAACAATCCCTTTAACAAATTGCAATTGTGTATTACAGTAACAAAAAGTGTTAATTAAACGACCACGACTGAACGCCAGATCCCCTTCGCACTGTTACACGGAACTGGCCAATCAAATCGTAAGACACAGATGTGCTGCCCAATTACTGCAGACCTTTGAGAATGAGAGCAACAAATCAGACTCGACCAACAGTACCAGGCACTCTAATGAACCGATAACAGACACTGTCTGTTTCTTTGTCTCTCATGACACACACACACACACACACACAGATGAACATACAGAAGTATCTGCATTAAGATATTTGCACTATATGCATGCATGCATACAGAGGACACACACACACTTCAACTCGTTCACACACATACAGTCTCTCTTCTTGTCTCGCTATCGCTCACACCCAACCCCCCAGCACCTCAGGGTTTGAAATTCATGTGCGAAATAAATAGAGAGAAAGAGAGCGAGAGAGAGAGCGAGAGAGAGAGAGAGAGACAGACAGACAGACAGAGAGAGAACACATGGGGTAACACAGGAGGTTGGTGAGGGAAGGAGAGAGGAAAAGGGGGGAGGGGAGAATCGAGCAGGAAGACAGTGGCGTGAGGACAATAGATGCAAAAAGAAAGTCAAAAAACGAAAAAAGGAAGCACGGTATCTAATGAAAGAGAGGGTCTTGTCAAAGGTACGACTTTGGTGGGGAATTCTCTGCATCAACCTGGAAACATTCCAACACATGCACAAACAACATGTGGACACATTCCAGCAAGCTGCAGCTATTAACCCTTACACCACAACTGTACTTCCATAATTACTGCTTCTCCAAAGAAACGTATGTTCAGACAGACCGCTGCTACCCTCACTAGATATTAACTGCAGTATATTACACACACTATCAGGCCCAATTATCAGATTCTTCCAACACAGTGAAATGTCATTGCCTCTAACAGTGATATTCTCAATGTCATGACGACTCACATGCAGACAATACCAAATAGCTTTAAAACTCAGACAATAATATCCCCGAGCTGTTCACACAAACACACTCTGACACATCGCCCCAGCATTCAGAAAAAGGGTCAAGGTTTTTCAATGACCAATTAATGAATTTTGGCACAGAATGAGTTGCATCTTTTCATCTGGTATTATCTCTGAAAGAAAGCAGAATTTTACCATTGTATTATGTTAAATTGAGTTATTTATATTTATTTAATCAATTTACATAATCAATTACTGGTTTTACTCAATTTACATAAAAATGTTACTGTGGTTACGCCCACTGAGTGGCAAAAAGTCTGTGGCAACATTGGTTTTCCGAGTGAATGTCACGAAAAACACACAAAAAGAAACATAAAAAGGACTATACAAATAGATTTCACAAGAAATTAGATTTATATTTTTACAAACTGGACTTGCAAAACGTGAATTTGCAGTTATCATATTGTGTTAATATTGTGTTAATATGTTGAATATTGGGGTAAATTCATACCCTAAATATTGAATTGACAACTCATCAATTAAATATTTACCATCTTATATTCTGCATTATTCAGTATTTAAATAAACATACATAAAATAGCCTTTGCCATAAAGAAATCAAAATTGAGCTCAAGTGCGTCCTGTTTCCACTGATCGTCCTTGAGATGTTTCTACAACTTGACTGGAGTTCACCTTTGGTAAATTCAGTTGATTGGACATGATTTGGAAAGGCACACACCTTTCTTTATAAGGTCCCACAGTTAACAGTATATGTAAGAGCACAAACCAAGCCATGAAGCCCAAAGAATTGTCTGTAGACCTCTAAGACGGGACTGTATCGAGGCACAGATCTGGGGAATGGTACAGAAATATTTCTGCAGCATTGAAGGTCCCAATGAGCACAGTGGCCTCCATCATCCGTAAATGGAAGAAGTTTGGAACCACAGGACTCTTCCCAGAGCTGCCCACCCTGCAAAACTGAGTTGGAGGTTACAGGGATCTAGATGTCACTCTGACAGAGCTCCAGCATTTCTCTGTGGAGAGAGGAGAACCTTCCAGAAGAAAAACCATCTCTGCAGCACTCCACCAACCAGGTCTGCATGGTAGAGTGGCCAGACGGAAGTTACTCCAAAGTGAAAGGCTGCCTGGAGTTTGCCAAAAGGCACCTGAGGGACTCTCAGACCACGAGAAATAAAATTCTCTGGTCTGATGAAACAAAGATTAAACTGTTTGGCCTAAATGGCAAGCGTCATGTCTGGAGGAAACCAGGCACCACGCATCACCTGGCCTATACCATCTCTACAATTAAGTATTGTGGTGGCAGCATCACGATGTGGGGATGTATTTCAGTGGCAGGAACTGGGAGGCTAGTCAGGATCAAGGGAAAGATGAATGCAGCAATATACAGAGATATCCTTGAAAACCTACTCCAGAGCGCTCTAAACCTCAGAATGGGGTGAAGGTTCAGCTCCCACCAGGTCAACGACCCTAAGCACACAGCCAAGATAACAAAGGAGTGGCTACAGAACTCTGTGAATGTCCTTGAGTGGCCCAGCCAGATCCAAGACTTGAACCCGATTGAACATCTTTAGAGGGATCTGAAAATGACAGTGGACCGATGGTCCCCATCCAACCTGATGGAGCATGAGAGGTACTGCAAATAAGAATGGGAGAAGCTGCCCCAAAAAAATAAGATTTTGAGGTGAAAACTTTTTTTTTCTTCTAATAAATTTGCAGATTTCAAACAAACTTTTTTCACACTGTCATTATGGTGTATTGTTTGTAGAATTGAGGAAAAAAATATAAATTTAATCAATTTTGGAATAAGGCTGTAACATAACAAAATGTGGAAAAAGTGAAGTGCTGTGAATACTTTCCGGATGCACTGTTTTCCCCGGCATCAAAATCAGGCACATAGGCCTATAAATGTCAGGAAACACATTTCCTGGCTGCATGTCAATATCCATGGATCTTTGGTAAGTTGTAAGGAACACTATCTAGTATAACCTTTAGTTTTAACTGATAATAGTTTGTTTAACATGCATAAGGGGGCATTTATTTGGCAGGAAAGTGACATCAATGCATTCATTCTATTGTATTGAACTGTATTGTATTGTATTGTATTGTATTGTATTGTATTGTATTGTATTGTATTGTGTTCTTCTATTCTATTCTATTCTATTCTATTCTATTCTATTCTATTCTATTCTATTCTATTGTAATTAGACCTGTGCTGGTAAAATGAGTCTGAATGCGCACAGGCTAATTACGAGTTACATGCAAAACCAGTGAAAAACTTCACATTTGAGGTTCACAAAAATGAGTTAATTAAGCCCTTGTCTAGCAATCCTAATGCTCCAAAATCAATTAAACATTTTAAAGTATCTTTATTTGTATGTTTTCTGAAAGGAGCACCTTTCCTTTGTGCATGAAAAATGCTGTTCTCAACACCTGGCATTGCGCTTCCCCTCAGCACAAGTTTGGTATGGTTTTAAAGCACAGCATTCCAACTTAATGAATATTCAAAGAATTCTCAATGGCATGAGTCTTAACTAATGAAATTTGATCATCAAACTTATGCTAATGTAAACGATCTTACTTGTGCTGACTGACATATCCGAAGCGTGCGCACAAAGAATCTCAATCCCGATGTACATATATGCACACACAATTACAGTATTTCAAAATATCTGGCTTGGCGAATATTCACGCAAACATTATCTATGTCTTAAATGAACGTTTGTTAACTGTTCTGGAAAAAAATCCGAAGCGTAACATAATATTAGATCTGTGCGGTACTGTAGCTCTTAATATATACTGTCTGTTTCATTCATTTTAATCAAATTGTGGTATAATGGGGGGAAAGATTGAATATATATTTTTCCTATAGATATTTGGTTTCAATTTGATGTGTGCCAAATGTGGTGTTATTACCAAGGATTTTAAGAAATGGTTGCTAGGTGATTTTGTTTGGGAACCTTCAGAAAAATAGAGTTAAAGTTTTCTCAAAATTGACTTTGCTGACTATATCGACTTCAAACGGGTGTAGCTCATCGTTTTTTTTTTAATGAAGAATGTGAAAATAACTCGTTTAAATTTTTTTTTTGCTATATTATATTATACAAAAGAATATGACAAAAACATGTGAGCTGCTATTCTGGAGAGTGAAGCAGCAAATGTAAGCTAATATGTAAATCAGGCTGAGGGTATTTAATAAAATAAGTGCTGATTCTAGCTCTAAATTTCCACTGCAAGCATATTTAGCCTATAAACTAAAAAGTGTATAAGAATTTATATTCTTGTAAAATAGATTGTTCACTGTATAGTCAATTTAAGTATAAAAAGTTTAAGCTGGCCATCATTACAGACGTAAGTATAACATAAGACCAATATTTGTTATTGTGTTAGACAATTTGCAATTTCCAAAGTTGATCCCTCATTAATGCAGATTTAGAGCTTTAGTTTTAAGTGGCGGTAGGATTACACAACAAAGATACATTTCTATGTGCCTTCCCTTCTTTGGTAAAGATGCATATTCAATGTTTTTCAAAAACGCCTCCCGATCAAATTAGCGGAAACAATGAACCTGATACTTTAAACTGGTAAACAGCCTCTTTAATTTTCAACCCATGTTTTCCAAATGCATTGTTTTATGCTCCTGACTGGAAATCGTATCATTCAGCTAATTGAGACATCTGGCTGAATCACACGCCACTGTGAGTTTGTACTGAATGAAGAGCTATGTGCGGTCCCCCGGCACAGCTCTGAGTTGCAGGGGAGGATGATATGAACACGACTGAAAGATGAATTATGAGATCCTTGCAAGACTTAAAACAAAAGCCAACGCTTTCAAAACATCTACATTTCTCTGCATTTTTTACAACCTTCGTCTAATTATGAATCACATTCACATTGGCACAGAACTGCATGGCTATCTGCTAATAGTAACCGACACAAATTTAGTATTTTCCTCTCAATATAGTCTATCCTATACAAATTTAAAGAACAATCAAAAAAATTGGATTGTTTGTCCAATGGGTAAGCTTCGTAGTTCAAATAACATTCATGCACCTGTGTTCTCCTCAGGTTCCTTTCAAGCTTGGACAAGCACAGCAGACCTTGACTGACACAATTCCCCATAGGGTTTCGTTTTAAACTTTCTTGAGGAATTCATCCGCTTGCACGCTGGTGGACTGCTACTGAGCTCAAAACGTATCCTGTGGCTACACGAGAATTGAGACGTCAAAGTTTCAACCAATTTTTGACACTGACACCAGGCTTTTCTGTTGGCTTCACTCCCTTTTTGGAATTTAAACTGCATATTTTCATAAAGGATCTATTGCAAAGAAATTTAATGGAACAAACAACTGATCGGTATAATTCTGGCAAATGTGTATGTTTCAAGTACATAACAGATTCTCCTACAGAGCTTCAGAGAAGCTAACAAATGTTAGCCTCAGACGCTCTCAATGCAAAAGTTGCTTGCGCTCGTGATTCTTTAGCTCCGTCCACACAATGCGCCTCCATCCACTTGGTTTTATTCGGTAAAACTCGGTACAATGCATCTTTCTTTTATAAATATAATAAAACTAAAGACTTTTCGGAGATATGAAGGATGCAATACTACTCTATAGATACTCAAGATTGACGGGAGATTGACAGAAACTGAGTGTGACAACCCCCCTGGAAGCGCAGTTATCCTATACAGCTCATCACAAACCTCTCAAGAACATTAAGTTAGTTTTAAAGGAATAGATCTCCCAAAACAAGACAATACAACTCCGATTTTCTGAATAACTGAGAACAATGTCTAATTTTATTTTTTAACACTACCAAAATTCTACCAACCATTTATTTTCCTTTCACAAATAGATTAACTGGCTAAATATGCTAATTGGTACTAAAACTAAATTTTCAAAACTATGTAATGACTGGAACATAGTATTGCAAATAGTTTCTGAAGTCTTTCAAGCAAGATCTGACCTATTCAATATTAAATTACAGGTGTAACTAGATATGGTTCTAGCAATCATTAATGTAATATTGACACTTATTTTCAAAAATGCATCACCTACAGTATTTTGTAAATGTGCTTCATTCTATTTGAGTGACTGTTTTGTTTAAACCTTATTGTGGTATTGTGATGAAGGCAGCTAGAGAAATAGATGATGCATATCAAAAATATGCTAAACATTTATTACTGAAATGTTCACAATTCATTCTCTCTAAGTGAAGCATTTCCCATACAATGGTAACTATGCTAATTTATGCCAATACATAATTCTCAAAACAATAACTGGAACATCACAAATGAATCATGCTAGGAGTATTCCAACAAGTTTCTGAAAACTTTCAAAAGTATGATAACATAGTCAATACCTAAATGCTGCAGTGTATAGTTAATCATACCAGAACACATACCTGGATATTAGATGTAACTATGGATCTAGCAACCATTAATGTCAAACTGCCACTCATATATTTTCAATAAAAACATCACCTATTTTGGAAATGTGCCTTACTGGAATTGTTACATATTGTAAACAATATTGCTGTATTGTTGTCAAGACAGCTATAGAAAAGATGATGTGCATTTGAAATATGCTGAACAGTCATTAGCGAAATATTCACAGTTCATTGCAAGCAAAGCTTTTTAGTATTGTCAATAAGAGGTCAAGAGTAAGTGAAATTTCCACATAAGATATTTCACTTTTGCATGTTTCATCCATCTCTCTTAACAGAAAAATCCAGCACAGTCTAGTGACTGGGGATTTCCTGAGGTGTATGCAATCCATTACAGTATGGTATGTGGTTGAATTTCATCCATTATGAATGAGAAATACATGAGATGGAGAGGAAGGGAAGGAGGGAGTAAAAGAAGAAGTGGGAGAGAAAGACACACCATGTTGAAATGTTCTACATCATGATCTGTACAATAATCCAGATAAGGAAAGTTGTAAATGGATAAGAGAAGCAATATTGAATATTGCAGATGTAAATTGAAATATAAACTGTCAGATTTACTCCAAACGTATACTATTGGTTGAGTTCATGTTGCTATATCACATGAGGGATGATCAAACTAACAAGTAATGGCACCACAGAGTACTTGAGAACGAGATAGGAGAAAGTATTTTTTATATTACACACTTCAGCTTTAAACTACGCATTTAATAATATCTCAATTTCTTTAAATCTCAATGTCAAGATTGCCATTTTAATTATGGACTCTAAAAATTCTAGGGGTGCAACAATTCATGCATTTCATTGGGCTATGTTCAGACGGCAGGCAAATCAGATTTTTCTCAAATCACATCTTTTCAGGCAGACAGTCCACACTATTAATTGCAAGTGATGAAATAAGATGTGTGAGTCCAGACATAACCAACCTATCTGTTGCTTTGTTAACAACGTAGGCGCAGCCACATATGTGACGAGGACTTCAAAGCGGAAGCAGAAAAAATGAATATGCATCTCTAAAATATGTTTTATCTTACCTCATGGGTATCCGAGATGTAGGAGTATTTGTTTCCCCAGTAGTTTCAATTTTGATCATTTTAGTTCAAACCGTTCTTGTCTGTGCCTCACATAATGCAGGTCTATGGTCACCACCTCAAAGAGCATACACAGAGAAGTCCAAATTAAACAATCCCCTATCGTAAGTACACATTGATGGCCTAAGACACGAAACCAGTGGTTTGTGTGAGAAAACGAACAGTATTTATATCGTTTTTACCTCTTGTACACCACTACGTCCGACTGATCCGAGGGCGCGCGCGCGTTTCCTGTTGTGACATTTGCGCGTACTGGCTTTAGTCTGCGCAAGCGCGGAAAGCACCGGAAGTGGATCTCTCGAGCGTGTATGTCTTTAATTGTTTACACAGAAATTTGGGAAGTGTTACCTTTCACTGTAAAGAACTAAACATATTTAGACGTACAGGACATCGCAATGGAAGATTTCGATATATTAACAGACAACGTTGAATTTTTCACACAACCATATTTATTTGAACCAGAATACACGGATCAAGAATATGATACCACTTCCGGCACTTTCCGCGCTTGCGAAGAACGCGCAAAAGCCAGAACGTGCGAATGTCACAACAGGAAACATGCACACGCGCCCTCGGATCAGTCGGACGTAGTGGTGTACAAGAGGTAAAAACGATATAAATACTGTTCGTTTTCTCACACAAACCGCTCGTTTCGTGTCTTAGGCCATCAGTGTAAACTTACGATGGGGGATTCTTTAATTTGGACTTCTCTGTGTATGCGCTTTGAGGTGGTGACCATAGACCTGCATTATGTGAGGCACAGACAAGAACGGTTTGACCTAAAATGATCAAAATTACTGGGGAAACAAATACTCCTACATCTCAGATGCCCATGAGGTAAGCTAAAACATATCAACATTTAATTTCAAAGTGAACTATCCCTTTAAAACCTTTTTTAAAAGTCTCAAGAGCTTGAGGTGCCCTCAGATGGTCGGGTAGGGCATTCCAAATCCGTGCAGCGGAGGAACAGAAAGCCCGATCACCCATAGGGCTGAGCTTAGTCTTGGGAAAATGGAGGTGGTAGAAAAAAATCCATCTGGATATGCAATTTTATTTTTTGTTGTCAGTTTGAGCATGGTCTTAATGGGTCGATCAATTAAAAATCTAACCAATGCATTTTGCTAAATTATTTTTAAATAGTTTAATATTTAATAATCAATTTAAAGTGCTTAATATCAACATCATTGTGACAATATTTGAAAATAAACAATAGCCAACTCAAAATATCAAGAACTGCTTTCCATCCTTACCAGGACTGCGCTGACTCTCCATCCCCTATGCAGCTCTTGAAATTAAAGTAATCTCTCATTTTCTTGGCTAAGATATTTAGTGAAAATCCTGTATAGCATTTGTAAAATGCTTTAACTGAAAGGCTATTCACTGTTCCAAGATTAATTCAATCATACTGAATTGACTTTTGAACTGAATTGAATGAGACATGAATGTCGTGGAACAAGCATTGAAGTTTCTATAGACAGTCGACATGCAATACCCATGGGGCTCTGACATGAACAAACATGGGTAAGACTGATGAAGTTTCTGACCTTGATATTGGGACAAGGCTGATGCTAATTTACACACTGTTCTGTTACAGAGAACCATGGGAAACATTCCACGATGACAACTTTTTAAGAGTGATGAGGCTGAAACAAGGCCACATGGTCTGCTACATTGAGATTCAAAATAAGAATTTAAAAAATGCTAACCATTACAATGGCAAACTATTTTGGTGTCAAAAAATAAGCTTAAATAAATGGAGATGTCAATTTCATATACTGAAGTGATTAAAAGTGTCTGAAAATCTGCAGTTCAAAATCTAATTCAAAAAGAACGTTTTAGGATTTTATTATAAGTGAAATGAAAAAACAATATTGAACATTCTACACTATTTTATGTAATATATTTAAATAATCTATAGTGATAGTGAAAATATAAGTGACTGACCATGTGAACTCCTTTGAGCAAAAGATCAGATTTCCTTGCTTTCACTCAAAATTCTTAACCAATAAAATTCAAAACTGCATTGCTTAATTGCATGTTGAAGTACAATGTTTTAAAAAGTATATTTTAAAGCATGCTGTTATTTTAGCAACAAAGGGACTTTATTATAGAGAAAAATGCATGTTGAGCTGAATCAAAAGAAGGTGCAATGCAGTTACAATGACTGTGGTTCCATACACTTCTTAAATTATACACCAAAGGACTTCTACAGCTTCAATCCATAAGTTTCAGATATCCTCCTGATCACAAGTTGAGCTCCAATAACAGAGTTACCACGGAAGCCTGGGTTATGTAACGTTACATAACAGACAGGCGGTATGAGTAATATTTCATAACACTAGAGACCCTGACACCATGGCATCATCTCTCCTTTGCTCTTTTCACTCACTTCATCTCTCTTCTGATGTTGAAATCAATGGTGATATTTTCCGGAAAGTCCCCTTTACGGCCGTTGATGGCTTAGTATCAAACGGAGCATGTTGTTGCGGAGCGGCCGTGTTTCCCCCCTCCCTCCGCCTCTGTCTGTCTAGCACTAGACTAGACACTTTCCTCATCCAGATTTTTTGATATCAAAGAGTCATCACACCCCCACCCTCGACTCCGCTCGCCCTGATTTCTCTCTCCCTTCAGTCCCCTTGAGTGCCAACAGGGTCAAGCTAGGGTCACGGCACAGATGCACGCCATCCACCAACAGGCCATGGCAAGCAACCAATCACAGACAGCAGACTGCAAAATAGCTATCAGGATGCTTTTCTGAAAATAATGGATTTTATATTGCTGCAGATTAATGAATATCAACAACAAGCTCTTTGTTGGATCAGATGTTATTAATATGAAAGCTACAAACTATAGATACATAACAGAAATAATCAACTACATTCTCTCTCTCTCTCTCTCTCTCTCTCTCTCTCTCTCTCTCTCTCTATATATATATATATATATATATGTACACATGTTTTTCATCTAATAATATTAAATTAAAATATAAACATGTTAAAAAGGGAAAATCACAAGGAATGAACTCATATAAAGTTGCAATTTCTTGTAAAGCCACTCTAAAATGTCCTTGGGTTCAAAAGTCAAACCAATACAAACAACGACAACATAAGTTTAAAGAATTGAAAAATGAACATGATAAGAAATCAAACCTTTTATACAAAGGAATTCACATTCACTAATTTGATTTATGATTAGTGATTAGACCTAGAATTCCCAAATTTTCGATATGCGCTATTTTCGATATTTTGTATATGCATTTAAAATGTATTAAGCTTATTCTCAACATCAGACTGGACGTAAGCATTCAATGTCAAACGTTTTTTGTTATATAATACAACAAAAAATACAATGCAAATCAAACACACTGTATATAAGACCAATATATTTAAATAATTTATTTTGCAAAAGGACCTTCAGTACACAAATACACTCGGAACACAGTCTCTCCAAAGCCCAAATTTGCACAGAATGCAGAATACTCAAACACAATACAGGTACTTACAATACATAACTATATAACAAAAATAACTATATGTATTAAACTGATAGTTTACCCCCAAATTATTTACTCATCCTGTTTTTTTCCAAAACTTGAACATAAAAGAAGATATTTTTGAGAAATGTCTGTTATTGTCCATACAATGGACCAAAACATATATCTCTTCTTTCGTGTTCCGCAGAAAAAAAGAAAGGTAGTACAGGTTTGACAATATGTAGGAGAGTAAATAATGACAGAATTGTCATTTTTGGATGAACAATCCCTTTAATATGTATAATTTTCAATTTAAAATGCAGATCAAAAATGTAAACTTGCTCGAGGAGCACAACCTTACGAAAACCTATCCTCATTACAAAATGCTTAGAGACACACACCCACACAAACAAACGTTACACCTACCAGATCCAGATGCATTAAGGAGCAAATGCAGACAGAAGAGTATGATTTAAACCAGACATTCCCCTCTGTACAAAAATGTGGAGATACCACAATACCCCACAAATCTCACTTAGAATGAAAGGAGGGAGAAATTATTCCGCAAGGAAACAGAGGGACGAATATCACGACACACACAGCCAGAGCAAGAGCATTTGGCTTTTGTGCATTTCAGCAACAATGTCTCTGATTTAATGCCCCGATGCACCGAGCAAACCCCTCGATGAGATGTGCACTTTACCACATGTCCACGAGCTCGGTCGCTCTTCGTTAACGGTTCCGACGGTATATCGCCCACGCGTTCGCAACAAAAATGGTTTAGATTGTTACTTTTCCCAACTCAAAAACTAAGCGTGCCTTTTTGCTGATTGTACAATTCAACTATGGCACACATACAGGCCTAAGATCTGTCGCCATTGTCTCTGATTCCCCTGAGCTAGCAGTCGCCCGGATGGATGGACATTTGTGGGGGTTCCCGGATGAAAGGATGATGGGCAGAGGAAGTTGGGGCATACTGGGGACGGTGCACAAGACAGAAACAGGGAAAGAGAACGACCCCCACAATTCCAAGCAAGGTTTACCCTCCTGCATGTTCAAGCATGCATGGTGCCATACACACACTCTTACACTCACGACACACACATGCACATGCAGAATTACTTACAGACAAAACCTGCCGTGCAAACTAACAGAAAATTTGCAGCACAAGCTTTACACAAGAAAAAGTGAAGGAATGAAGAAGCGATAATAGTCCGTTTTCAGCACACATCTCACACATGCTTTCATTCTTTGCTCCGCCAATGCCTGAATGCTGCACATCCCCGATATCAGCCACGCAAAATATGAAACAAGACAATCCAGAGAGAACCACGGGTATTCAATTAGACAAAATTGCAAGAAAAAAAAGAAAAATTGAGACAAAATAAACGCTTTAAACATGATTTCAAAAAGTGCACAAGAAATAGTAGGAGTGAACAGAGAGATAAAGTTGAAAGATACGGATGGACAGAATGGGATAGTTACTGATGAAATGAGAGAACTAGAGGGTTAAAACAGAAAGACAAGAGTACCAGTCTAGTCGTTCCTCCTCCTTTTCCCGCGGTTTCGTTGATCCCGCGTTTGGCTCTTTCTCTCGTTGCTCCGGGTCCTTCCTCCTCTCCGCTATCCCAGCGGCAGTCACTTCTCTCCTCTTAGTGTTTCCTCCCAAACCACGTTTTTTCCTACTACCCATCCCATCAGCCCATTTCCTACTGTTCATTCAGCACTCTGAACTGCTTTCACACTATGAGAATGCAAGATTTTTGTGGGACAGGGCTGGAAAATGATTCAAACAAAAAACATCAATAAAAAAAATGAATGAAAGTGAAGTGCAAAGGACCGAGACAAGTAGGAAAAGAAGCTGTTGAAGGGGCCTGGTTTTTTAGGGAGGCACAGAGAGGGGTGGGGGGACCGTTAGAAAGGCTGCGCGTGTTTCTCCGTCCAGGAGGGAGGAATACGGATGAAGCTGCCAGGCTGCGAGGATGAGAAGAGAAGGACTGCAGTCGCCGGAGAGAGGACGAGAGAGAAAGAGAGCGAAATCGTAAGGGCGCATGTGTATGCGAGCGACCGCATGAGGAGGTGGGAGGGGAGAGATTGACAGAGAGGGAACGATAGATAGAAAAGCGAGGCTAAGGGGTTCACGGGAGGGAGGGAAGAAGGAGGAGTGAGCCATAGCCGAGAGTTCAGGGGAGGGGGCCGGAATACATTTTCTTGTCCTCCGCTCTCGTCTCCCGGCATTCGATTTTCCTTCATTTGTTCTTGTGTGTGTGCTTTTTTTTCCAATCTCACCTTCTTGATTCCAGGCCAAATATCTGTGCCTGGAAAAGAAAAGGATATTCCAGTCTGTGCTTCCCCATTCCGCTCACCGTCTCACTGTCTTCCAGGTCATTTTCTCCACATGCACTTGAACTCCAAATCCTGTCTGCCAGCCCCTCCCCCCGACCTCTGTGACTCGCTCTCCTTCACTCCTTCTGATGGAGGCTTGAAATAGTGCTCGCAGGCTGTAAGTGAGAGTGAGAGCGAGGGGAGGACGAGGGGGACAGAAAGGGAGAGAGGCGTGGGGGGAAGGGGAGAAGGTTTACACGAACAGACTATGCGCCGAGAGAGTGTGTGTGTGTGCGTGTGTCGGACGGAGAGGAAGAAACCCAGTGAACATACACGTGTTCAGTGACTTTGATTCTCAGAAATTACAGAGAACTGCACAAAACATTAATTCTTGGAACCAGTTCTAAATGGCGGTGACAGTGCTGGCTCACTTGATACTTTAGGCGAGATAGGACATGAGCAAATGAAAACACTTTTTAACAATGTAGTAACTCTTTACATATGTGCAAGACTTGATTTTCATCATGGATTTTTCATTGTATTGAAAATACAACATTTTACAGCCTAATTTACACAGGACAAAGTCATACACATTTAGAAAAAGAGTAGATGACGACTGAATTGTCTGTTTAAAGCAAATTAACTGATTGGACTAATTATTAAGACATGAAATTAACCACATTTAGACATATTAATGGATGGTTATGTCTAGGGATGTACGATATATATCTGCAACCATATTGGTATCAGCCGATAAATACAATATATTGCTAAAGGTTTTGGGATGCCTGCCTTTACATGCACATGAACTTTAATGACATCCCATTTTTAATCCGTAGGGTTTAATATGGACTTGGCCCACCCTTTGCAGCTAAAACAGCTTCAACTCTTCTGGGAAGGCTTTAGGAGTGTTTTTATGGGAATTTTTGACCATTCTTCTACAAGCCCATTTGTGAGGTCAGGCATTGATGTTGGATGAGAAGGCAAACCCAGACTCGTGCACTGGACAGACAGAGAAGCGTGATTCGTGACTGCAGAGAAAACATCTCCACTGCTCTAGAGTCCAGTAGTGGCGTGCTTTACACCACTGCATCCGCCGCTTTGCATTGCATTGCACTTGATGTAAGGCTTGAATGCAGCTGTTCAGCCATGGAAACCCATTCCATGAAGCTCTCTACACACCGTTCTTGAGCTAATCTAAAAGGCACACAAAGTTTGGAGGTCTGTAGCTATTGACTCTGCAGAAAGTTGGCAACTTCTGCGCACTGTGCGCCTCAGCATGCACTGACCCCGCTCTGTGATTTTGAGTGGCCTACCACTTCATGGCTGAGTTGCTGTAGTTCCCAATTGCTTCCACTTTGTTAGAATACCACTAACAATTGACAGTGGAATATTTAGTAGTGAGGATATTTCATGAATGGACTTCATGGACTTCAATGCACAGGTGGCAGCCTATCAATGTACCACGCTTGAATTCACTGAGCTCCTGAGAGCGACCCATTCTCTCACAAATGTTTGTAGAAGCGTCTGCATGCCTAGGTGCTTGATTTTATACACATGTGGCCATGAAAGTGATTGGAACCCCTGAATTCCGCTGAGACACTTCAGAAGTGCACTGGTCACCATAATGGTTTTGAATTGCTTGAAATATGTTTGAAATCACTTCAAAATAGAAAATGGAAATTAGCAGCCGCCAACAGCCAAATGAGGGTGTTTTAAGTTGTGGCGGGTAAACTCGCTTCACCTATACCGGCCACCCTGGCGGGTAAATAAAAATAGCATACCGTATTTCCTCAAATAAAAGCCTGTAGTCAATTAAACGCCGGGCCTCTGATAGTGGCCGGGGGCGTGGTCAACACGAACAAATAAAGGCCAGTCTCAAATAAAGGCCGGGGGAAAATGAGTGGATAATCTCCTAAATGGCGTTAATTTAATGCGAAACCATCCTGATGCCACGCGCCCCGATGCGAGTCATGCCAGTGCGACACACACTAATACTGGTCTCTTCTATAGTTAACCTAAAAACTTTACAGGGATTGCTTTGTAAATTAAATTCAGAATATAACGGATGCATGTGCCATTTTAAATTGGCTTCTGTAGTCTATGAGAGATGCAACGTCTCTGAAAATACTGTGTCACCAGGCAGGCTACAAATATTGATCTTCACAATGCGTGCGTCTCAATCTGCTCCATCAGTAGTCAGGGCACTGATGATCAGGGAGTCAGCCCATTGACTTACCGGTATGTCCTGATCAGTGCCCTGACTACTGAACTAGGGAGCTGATAAAGACGCACGTAATATTAGCCTCTCGTATCTTTTATGTCTTCGTGATGGGGTCGCACCCAATCCTCGAAGCTCAGCTCCGCTCCGCGCAGTGTCTCAAGCCTTGTTTGTACTTTCGCCTGTCTCCGCGGCGCGAGCCTCCGCTGACTGCGCGCGCTCCTCCCCAAACAGACGAGGTGTTTATACTCGCCGCGCTCGCCCATGTGCTATTTTTCGATTCGGAGTAAATAATTGTTCTATAAACCAACAGGAAAAAGCGTCGAGTAGAAGTGGGCTAACGTGCACAGGTGATGATATTTATTTTAGTACATTTCACCAAAAACCACAACACAAAAGAATCGTGTAAAACTCAGTAAACCTTGGCTTGATATTAATTCTTGTGACATAAGAACAAAATATCCACTAAATTAACGATCTCGTAAATATTTCCTAATTTCATAAAACTTTAACGTCGCGATTTATTTATTTATTTGCTTAAACCTGGATCTTTATTTAAAATGGCTTATTTCTGCTTTTGTAGGCTTATCAGTAAATATAAGCACCTAATGTGCAAACTGGGTGCCGGTGTGATGAGACGTCATGCTCGGCTAGATTCGGCGTGCGGAATTACAATTAAATTACAAAATAAAAAATGCGTATTATGTTGTTGTATGGTGATATTTTTGCAAATGTTTCTTTAAAAAATCTATGATATTTGTCCACTGGAACGATCACTTTAAATTGAAAACGGTTTACATAAAGCAATTATATTTCAAACAGATGGAATTAGAAATACAGGCCTGCCCCTAATAAAAGCCTGCTTCAAATAAAAGCCGGTTCCCATCGGCAGTTCAGGAAAATAAAGGCCCCGGTCTTTATTTGAGGAATTACGGTACTCTTTCACCTCTTTGTAAACTTTGTTCAATGAATGCGAGTGCTGCCGTATGTTCGAATATGACCAGTCATTTTCGCCGTCATCACCCGGGTAAAGAGCCAGAAGACGCGAATGAGAACTTGCGCGCGCTGAGAGATCTCTGTGCACTCATCCAAAAGCACACACACGTCTCACAGTGCGCAAATATTGAGTTCTCTTTCAAGTCTTGCTCTTGAATGGACAAACTCACACAAGAAGTATGTCAACATGTCCATCTTGATGAGTATCCAAGCAGACATAGTCTGAATATGCCTTAAGCAAACTGTATATAGTCGAGAAAGACGACACATGTCCCTGCATTAAGTCCTAAAGGGGCAGTAGCCTTGATTGCTCCTTTTAATGTCAAGCAAAAGATAATGAATCTTTAATTTAAACAGTTAAATATGCAGTTACTTTACATTTGATAACTTCATTCAAATTCTGTACCTTTCTGCAGGCCAGTAGACCTATTATTATTTAATGTACAGATGAGTGAGGTCAAGTTAAACATTTTAGTTTAGAATTTTATTTTATACTGTCCATTGTTGCAATGTGCTAAATAAATATATGCATAATTTGTAATTGATTTATTATTTGAAACTTTAATATTAATTTATGCAATTGCAATGCCTTGATATTTAGTAAAATTACACAGTCATAGCATTAGTCATAAATGCAATGGTACTTATAATTGGCATCATTTGTTTCGGTGTTTCGTTTTTCGCCCTTGGTTTTTTCTTTTTGGGTTTCAGACGAAAAACTAAAAAGTTAATTTCCATCCCTGACATATAGGCTACATAAAATAATGAGAACATTATAATTGTGTGCTTAGCTTTTAATGGAGAGACTTTTGTTTTTGTAATCAGGCTCTCAAAAATGATATACAATTTTGGATTTCGATTTATAGGCTTTCAAATATAAAGAATTGTTGTATCGGCCAACATTTTCATATCGGTACATCCCTAGATATATGTGATAGAATTGTAGACAATTAGTTTTTTACCTATGATATGCCATAGCTGCATTATTAGCAGCTGCTTCTATGAGTCACTAGACGTAAACCAACCACCATATTGGAAGGATCAAACCAGATCTGTGTACATTCGAGAGCAAGTTGATTGAATATCTTCAAATGTAGTTAGACGCATGTATGAATATCTATATCTGCAATAGGCTAGACTTCAGCCGATGATGTTGCTAAACTAACACTATACAACAAGACAAAGGCATCAGTTAACATCACATTAAAAAGTTACCATAGTAAAAAACCTGTAATATTAATGTATGTAAAACACAAACCGACACATTCTCACCTGTGAAAGGTTATGATATCCTATTTCTTTGGGATTTAAATCTTGGTGGCTTCACAACCAGAAGCTGTGCAATGTTGTATCATGGATTTCAAGAAGGTGTGCAAGCCGAAGTGTCTGGAGAGGTTGAATAAGTATAGATATCTATGACAAAAAATATGCAACAAATTATCATCATGTAATATTTTCTGTAACATTCTGTAACATTCACTTTAATATATCTTAAAATCTGGTGATGCTAAAATAAATACAGTGAAATAAATAGTGGTATATTTCGAGTGCTTCAACAATACGACTACTTTAAGTGTTGGGTATTAAGTTTATGGAGAGAAAATATTGATTTAACATTAGGTAGACAAACCAAAAAATAATAGGCTATATAGTGATATATAAAAAGTCACTTGTCCATCTATGAGATGTCAAATAGATATTCAAAAATAGACAACCCATCTTGGGTATTATTACAACACTTTCCCTTAATTATATAATGGGAATAATAATATATAAATTATTCACATATATTTTTGATGAAATCTGAGAGCTTTCGGTCAGCAGCTATATTACCACTTTGATATGAATACAAGTCTAAATTCACTCTGTTCACCAATGCACTCGTTTCTCTTTAGAAAATGTGAACTTTCTGACGCGTTCTTAAGATGAACGTGTGGAACCGGTTTATTTCTGATTTTAAACTTTGCTTAATATAAAAATGACATGCTGAATATAAACTATACAGATGGTAAAAATCGCGTCTTTAGGCCGCTAAACACTTGCGTCTGAGGTAGCCTATGACGTCCTCTCAGCCTTGCTCGACACAGGAATAATGCAATATTCTCCAGTAAAGCATTATCTATTAAACACATTAATAACTTTAGAAATATATGACAACATGTGCTGTGGAGTAATTTATAGATACCGTATCGTCGACTGCTTCAAAACAGCATTCTGAAGTAGGCCTAGATACCCTGCTCCGTGCAAGCGCGCCAAAATAAACTCCACAAGGCGTCAGTGAGCGACCGTTTTTATTTGGCCTCTAGAGACCGCTCTCGTACTGTTAAGTATAACAGTGAACCCTTACAGCAACGGGCGCGACTCAGAAAAACGGATAACAAAATGCGATTACTCTATTTCAAACATGCTGTGTTCGAAACTGCCCCCTATAAGTTAATTTGAAAAGTAGGCTAATATAAATATTGCATTACTCCCTTAAAAAGTAACTAACTGCTACTTAGTTAGGCCTACTTCGTAATAAAAATAATGTTACATTACTTTTGCGTGACTTTATCTCACTTGTTTTTTTATAACAAAAAAAAAGTCTTTTGGAGGGCAAATGTAAAAAAAAACTTTCACATCAAAACTTAAATAATTGGGCTGAAGGAAATGCAAATTTACCCATTTACAGTAGGCTACAGAGTGCAGCTCATACAAAACTTTCAGCTGTGCTGCCATTCTGCCTTTTAAGAAAAATAGTAGACTGGGTAAACCCAGCCTGATCTGCCAGCGATTTGATTTCGCATTCCAACTCAGTCTGGAAACTTGAACCAATCACAGACTGGCTTATCCATCTGGTGCGCTATTGGTGGGTTTAACACGATGATGACAGATAGAGAAATTATGGGTTGTTGTCTGTTGAAAGTAACGCAAAAGTAACATAACATAAATTTTCTTAAAAAGTAACTCTTGTTGTTCTGTGGTCTGTAACTTGTAACTTGTGGTCTGATTGGTTGAAGGACTATCCAATTGCATACAGAGTCATTCAAATAATGCTCGTTGATCACGCCTCTTGTGCAGTAGAAAAACAGTAGAAAAACTACACTGTGTGATATTTTCCCCCATCTAGTGGTGAAAAGGTATATGACCATCTAGTGAATATTAGTTTCTGTTCCTCTCAATTCTGATTTCATTTTAACTCCTACGGTGGCCGATTTAGTGGCTAACATGGCAATGCCCCTCTTCACATTCGACACGGTGCCATCGAGTGTTAACGCGAAAGGGCGAAGCTTGAATTTACGGGTATGTCCCTCTTTGGCTAATTTACTTTCAAGATGGAGGGGCAACATGGCGACCAGCATTCAAACCCCTCACTCGTATGAATTTTCAATGGCATATTATAAACTTACCACACTTTATTACTTGAAAGAAGTAAATATACAATAATGAGCACATATATTTTTGAAAGAACTACGTGTTTTTAGTTAAGAATAAACTAAAAAGGTTACACAGTGTAGCTTTAAATTAAGCTTGGTCTTGTGATAGACAGACAAGAAGGACACTGGAGAAGAAAGTTTAACACTATATGTCGCTTTTGCATAGTTTGTGCGTTTTGTTTAATAATCATTTGTAACATAGCAAACTGGCAGCTCTAGTAGTAATGCAAATATTTATCTTGAACTTTGCCATGGAAACTATGTATAAACCTTAATTAAACAATTTAATATTTAATCAAAAAGGAATTTATACCTGTATGATATATGCTGTAGATAAAATGAATGAATGGATGATTCAGTACAATCGTTCACTCATTATTGTGGTGAATTGTTGGATTCAATAATTGCACTAATGTTCACTTTGGTTTCGGACATCACTTAAAAGGGCTGTCATATACAATTTACAGTTAGAGCCAGAGTTTTCATTCCTGAATGAATCCATTTTTTCTGTGTTTGATATGTCGCTCATAAAGACAGTACTGAATTAAATCCAAAAGTGGACTTGTGACTTTTCCCCCAAAGCAGTATAAGGTTAGGGTGTAGCCAGGTAAGTTTTAGTATATGTTGTAGCATTATGTAGACAATCAGCACTGTCAGTGACATCAATAACAACATCTTTGGGCTAATGCTGCAGGGCAGAGTTTGCGCTGAACTGGTTTGGGTGAAATAATCCAGATGAGCAAACACAGACAGTCCCAATGTTTATTAAAAGAATGTATAGGAAGATACTTGTTTGAGCTAATAAGCTCAGTAACTGTGATTTCAAGACAGTTGTTTTTAACTGTTGTAAACAAACACAGTTTCTTAAGGTCTCATATTTTATAAAGGCCACATTGAGCCCTAATTAAAGTCCAGAGAAACCTAATGTTTAATGACCTGATAAGCCAGGAAAAATGTTAGTGAGATAACAACTGTGCAACACCACAGTGCTCTTCAATAAGACACTCAACCTCAAGCTGCTCCAGGGGACTCGTCCCTGCAATTAGAGGACTCTTATTCACCATAGATGAAAAACGACTGCTAAATCTCACATAACGGTCCAGTTATGTCCTGTTGTGTTTAAATTAAGCAGTAACATATAATCTTATTAATTATTGCTAATGCTGTTATTTCTCAAACTTAACTCTATTTTATTTGCTTTGGTGCTTGCATTTTGGCCTCGAATGATTAACAAACAGGATAAATATCAATCTGCTAAAATAACTTGGTTGTATAATTCTAAAATGTCCACCCTCAGGTTGTGGTACACCACTTTTCGCTGTGAAATCTTTTTTAATATGCAAGTATAACCTTTACTGTATATTGTTAATATTTCAAGATAAACATGTACTGCATTTACTTTATGTAATTTAGGCTTACTTGACTATCCATTAATCATTTTTAGAATCTTGAGGAGCATTTGTTTGTACGTGTCTCAATCCTAACTGGACTGAATTGCATTATAAGTTGTGAATGAAAACTAAGCAATATTATCTTGCTAAGAAATATTATAGAGTAAAAAAGATATGGATGATATGCAATTAGCCTGCTATACTGTTATAAATATATATTTTTGATCTCTCATATTTCAACTTATTTTTTGGATATATAAATAACAACTGCAACAAATTGAAAGTTTTTCTTCCTTGAGCTCCATAGGACTAAGCTCATACTAAGCTTTTCATTCTGAACATTGGTCTGGGGAGTCTGCTCTGTATTTTCTACAGCACAACAGGCGTGATCAACGGCATTATTCAAATGACGGTATATAATTGGATAGTCCTTCTTCAACCAATCAGTCCACAAGAGGCATGATCAACGGGCATAATTCAAATGACTCTGTATGTAATTGGATAGTCCTTCAACCAATCAGACGGACTATCCATCCTTGTGTTAAAATCTTCAGCAGCCAGGTGGATAACCTCGTTTGTGACTGGTCCCTGCAGGGCGAAATCAAATATCCGGCAGACCGGGCTGGGTTTTTACAGTCTAGTTGTGAGACTAAAATACCAAAAAAAACAACAACAACAAAAAAAAAAAAACATTTGGGAGCATTTTTTATGCAAAAACACAC
Organism: Pseudorasbora parva; assembly: GCF_024679245.1. NCBI lineage: Eukaryota > Metazoa > Chordata > Actinopteri > Cypriniformes > Gobionidae > Pseudorasbora > Pseudorasbora parva. Next base: position 32,866,499 of record NC_090190.1, read on the forward strand.
TTTTTGCATGGTGGATGTGGTGGGGGATTGGGTCAGATTCGGTCTGTATCCAGACCAGTTGGTAAACCCGCACCAGATGCTACATGATACCAGTCCACAATCTGACGTGATGTTTGTACATCTGGCCAGAGGAGAACTGGCCGCCTGACTGAGCCTGGGTTCTGCAGTGGGTTTTTTTCTTTTCTCCATTTCTGTCACAGATGGAGTTTGGGTTCCTTGATATTGGGACACTTAATATACATCCATATAATTGTTTTTACTGCACTGACACTATTGGATTAGAAATGAACTGCATAATGACATTACTGTTTTCTGCAGAGCTGCTTTATAGCTTAACTGAACAGTTCATAATTAACTTTACACAGTTATTGAACTAAACCGAATCCACTGACTTTAGCTGAGCAATAATGTTTTTTCTAGAGCTGCTTTACAGCAGAACTAAATTATTTTGGCATTATTTAATTTCATTACTCAATATAATTTAGCATTATTTGGTATCCATCACTGTAAAGTTGTTTTAAAACAATCCGTTTTTTATGACGCTCTGTAAAAATAGTGTAAATGATTACAGAATTGTCATTAGCTTAGTCCTTGTGAGGGTCAAACCAGCAACCTTAGCACATACTAGTGCATATTAAACACCACACCATAATATAGCAACAAAGCTTTATTGACAATATTAATATAGTATTGGTTCAAACTCTTTTGGTTCTTCCACCAGAAGCCAGGTGCACACCCTAGTGCTGATAAAGCTTTATTTTTCATTTCAAAATGCTTGTACATCTATCTTTTGTTGCCTTAATGCTCATTTTCTCGCCACTTCTACTTCCCCCCTGGTCTCCAAACAAATCAGTCACTGTGACAGTACTGCAAACAGAGGTGAGCTGATGCAATAGAAAGACCCTGCTCCAGACCGAAGGCTTCTGCTGCTTGGGAGCTTTAAATGTTTGTAATTATACTGGATTTTGACATCAAAATAAGGCATTATTACAAATAGTATCATCTAACTACAGAAGATAAGGTCGGATGGCATTTTTTTTTATTTTATTTGTCTATCATGGCGGCAAAAGAAAGTGGTTCTGGTTCATGTCCACATAGTGCAGGATGTGGAAGCAGACTTTTAGCGTCCTCTGCTGGTTGATGGTGGCTCATGAAGATGAAGGTGAAAGGAACTAGCTGAATGTGTCAGAATGTGTTACCCCAAAAAATTAAATGCACACTCAAAGCGCAACCAAGGGCATTTAAGTGTTGATGCATGTTGCTTTTTTGCTGACTTGGCAGACACACAAACAGATGTTAGCCAAACTTTCTCAGACTCACTGCTGCCACCTTGCCACGATCTTTGAATGGTGCTTCAGTGGACTAGAACTTTATATAAAAATAACTTTATATAAAAGTCATGGAATCATATGAAAAAGATGATATGTAGTTCATCAGGGCTGATTTCATCGAAATGACAAAGAGGACCAGAAAACTCCTGTAGAGGCCTGTAGAGAGAAGGGTCTTTACTATTAACATTGGTCAACCACTTTAGGGACTGAGCACTGGCAATTATATTAGAAAGAGAACAGGGAAGGTTAAAAGGATTAATCGTCGGATACACAATGGCAGAAGCATTTAGAACAGAATTGACTTCTTGCCTTGAGAGAGAGAGAGAGAGAGAGAGAGAGAGAGAGAGAGAGAGAGAGAGAGAGAGAGAGAGAGAGAGAGAGAGAGAGAGAGAGAGAGAGAGAGAGAGAGAGAGAGAGAGAGAGAGATTAATCAGACATCAGAACAAACATATTAACCAGGACAGAATTTGTGGCATAAAAAGTGATCAGCATCCATTTTCCAAGAGTTCTGGAATAACAAAATGGATAAGTTAGCTATTTTATTATCTAGATTCTATGATTTTATTTGATATTTTATAGAATATACAAGTTCTTACTCAGTGGAAGCACGGATTCTTTCCTCCAGACCATCAACCTTTTTCACATATTTTTCGAAGACCATTTGTGTGACACTATTAAAGGTGCTTTATAACCATGAAGGAAAAAAGGTTAATTAACAGCATAATTGTAATACTAATATAATACTATTTTCAGACACATCTTACTTTTGTGCTTCATCGAGCTTCTGTTGAGTTAATTCTTCATTGTCAGTTAATTCTTTAATGAAAATGCTCTTCACTTCATCCCAGTGCCTATGAAATGTGAGGTAAAAATTCCATTTGTGTTCGATTTGTTTGCCCATTTAACACTCTCTCTTTATTTTAGCATAGACAGAGCTGTTCACAGAAGTTGAAAAGGTTCTCAATGTCGGCACATTTAAAAACCATAACTTGCTGCAGTGTCGTAATTTGTTTGAGCACAAAAATATTTATGTAATGCTTTACCTTTTTGATACTTCATGTAGCTCATTATAAGCATTTCTGTTGATCGCAATAAGAAATCGGTCCCAGATGTCAAAGCACTTCGCTTTAATTTTGCTGTTGCGAACAACAAGAGAGAAAGTGGTTGGGACCAATTTTATATTAAGATAAATGTAAATTACACTATTTTGATGGTCCACTTTTTACATTCTACTAACTATAAGTAACTTTGCAACATGTTAACTAATTCTCACTAGAGTATTATTAGACTGTTAGGTTAGGGTTAGGTGTTAGGGTTTGGGTTTGCAGGAAAAAAGTGACAAAAAAATCCTGAAAGTTGATACGTTAGAAGCAGGAAAAATGGGCAAGGGTAAGGATTTGAGTTATTTTGACAAGGGCCAAACTGTGATGGCTAGACGACTGGGTCAGAGCATCTCCAAAACTGCAGGTTCCTGGTCTGCAGTGCTTAGTATCTATCTAAAGTGGTCCAAGGAAGGAACAGTGGTGAACTGTTGCCAACTGGAGGCCAAGGCTCAATGATGCACGTGGGGAGCGAAGGCTGGCCCGTGTGGTCCAAACAAACAGACAAGCTACTGTAGCTCGAATTGCTCCAGAAGTTAATTCTGGTTCTGATAGAAAGTTGTTAGAATACACAGTGCATCACAGTTTGTTGTGTATGGGGCTGCATAGCCCCAGACCAGTCAGGGTGCCCATGCTGACCCGTCCACCACCGAAAGCACCAACACGTAAGAATCAGAACTGCACTACGGAGTAATGGAAGAAGATGGCCTGGTCTAATGAATCACGATTTACCTGGGGAAAACATGGTACCAGGATGTACAATGGGAAGAAGGCAAGCCGGTGGAGGCAGTGAGATGCTTTGGGCAATGTTCTGCTGGGAAACCTTGGGTCCTGCCATCCATGTGGAAGTTACTTTGACACGTACCACCTAAGCATTGTTGCAGACCATGTACACCATTCCATGGAAGCTGTATTCTCTGGTGGCTGTGGCCTCTTTCAGCAGGATAATGCGCCCTGCCATAAAGCAAAAATGGTTCAGGAATAGTTTGAGGAGCACAATGAGCTTGAGGTGTTGACTTGGCCTCCAAATTCCCCAGATCTCAATCCAACTGAGCATCTGTGGGAGGTGGTGAACAAACAAGTCTGATCCATGGAGGCCCCACCTCGCAACTTGCAAGACTTAAAGGATATGCTGCTAACATACCACAGCCAGATACCACAGCACACCTTTAGGGGTCTAGTGGTGGAGTCCATGCATCAACAGGTCAGTGCTGTTTTGGCAGCAAATGGGGACCAACACTAGCCTAGAAATCTAGACGCACCCTAGCGGCAGCAAATCTAATCTGCCCGCGAGTGTCGTCTAGCAACTCTGAATACACATCTGAGCTGTAAACTCCAAACTCTGGTTGGGGCAATCACATCGTGTATAGAGTCGGTGGGCGGGGCTTAACATAATGACGGCCGAGTTGCGCTTGTGTGCTTCTAGTAAACACAGAAACTGGCGAACGGCGGTCTTTCGAATCAGCTTTGACCATGACTCTGGAAGACTTGAGTTAAGCTTTACTCTGAGAAAAGAATGGCACTGAAGTCATTCTTAAAAAGTGAAGATGTGTTCGGAGCTTTGCCGACCGGATACGGCGAAAGTTTAATCTATCAACGAGCTCCGCTTCACCTTCGTTGCTCCGGTTGGTGTAGTGCTATCCTATCACGTGCAGAGGGAGTTTGAAAGACAACCATTTATCCCGCCCCTCAGATTGAGCTCTGTCAATGGTGAGTTTCACACCAAACATCTTGATGTGGGTCTGGCTTGTCAGGCTAGACAAACACAATATTAGGAAGGTGGTCATAATGTTATGCCTGGTTAGTGTAACCTGGCATGTAGTTGCAAAGTTACTTATAGTCAAAAAAATGTCTGTTGGGGAACATTAAAATAAAGTGTTTTGTCTACTCTAATGAGAGTTAGTTGATATGTAGTTGCAAATTTACTTATAGAATATCTAAAGTAGACCATCAAAATAATGTGTTATGAAACCAATTCTTCATACATTTTTGGCATCAGTATACAGTTAACCATTAACATACCTACAAGCATCAAGGCTCTACATTTCTTACCGCAAGTGTCGCAGTGAGTCCTCATTATCCCCATCTGATGTAATTTGGTTTTTCTTGTTTATGGAAACATGTAAAATTTCATTACTAAAAATATTCCATAAATCACTAAGCAGATGCCTGGAAGACAACAGAAGAGGAAAGTATTGCATTTCTGATTAAATGATAATGATGAATCATTATATATTTCTAAGTTTAAATTATCTGTACATTGTCTTAGTTTGTGCAATATGCTCAAATTTATTTTTATTTTTTGTATATGGGCCTCTATAACAGACACTTATACTGCCCAGATTTAACAGTCCAAACACCAGTTCTTACTTCAAATTGTGCAAGATGTCCTCGCCTACTAATTCAGTGAGTGTGGCATCAGTGTCGATAAAAAAATCATTGACTTCAGACATCCCAAGGCCAATTTCAGACAGTCTTTCATAAATCGGGAGAGGGTATACTATAGCCATCTTCAAAATGGCCCTGTGAAATGAAAGTACGGGCATACATTTATGCATCGATAATTAAAGGATGTTCAAACAGACTAATAAACTGGAATGCAATACATTCAAAAACCATAGCATATGCTTTTATAACCACACAATAAGCGTAACCGTATTATGAATGATTAATGGATATAAGTCCATGAATATTTACTTGAATCATGCCTTGGGGTCTGTGGTCTCAGTTAGTTATTAGTTATTCAAAGTAATTCATTCACAGTCATTTATTATGCACAGTGTGCAATGAATGGAAAGTACTGGTATACTAACCAGCTGGATTGATTGAATCGGTCTTCTCCAAAAATTCCACTACCCCATCGATCATATTCAAGGGCAGAATTGTCAAAAAGATCACCAAAACGCTCATCTGCCCAACTAGATAAAGAAGTTATAGTTATTACAAGACAGCAGTCACACAAACAGTGCCATTGCTCTAATATAGTTTTTGGTTCAGCTGTGATGATACACAGACAGAAAAGCTCATAACCCAAACTCAACTTCCTGATATTTTTCTTAGCATGCACCAAATAGCTGTGAAATGGCATCAAACTGAATTGAAATTACAAAAATTATACATGTAATATTTTCTTACGTCCAGGCTTGAAGTCTTGTCTCTGGGCTAGCAACCATGTGATATTTGTCTGTGTCTTTTAACACTCTTAGCTCCTTCCATTTCCTGCAACACAAACGACTCGGTTTATTTTATTATACAACTTATTTTGTACCTATATTTATCATTTCACATTTTGTTTTCTTTAAGACTACCACCCGTATCAGATATACTAATATGATCATAGTCTTACCGTATAGCAGCTAGATACTTGTTATGGAATGGCTGGCTCTCAGTGTATTCCACAAGTTTATCCCAGTAAAATGCAAGAACTCCAGAGGCCGTTCTGTGAAAAACACAGTCTGTAAGTTACACACAGGTCACATTTTTCAATAACTATTGTTAACAAGCATATGGCTTAACAGCTTAACATTTTCAAAGATGAATTAAAAAAACATAAATAAATGATTATAAATATTCCCAGAACATAGGGTATACCGCAACCACACAAACAAACCGTATTTTCTATCCCCTTACACTGCCTAAATCTACCCATCACAGGAAACATTCTGCATCTTTAAAAAAAAAAAAAAAAAAAAAAAAACTCAACCTGTATGATTTATAAGCATTTTGAAAAGTGGGGACATGGGTAATGTCCTCATATTTCACCCTCTGCTTGTAATACCTATGTCATACCCATGTAATTATACACATTTGTGTCCTCAAATTTCACAAAAACATGCCCCCCCCCCGCCCCCCAACACACACACACACACACACACACACACACACACACACACACACACAGGCTGTCTGAATGTCCTTACCTCAATGTTATAAGAAACTCATCCTTCTCCGTCTGCCTCTCTAAGGTTGAAATTTCCATGGCTTTCTCTTTGACTAGACGTATCGCTGTTTCTGCTCTAAAAAAGTGTTATTGAGAATTAAATGATGACCTACAAAATCTATATTTAGTGTGTATTTGTGTTTTACGCTACAGGAAAAAGGACTTGAAGGAAAGAAACCATTTAAATGCCAGAAGTATCACTGATTTTGTGAAAACAGGCCTTACTCCTCAAAAAAATGATTGAAGTCTATCTGCCCAACTTCCGAAGCCACTTTTAGGATTTTAACCACACGAGGCCGTGCCATCCTGTTACAACAAAGAAAACAATTTCCTGTTAGCATGAAAATGGTAACGCTTCACAATAAGCTCTGATAAGTTAACGATGAGCAATACATTTTTACAGTATTTAGTAATCTATCAGCATTAAAAACAGAATTCATTGTTAGTTCATGTCTATGATATATTAGCAGATAGAACATTCAAAATTAATAATGTATTAATAAATGTTCTAAGTTGGTAAAAAAAAATATATTTAAAAAAAAGTTTTTTTGTGTGTATAACAGTGTATTTTGAAACCTTTCTATCAGAACCAGAATGAACTTGAGCAATTTGAACTACAGTAGCTTTTCTGTTTGATCGGACCACGCAAACCAGCCTTCGCTCCGCTCCCCGCGTGCATCAATGAGCCTTGGTCGCCCATGACCCTGTCACTGGTTCACCACTGTTCCTTCCTTCCCAAATCCTCACGCTTGCCCATTTTTCCTGCTTTTAAAACATTAACTTTGAAGACTAAATGTTCACTTGGTGCCTATATATCCCACCCACAAACATATGCCGTGATGAAGAGAAAATCTGTGTTATTCACTTCATCCGCCAGTGGTTATAATGTTATGTCTGATCAGTGTGTAGCTGTATAGATATTTTGTTCACACTTTAAGGGTCCGATTAACTAACTATTAACTATGACTTTTGCCTCAGTAATCTCCTTTAAGGTACTGGTAGGATTAAGGTAATTAGAATAAGACCATGAATGATAAGGAATTAATATGTGCTTTATAAGTCCTACAAAACAGCCAATATCCTAGTATATGCATGCTAATAAGCGACTAGTTTATAGTGAGAATTGGACCCTAAACTAAAGTGGGTCCAATATTTTTTGTCATACATGCTATATTATTTTATTCTTTCACAATGGGAAAGAAAGTGTGTGAAAGAAGAAGTCATACATCTTGGACAGAAGGTGGCCGAAGAACCCCACGGGATCGCTGTAGATCGGTGGAGCTCCTGGAAAGTAGCGTGGCTCCGCATATCTGCATCAAACAACACTGATGAGCTATATTTGAGTTATCAATGATTAAAAATAAACCTTGAGAAGGTTGTTTCTTGTTTCTGCAAGTTAGAGGTGATTGATTTGTATACTAGCTATTTCAAATCAAATATTTTCAATCATCTTTGCAAAAAAAAAGAAAAAAAGTACTTACTTCCAGAGATCCACCATTGTCTCGTTTTTGATGATCCCTTTAAAGAGGTGCAACTCTCTGTAGTAGATCAGAGCTGTATTAATCAAGTCATATACTCAAGATTTTTCTATAAAAATATATCACATTCAACCCCATACATTATCAACATGATTTGCATTAAGTCATGTGCAGTTTGTTGAATGTTGTAAAAATGGCCTGAATGGCCCTCATACCGAAAACTCCCAGCACAGGCTGTAGAACATGCTGATAACAGGCGATGCAAACCATCTCCATAAAGGTTACCCAGTCTGTTAAAAATGCTGTTAAACGCACATAAGGGGAAAAAAACGGATCATGTTATCAGGAGGATTTGAAATAGTTCAGAAGTAGAAAATATAGAGTTCCTTAAATCAACAGATCATGTTCAGTCTTATTAATCAGTATTTGAATGTTCAAGTTCATTAATCATAAAGTGCAAACGGCTTTACTTACTGCACTGCCACAATGAAATGATCATGTCCTTTAACTCTCTGCTCAGCACTGATCCTCTCGATCATCTCCCTCAGGGAAATCCACAAGTCTTGCATATCAGTGCTGTAGCACAGGAAACAAGGGATGTGTTAGATACTGAGATTACACTCCAGGCTCAGAGAAAAGTCTGTAAAACGCGTAACGCGTTAATGTGAAGACATTTTCTGTTTTTCCCTTTTCTTCTTAAATTACGCATTGTGTTGCAACTAACTTTCTGCCAGGACAGGTTTTTTTTTTTTTTCTTACAGTGCATATATTAATAGTATATCATCCCATTATTTTAGTTTTTATTTTAATTTAAATTAGCTTTTATTTTTATACTTTTTTACTTTAATATTTTTAAACAGATATTTAAGCTTAATTTGTACATTTCCATTTAGTTATTATTTATTTATTTTATAGTTAATCATTTTAGTGCAGCCGTGCAAAAAAGTGAGAATAAGTGCAATTAAAAATAAGTGTAAATAGCAACACAGATTTTCTTTAAAAAAAAAAAATTCTTCTTTTTTTAATATTGCTATTTATGTTTAATTTTTCATCCTAATTTTCTTTATTTCTAGTTAAAAAAATGTAGTGCTTCAACAAACTTATTTTAGTTTACTGCCAAGGCAACATATCGGTTTTCTAATATATTTATTTTATTTCTGCTTTATTTTAATTAGAATCAGATTTATTTTTCATAATAATAACCCTGGTTTTACCCTGTTTTATTGATCTTATTTTTTTCCACAACTTCCTCTGCTGCACTTTTTAAATTGTCCAAGAATTTCAAAAACCCTTCAGCTCCGAATGTGAAGAGTTTGTCTGCCATTTCATAGTCTTCCTCTGTTTGGCTCACACTCTCCACACCTGTATAAGAAATCAAACCGGTATCAGCTAAATGATAATAGGCAATAGTAACATTGAATGACTATCGAACACTGGATATGACCGCAGCACATATTTAAAAAGTAAAAAATTAAAATTATCACTCTTTTAAGAGAGCTGCTATGTCTAATGAGAGATAAAACATCACCTAAAACAATGAATGTAAAACTGTAAGAAAGGAAACGTTCGCTTACCTTTAGAGAGAAGAATGGCTAAGATTGAGATGGCCAGTAACTTATTCATACTGCTGTTTCTTTCTCAGAACAAAAAACTGAGAAGAGAAAAAGATCATAACATGTCCACTGTGGACCGTCTGTTAACCTCAAGAGCCAAAACCTAGACTGAACTTTATCTCCATTATGAACTTTCATCTGTGCAAACACATACTAAATGTACATGGGTTCAATGAAAACACTTCTTAAGGTCACAGTAGAGCAAACAGTACATGTTTAACTGCCTTTTTTATCAACACCCGATTTGGGTCAGGTTTCAATATTTTACTTAAAACATGCTTAACTTTGCAACTACCAATCGAGTATTCATACTGTCTGCTTAATATCTGCTAACACTTTTTTATTTTGATGCTCCCCAACAGACATTTTACTGACTACAAGTGACTGCAACTATGCCACTTAAGGCCAATTTACACTGCACCCGTGCACTGCCAGACTAGCGGCAACAGATTCCGACAGAAGTAATGCACTGATTCAACAAAACCTGACTAGGTGTCTGTTGCCGTATGTTTGCATCTGTTTGAATTGGCCTTTATTCCACTAAACCTAACCCTTTACTAATACTAATTGTAGTTGCAAATGTAAATAAAGTTTAACCATGTATATCGTTAACTGTATGAATATTTGACAGTTATATGGGTGTGACAATGTGATTGCAAGGGCTGATGAATGTTTTGTTCAAGAAATGTAATCCGTCAGCATTAAACTGAATGTAGGTCATGAGTTCAACGCACTTTACCAAAAGCCCATGATTATGTGTGCTCAGTATTCCTTCAGTCAACAGCAGTTTTTAGGGTCGGTAAAATGCCAATCTAGATGTTCCTTCTAAAACAGCTTTTGCACTTGTGTTAATATTGTTTATAACCCTTTGTTTTTACATAGTCATAAAATAGACCTGATTAAGATGGATCATTTCTAAGATCAATATGCCTTTTTTTAATAAACTGGTGCCACATAAAGATCAATCCCTCTGTCGGTGTAAAGTCAGTATAAAATCAATTTTGTAGCTTTGTTGATGTTGCCATTTCATTATTTCATACAAATCACAGAGACACATTTCTGATGAGTATTTATAATTTTTATTTAATTTGCACATCACTGATCACATCACTTGAGATAAGGGATAAAACACATTTTAGACTACATTAAAAATTGGTATTTTTGTAGAAAAAGGTCACCAGGATAGTGAACCATATAGGGAAGAGGCTTCTTTCAAAATTAATATTTGTTCAAAAATATACGGTATATATTTATTCACTCCATATCTCCGCCAGACACACTAAAAGGCAAGCTAATTTAATTGAATCCATCCAAAAACAGTGTAAAATCTTTAGTTATGTAATATTGGTAAAGGAACTAAGTCATGCATTCTCTGTTAATGTTCGTTTTCAGATTACTATGAACAATCCTGTTTCTAAATTCCTTAATTCTCCTCCTTCCTTTTAATATTAAACTTATATCACAATGTTTTCAGGTAATTAAGACACCATTATGTAGTCCCTTTTATGTTTAAAAAAATGTACACGACAAAAAAAAGAATACGACATTTCTTTCAAAATGAATAAAAACCTTCACCTGACGGTGTTAAATACTGATTTAGTTGACATAGGTATAGGTGGGGCCAAATATACAGTAGGCCACATTATACAGACTGTTTGAGAGCACTGATTAACCATCAGAGATAAAACCTGATGGAGTTGACGTCTGACAGAGTTAACAAAATATAATTTGTTCCACCTTAACCACGTGTTGCACAGTGAAGCAATTTCTCCTCCATTGTAGCTGCCTTAATATCAAAATGGCAAGATTTATACAACAACTATTTACAGAAACTATTACACTGCGATGACGGGTTGACGTGACTGCAGAGACTTCCATATTGTTTTTTAAAATATTTAAAAAATATATAACTGTGTCCTACTGTGAGATCCACAATGAGCAGGAAATAGTAAATGCTTCTAAGAGCTGAAGCTGCCCATGACACTGCCTGATTTATTTAAAAAATTTGACACAAATTGAGGACACAAAAAAAATTTCAAGACTTACTTTTTGTATTGTTTGGCATGTTAACGATCTCCATCTTTTAATGTAACTGTGTATTTTGCAATTTGTGGCATTTTTAAACACTTTGTTGGGCAGTTTTACATCATGACCTCTTGCTCTACATGTGTTCCAAAAAGGATTTAAGGAAGTAAAGAAAAAATGACGATAAAAATTCCAGTTCTATGAAGTAATCTATTTATTTATGCACACATTCACTCTTATTTTCTTCTGCCTAATATGTAAAAATGCAAAAACCTTTCTTGTCATATCAATTTCAGTTATAATTTACATAAATAATATTGTATTTTCAATTCAAAATGGTGAAATTTATATTTTTTAAAGTCAAGTAGTTTTCGTCACTTGATATTACTGCTGGTCGCTGAACGTTTTTATCGTAAAACAGTTATTAAATATTTGGCTACTTACATCTTACAACGTAGCCTACTCTTTTATTGCAAACTAAAGTTGAAGTTTACACCATAGACCGTAAAAGGTTTACACTAACAGTAAGCCCCGCCTTCTTTGATTTGATTGGCCTTTTCACTCATTCTGACAATGACGAGCGCTGTTAGACCGCTAAGTCTATGGTGGCCGGTGGCTACGGTGCCCTGATTATCACCAATTAATGCCCAGAATATACACATTTCCTTTAGATGTAACTTATGTATTTCTATTGTGTTGATATTCTTACTTTTAGACATAAATATAGGCTTTTGTGTTTGGCACGTGTTTTGTCCCTTATCTCAGGAATCACAGTGACTTTGAAAACCTCCCTCCCCTGGCCTCAAGAGGCGCACTAGCGACAGACGCTAGAGGCTATGGTGTAGTAACAAATTGTTGTGTTAAATAAACAGTTTTTATCATGTAAAAACATAGTTAACACTGAAACAAACTTCTTTTGCTTCTTTTTTATTTCAATAACAGCATATGAAAGCTTGTTGCCACCAGAACAAAAAAAAAAAGGTAATTCCGACAAACATGCAACTGCGAGAAAATGTGCAAATAGTGAGCTGACTTTTTTCTTGGGACTTTATAACTTGCAACAGTGTGTTTATATATCACAACTCTGCCTTTATTTCTCAGAATTGCAACTATCAGAACTATGAGTTTATTACAGATTCTGATTTTATAACTCGAGAGTTTTTATTGAGAGTTTAGTCTCTCACAATTCGGACAACTGTGTCATTAAAAGGATTATTTTCTGTGGCGGAAACAAGCCTCATACAATCCAGACGTTTCATTCATAGAGAGAGTTTACTCCACTAGGATATCCCAGACTTGATGAAACATTTCATTTGTGTGATGCATTGACCTCTCGAAGGTTCTGGAGGGAAAAAATACAAATGTGAAGCTAGGCTGTACTTGACATCAGTGGTCCTTGTGATATAAATTGATAGGCTATTTATCTATATGGCTTCTGTTCAAATGCAAATATGGTAAGTAAATAATAAATCTTACAAAACAGTTGGATCAATCTGTTCATCAAAGCCATCAACCAGATCAGTATACTGCTTCAGTTTCTCCAGGATCCGATGAACGGCTTGAATAAAGTTCCTTTATGATTCAAACACCAAAAACAAAAAGAAATCTTGTCAAATATGACCTGATTGCAAAAAGATCAAACAAAGCTGAAAACATTTGGAATAGTTCACCCAAAAATGAAAAATGATCCCATAATTTACTCCACATCAAGCCACGGGTGTATATGACATTCTTCTTTCAGACAAATACAATCAGAGTTATATTTTAAAATGTCCTGGCTCTTCCAAACATTATAATGGCAGCCCAAAAATTGAAGCCCAAAAATCCATCCATCCATTTATAAAAGTAATCTACACAGCTCTAGTGCTAACGTGTTAAATATGGATATTTTTATTACTAAAACCGCATCGATTCGCTTCAGAAGGCCTTTATTAACCCCTGGCGTCATGTGGAGTATGTTTATAATGGATGTATACACTTTTTGGGCTTCAAATTTCAGGCTGCCATTCACTGTCATTATAAAGCTTGGAAGAGCCAGGATATATGTTTACTATAACTCGGATTGTATTCATCTAAAAGAAGAATGTCATATACAGCTAGGCAACGTGATCTCATGAAAATACGTGAGTATTTTTACGTAAAGTGTGATTCTACTACACGTACATTTACTAACGTTTTCACACACAATAAAACGTACAATACTGACTTATTAACAGCACTAAAATGTACAATATTGACGTATTAACAGCACTAAAATGTACAATATTGACGTATTAACAGCACTAAAATGTAATTTATCGACGTATCTGTTAACGTGTAAGCAGCCACCGGCTCCCATAAATCGTGGCATTAATATTGTTTATTTTATATCCAATAGTCACATCAATACATGTTTTCAGTCACATTTATGCATTTTACTAAGTTAATCAACCTAATATATAATAACAGAAATATAAAATAACATTTTGCTCTCGTGACATCACTACAAACTCATTTCGGGTGACTAGATAATGTTAAAAGAAGACTGAATTTTAAAACCGTCAGATGAATAACATTCTTGCCAACCATTTTGTAGTATTTAGCTTGTTGTTTGCTGTGAGACATAAAAAGGCATTTTCTCCTATTCAGCAACTGGCGATCACAACATCAAAACACAACATCAATTCACAAAACGCAACACTTTATTCGTTTGCTGTAATCCAAATCGTTAGAATCCATATGTTTGCGAGAAACAAATCTAAAATTGAGCCCGGTGATCTTCATCTCCATTCTCCTCTCAGTAGCGCGACGGTAAACATCAAATCTCGCGCTCGTAAATTCAAATTTAAAAAACGCGCCCTCATGAAGCGTTACGACATGATTTACGGCAGTGGCATCGAACGCTCATTGGCTCTCGCCTGCTTCGTCACAGATTTTGACCTATGATTTTGACATGTCGTGTTTCAGTCGATTTGTATTTGAAATGGGAAACGCGCAACTTCACGGAGAGAAGCCGGATTAATATTTTCATTGATTAATAGCTAACATTCTGCTCTGTACCTCATACAAAACTATTAACGTTATATACCACCAGAGAGGACTGCGACTGCAACACATCTTCATTTGAACTACTTTTGGTACCGCTTTTGACATTTTTGCAATAAATAAATTATTGTGAGTACACTAGTCTGTCTGTTATGCTTTGATTTATAACAGTACGTTGTTTTAATGAATGCTAATGGGTAACGTTAGGTTTAGGGGTAAGTGTAGGATTAGCCGTTCAAAATATTTTTTTTAATGCTATATTGTTACCAAAATCGTCATTTTCCAACGTTTTACCTTTTATAATCTTTATATTCTGTATTAAATTGGTAGGTTTAGGTTTGGGGTAGTGTTAAGGGATCGTAGATTAATCAATAAAATGGTCAAAGGGAAATTATATAGATATCTTTATGATATAACAAAACAAAAAAAAATGTTTTTACCAGAATAAAGTTTTGTATTCTTAAAAAAAAAGATTTCATGATGGATTCGTAAATATTTTACGTTTTATAGCTGTAAAAATGTAATAATACTACGTTTAAATGTTGCAAATACGTCTATATTTTACATTTTAGCACTTCTCCAAACGTACTAAGACGTACGTTTAGTCTCTTTGAAAGTAACGTATTAATACCTACGTATTAAGGATGAGACCAGGCTGAGCTAGGATAGCTTGATGGGGGAGTACATTGATCATTTTTCATTTTGGGGGGAACTATCCCTTTAAATCAAAAATGGGAATGAAGAGAATACATGGCTCAACATATTAATATTTTCAGATTTAGAGCAAAGCATGTATAAATAAATAAATAAATCATTGTTCCTAAAGTATTATAAACATATTATAAATATAATTTATAATTTTATAATTATAAAATCCTCTCTCTTACTTTGGCATTTCTTCAAGCTGCTTTCGAGTAAATGCTTCACTTTTCAACAACTCATTAATGACGACGCTCCTCACATGATTCCATTCACTGTAAAACATGTCCGACAATTCTTGATCCATTATTTGATTGCTCACTTCATAAACTAACAAAAATCATATACAAGAACATGCTACATTTTAGCCAACAAAGTGTCTCAGAATTAGTGTCTTAACCAGATTTCCGACCTTCCCATGCGGATATATAAAGAATAAGAGGGTATGTACTTTTCTTACTTCACTGATTGCTGGAGTTTAGTCTCATCCACATCTCTCAACTGTACAATGGTGAGAAAAAGACTCCAGAACTCCAGGAACACTGTCCTAATTACCCTATATTAAACAAAGGAAGATTATGAAGAGAAATACATTATATATGCATTATTAGTCTTCTAGATATTCTCAAGAACATATTTTAGTGTGTGTGTTGGGGGTTGGTGGGGTTGTTTGTTTGTTTTGCATTGTCTTACCGCAAAGGCAGTAATAGTTGATTATCTTCACTCTTGGTTTTCTCCTTTTCAATATCTCGACCAAGCAGATACATAATGCCGCGAATGCAGGCCTCCAAAAATGTCTGTCTACAAGACAGAGAGCAACAAATAAAAACATCTTACCATTTTTAACCTTACCTATTAATTCAGTATGATATAATTAAATATGATCTGTTTCGTGTTCCTTGCCTGTGAGTGGCCGATACATCGTTCCCTTCAAGAATAAGGGTTATGTGATTCACTTTATGCAGAAACCTATTGATCTCCGTAATCTCAAAGCCGACTTCAGACAGTTTTTCATAAACAGGAAGAGAGTAAACAACAGCGCTTTTGCCAATGGCCCTGTGAAATGTGCAGAACAAAACGTGTTTTTTACCTTTATTTAGTCATTAATATCTTCAAATTCTTACAGATGTTTCTTACAATGTCATTCACATCTGAAACATCAAACGAACAACTTTTGATTCACAAACAGCTATCTACGCTTCACAAATAAAATAAAAATCAGATATGTGGTTACATTTATTATTAGTCATACATTTTATGCAGTCTAGATGTCCATTTACCAGTTAGACTGATTGAATCTGTCCAAACCAAGAGCTTCATTTCCACGACTATAATATTCCAGGGCCAAGGCGTCAAAGAATTGACCCAAATGACGTTTAGTCCAACTAGAAAAGAAAACTGGAATCAGTTACAGTAACAAGTTTCACAAAAATTCCAGCCCTTGATTCTGATCCTTCGGTTTGAGCCATGTTCAAAGCTAAAGTAAATTACTCTACAAACATTAACCTGTGTCCTCATTACTTAATATTATAATAAATATTATCTTCCTGCAGAGCATAGCTCTGACCAGCTCCAAAACACATCTGCCTGGAAGAGCTTGATTCGCTGGTTTAGGAGTGATTCATTAGGGGTTGGAGCAAAACCCTAATTAAATACAAGGAACCATGGCCCTCCAGGAGGGTTTGACACCCCTGCCCAAAATAGACATGGTAATGGTTAAAAAAATATATATTTAAAAATGATATTTAAATCCGTTTGTGTTCGCTTGCAAAACTTTTGCTAGTCTCTCAAATATTGTGCATTCCTCCGAAAAAACTTTAGTTTCACTCGCAAAACTTTGGCATTTGCACTCATTTGTAAAACTTTTGTGATGGGAAAAGACATGAGGTGGGAGAAAAAACAATATTTCTCAAGTGGTTCTAATGATAATTATAAGAGAGTTTTAGTAGCCTGAAAGGATGAGAAATTGCAATGTATTAATTATGCTTTAAATGACATTTGGATAATCTTCCTTACTTCAAAAAACCATGCCTTGTCTCCGGGTTTAATAGCACATGATACTTTTCACTTGTGTTTCTCAACTCTGTCAGCTCTGCCCATCGCCTGTAACACAAAATTCAGATATTTTTAATGCTCATTTTACTTTATATTTCTCTACCTGTCAAGGTTTAATTTGAATTTTTTGGGTACAGCATTGTCTTACTTCATAGAATCCAAGTATTTCGCATTGAACGACGGACTTTCAGTGTGTTTCAAAACTCCATCCCAGTAAAAAACAATCAGTCCAGATGTGGTTCTAGAACACAAACAGAAGATTTTTTATGTTATTTAGAGATGTCATTAAGTACAATATTGAAGGAATTTCACATTAACAAAGGTTCTTACCTTAATGATATAAGGAAATCATTCTTCTCTTTTTGCCTTTCCAAAGTTGAAATTTCAAAGGCTTTCTTTCTAACCTGATCCATAACCATCTGCGCTCTGAGGAGGAGACAACGAGTGGTTAAAATGACACCTTATGAAATATAATAATTTTTGTCATGCGGGCTTACGTGTGCATTTTAGCCCAACACTTAAGTTTGGAAGACAATAATATAAAATGGATCCATTTTTTTGCATCATTAATCCACAGTTGCTCTAACAGCATGGATTCAAAACAGCTCTTACTCCTCGTGAAGTTGGTTAAAATCTATTTTTCCAATCTCCAACACAGTCCCCACACCAGCTTCAAGCATGTTCACCAGCCGAGATCTCACCAGCCTTTAAGATGCCAAAATACAGAATGTCAAGTTTTAATACATTACTACAAGTCAAATCATTTTGTAAAATGCATGTTTTGGGAGAGAGAATATATGCGATCCAGAAACTTTTTTTGCCCGGTTTTGCGTTCCTCCACAAAACATTTTTGTTCCCTCGCAAAACTTTTGCCTTCACTCCAAAATTGTTGTTTCCCCAGAGAAACTTTGCTTTCCCTCTCAAAACATTTGTGTTCCTTTGCAAAAGTATCACATTTCCCTGAGAAACGTTTCGTCCGCTTGCAAAACTTTGGTATTCTTTGCAAGTGAACGCTAAGGTTTTCGCAACGCTTCTCAGGTTAACGCAAAACATTTGTGAGAGAAAGTAAAGCATTGACAAAATTATTCCTCCTATCTAATATGTTTTTCTTCACCATGTTCCTTTAGGGGCTCTGTAGAATCTGCTCATCTTTTATTGTGGATAATGTTTTAAATACAGCATTATACAAGTTCAAATTGAGTTATTGTGAGGTCATACGCCTTGGCCAGAAGATAACCGAAGAACCCCATGGGTTTACTGTAGATCGGTGGGGCTCCTGGAAGATAGTTTGACTCCACTTCTCTGTAATAAACAAGTCAGATGATAAAATCAAGTTACAGGCAAAACCTGAGAGGTACATAATGTAGATGATGGATTTGTAAGGCCATCCTGTTCAGTGTACAAACACATCTTGGAAAGCACTTTGACAAAGGAACACTGTTCCTCACTCTCAATGAACACACGCTTACTTCCAGATCTCCACCTTCGTCTCATTTTTAAAATTGCTCTGACTGTAAATCTTCATATACCTGTAGAGCACATTCATAGGTATTCTATTTGATTTCAGACAACTTGTCAGACTTAAACAAGATCTATTAATCTGTGAAAAATGTGTAAAAATTGCAAAGCTCTTACGGAATGAAAAGCCTGTCGAATAACGCCGTGATCGTTGCTGAAAATGCAAGACCAGACATGTGCAGAAAAGTCTTCCTGTGAAACAAAGAACAGGCAATATAAATAATTATTTTGTCTTTTTGGAATCAGGGTTAAAATAACTATTAACGTTTAGACAATTTGAATTGAATTGAGCTGGATAATGGCCCTAACTTTGCAACATCTAAACTGTTATTGAAATGAATTGAATAATCATTGATTGAACTGACCTGAAATAATAAAATAATAAAACTGTTGTCTTTCATAGAAATGCTTATAGCTGAATTTAAAGGGTTAGTTCACCCAAAAATGAAATGTATCTAATTAATGACTCCCCCTAATGTCCTTCCTCACCAAACAATCCGTTCATCTTAAGAACTCAGTTTAAGATATATTTAGTCCGAGAGCTTATGCAAGTGTATGCACACTATACTGTCCATGTCCAGAAAGGGAATAAAAACATTATCAAAGTAGTCCATATGTGACATCAGTTGGTTAATTAGAATCTCTTGAAGCATCGAAAATACATTTTGGTCCAAAAATAACAAAAAGGCCCCAATCAAACAGAACGCGTTTTTAAGGTTCGAAAACGCGAGGTGCTGTTTTTTTTAATGTTTCTAGGCAACCCCCGGATCACCTGTACTGTCAGTCAAATCAATGTAACGGTCAACACAACGGAAGGCCCGCCTCTCCATTCATTCAATTGGACAAAAGAAATAAACGCGATGACGTGTTCCATGTTTGTTTTCAATTCTCAAATAAAGATTCAAACGGTTATGAATCAGCGTATTGATTCATGACCGTTTTAATCTTTATTTGAGGATTGAACACAAACAAGGAAGAGAAGACAATGCTGAATAAAGTCGTAGTTTTTGTGATTTTTGGACCAAAATATATTTTCGATGCTTGAAGAGATTCTAATTAACTAACTTGCATACGCTCTCGGACTAAATAAATATAAAATATCTTAAACTGTGTTCTGAAGATGAACGGAGGTCTTACAGGTGGGGAACGACATTAGGGTGAGTCATTAATGACATAAATTTCATTTTTGGGTGAACTAACCCTTAATGAAAGTTGTTTCATAACTGATGAACTTTGCAGCATTGACACTATTAAAATTGACTTGAGGTGAATAATGAATGTCACTTATTTTCTGAAGAGCTGCTTTCTAGCTGAAATTGAATTTGATTTATAATTGATTAACTTCACATTAACGCTGTTATTTTCGTTTAATAACCTTCTATGCTCCATACTAACATCCTGCCTTAAAAACATCTGTAGTCTCACCTCCAGCCCCTGACATACAGATGCTCTCCACGGACATCGAACCAAACGCTGCTGAGGAAATGGTGCAAGACTAAACCCTCTGCTGACCTGAGCAATTACCATTCAGTCATACTCGTTCTCCTCTAGTTTTTCTGCTGCTAAGATATCCTTCTACCAAAACAAAATCAAAAAACCTCAGACACCCAGAGACTATTCAGAACATTCTGCTCTCTTCTCTGCTCCCCTCAACCTCCTCCTACTTCTTCTCTGACTGCTGATGACTTCGCCACCTACTTCACTTATAAGGTGGCGACCATCAGCAACCAGTTCTCTACTCCACTCACCCACAGCCAACCTCCACCCACATTCCACTATTCTCTTCCTTCTCTTCGCTTTACGGAGAACGAGGTCCAGAGAACGAGAACAAAGTTCTCAGCGCCAGCCGTCCTACAACTTGTCCCTTAGACCCAATCCCCTCCCACCTACTACAGGAGATTGCTACCTGCTCACACACCATCAACACTTTTATATGTTCTGGAAAATTTCCCACCACATTCAAGCAGACTCTGAGATCTTCACTCCTCGAAAAACCAACAGCAGTTGAAAATTATAGACCAGTCTCTCTTCTGCTTCATGGAGAGGAGGGGTGTCTGAGTCACATCAGATAATCAGTAGGGTGCCTTAAGGAGAATGGAGAATGAGGTCTCCAAAGTTCTCAGTGCCAGCCGTCCTACAACCTTGTCCCTTAGACCAAATCCCCTCCCACCTTCTACAGGAGATCTCACCAACATTGCTACCCACTCTCACTCACATCATCAACACTTTCCTATGTTCTGGAACATTTCCCACCACATTCAAGCCGACTCTGAGATCTGCACTCCTCAAAAAAACCAACAGCAGTTGAAAATTATAGACCAGTCTCTCTTCTGCTTCATGGAGAGGAGGGGTTTCTGAGTCACATCAGATAATTACTGGGGTGTCTTAAGGCTCATCTTCTTGTACCACTGCTATGCAGATGATACACAGCTCAATCTTTCATTTAAACCTGATGGCCACACTGTCTCAGCTCGTATCTCTGCCTGCCTTCCAGACATCTTTACTTGAAGAAAGGAGCATCATCTGCAGCTCAACCTTGTAAGGACAAAGCCCCTTATAAAAGGAGCTTGCAAACCCATCAGTTGACCACACCATCATTGTGAAACTGGGGTCCATAAAACTAAGACCAACCAGGAAAGCAAGTAACCTGGGGATAGTGTTTGATGACCAGCTAAGCTTTTCCACTCACATCTCAACAGTAGCCAGGTCATGCCGATTTACACTACAGCATCAGGAAAATCAGACCTTTCCTCGTCTGGACTACTGAAATACTCTACTAGTGGGACTTCCAGCCAGCACGACTGATCGCAGATGATCCAGAACGCAGGAGCTTGTCGAGTCTTCAATCACCCTAAGAGAAACCACATCACACCATTCCTAATCTCACTCCGCTGGCTCCCGTTTGTGGACAGAATCAGATTTAAAGTTTTAACACTGGCTTTCAGGACTGCCACTGGAACAGCTCTGCCCTTGGAATAGAATCACAAAATGGGTTTAAGCTGCCAGAATACGACTTCACTGATCCTGACTACAAGAATGATGTTGCATTGTTAGAGGAGTCTGCATGAAAACTGGCAACATCCCATGAGCATGAGGCTTCCCATCTGGGCCTACATGTGTCAAGGTAAAAAAAAAAAAAACTGTAGATCCTGGGCAGCAAAACCAATATTGGGAACATCATTGTCAGAAGTCAACAGGTGGAAATGTCACAGTTCATATATTTGGGTAGTGTACAAAACTCAGTTTGAAGGTGCACAGCTAATATCTTACACCGAATCAGTCTGACTCCTTCAGCAATGAGGTCTTTCAGACCCTTTGGCTTCAACAGAGGATTCAGCAAGCACAAAACTCTGGTTCTATTCCTCCTGTACAGTCCCGAGACCTGTCCTCTTCAATCACAAGACGGCAAAAGACTACAGGCAGCTGTCACGTTGTGAACAGGCTAACAATCCCTGACACAATCACTCGCCATTGCACAGCTCTGTTCGGACTTGTGGCCCAGTTGGGAAGTCATACTCATGCCCATGGCGCCGTAGCCGTCGCTGTTGCCCACCGTAATGAAAGATGCGCTCCTAACGGTTGGTGAGACCACCTGGTCCATTTCCTTCTTTTGGAATGGAACCTCCTTGTCGGTCGCAGACATTTATCTCGCATGTTGAGATTACTTCTACAAGCCATTATTGCTCAGGTGACTTGATGGAGCTCCCCCGGCCTCTACCCACTACTACAGATGTTTGCTCCCTTCGGCCAGCTCAGGTCACTGCATGAGTGACGTTTTAGTGTTCCTTCACAACAAGGTAAAAAGTAACTCTTCAAAACCTTTACTAAGCCTTTACCTTCAAAACCTCTGGTAGAACCAGCTGCCACCCTCCACCCGAACTGCTGAAAACATCACATCTTTTAAGAAGGAGCTGAAGACGTACCTCTTCCGCAAGCAATGACTACACACTCTTAAACCAATGTAATTACACACACAAACACTTCACAAAAAAATCTCTGCATTTCTTCTCTTTCCTAATCTTGTTGCCTAATAAACTTGGAAGTACTTTGACTCAGCGCAGTAAAAAGTCCCGGCTGAAAATGTTTTCAAAAATATTTTTCGACTTTTTCAGAGTCGAAGTACTCTCAGAAGTGCTATTCCGCCACACATTATAGTTCTCCTTTTAAATCCGCTTAGAAAAGCACCACGTTTTATTTTGTGTCACCATATTTGATCGTTCTACTATTCGTGTAACTCTATTTAAATAGGGAAACCATGGAGGTGTTTGGTCGCTTCTAACTTGATCTCTGTTTGGTACCATAGTGAATGTACTGGGCTTAGTGGGCTAAGCTAAATGCTATCAGATCGTCACGGCGCGTCAGAGCGATTAAGTGCACGCACTGAGACGAGAGAGGTGTGCACCTCGTTTTAGTTAAGGGAATAACAGATTAAGATGAAAAAGCGGTGAAGTATCCCTTTAAGAGCCAGACTAAAAAAAAAGATCTTTAAATAAAACATTCACCCTAATCATTCTGTTCAAAAGTTACATTTTGCCTTCTTGAACATATGCGTCCTCAATGTTAAATAATATAGTCATTGTTGGAATATGCAAAAGATGCCGGGAAAAAGAATGTGCAGGAAGACTTTACTGAAGAACAGGTAGTTTAACTTCTCAGGACAAAGGACTCATTAACATGTATCACAAACAATCCAGGTAAAGACACACAGTATTAGGAATCATGTAAACTTTTGAACTGGTTCATTTGTGATTTTTATTCATGACTTGTGCTTAGAATAAACAATGTTAGATTACTGTCATTATACAGTATTTCTGACTGTTGGACAGACTTACTGTGGTGATGCGTCTGAATTGCCCTGGCTCCCTCTGTCACGCTCAGTATTTTTTGTGTGTTTTCCAAACCCACTTAACATTTGCACGATCGTTTGCACAGAGATCCTGTAAAAACATAATCCTATAATTCAGTCACTTTAAGGCACATTTATCCATTGCTGCTCTTACCTAGTTTTTCTGAACCGATCTTCTTTCACTATTGTCTCTGTAATGTTTTTGACTTTCTCCAGAAAGTCCAAAAAGACTACAGTTCCAGAGTTGAGGATTTGTTCTCTTAAGTCAAGATTTGATAGTTCAGCACTATGCACTCCTTCAAAACAAAGACAAACAGAAGAAGAAGGAAAAAAAAGAATACCACAAAACTCAATGTCAACAGGCTTTTGTAAATATATCCAGAACATTAGAGCTAACACATAACTGCTGCTTTTGTCTAATCAAATGTAAAGGATCATTTTAATTATTATACCACAATGAGAGAGAGGAAAAAACATACCATAGCAGCAGAGAAATGCAGTTAAACTCACAACCGCCAAAACCTTATTCATGTTTCTGTCTAATGCTAAAAGAGAGTGAAAAGGATCAGTTCAAAATCAATGGATATCTACTTTGTACTGAACATTATTGACGAAAGAAGAGACAAACACTTACTTTTTGATCTGTGCGCATACTAAATATCCTTCAGTCTGACTCTTGCTTCACATCACATGCGTGTGGTGTGTGTGGTCATCACATCGTCAACCGTCCAAAGCAGAGCAAATGTGTGTACTTTTCAATACAGAGTATAGGGCAAAAGGCAGATGGGTAAAAGGTTGGGACTAAACAAACATTTACCTGTTAATATTTAGAGTGTTTCGTCTGTTGTCCAAAAACAACAAAAAAGGTACATGTAGCAGAGTGACCTACTTATTAGTAATAATGTGCATGTTATTACATTGTAATATAGTTAGAGATAAGTTTATCATGGAAAAGATGTTTCATTCAGCGATATTTTAGAATCATTGAATCTATTTTCTCAAATTTTGCTTCTTACCTTTTCTGCTTTGTTTTCCAATTTGCTGTAATATAATATACAAAGAAATTAATTTGTACTTACGCTTATTCAGCCTCTCAGACATGCTTGAATTTACTGGTGGGTACTTTAATTCAACGGCTGACCTATCACAGAAATATGTCAGCAATAATATCAGCAGTTCTCCTCTAACTATGATAACATTATGACCTTCATAATATTGTGTTGGTCCCCCTTTTGCTGACAAAACAGCCCTGACCCATCGAGGCATGGACTCCACTAGACCCCTGAAGACGTGCTGTGGTATATCTGTCACTAATATGTAAGGAGCAGATCTTTTAAGTCCTGTAAGTTGTGAGGTGGGGCCTCCATGGATCAGACTTGTTTCTTCAGCACAGCCCACAGATGCTCAGTTGGATTGAGATCTGGGAAATTTGGAGGCCAAGTCAATGCCTCAAACTCTTTGTGCTTCTCAACCCATTCTTGAACCATTTTTGCTTTGTGGCAGGGCGCATTATCCTGCTGAAAGAGGCCAGAGCCACCAGGGAATAGTTTCCATGAAAGGTCCATGGTTTGCAACAATGCTTAGGTAGGTTGTATGTGTCAAAGTAATATCCACAATAACCGCATGGATGGCAGGACCCAAGGTTTCCCAGCAGAACATTGCCCAAAGCAAATAGCTTTTCTGTTTGATTGGAAAACTCCCCAAGGGCATCAATAAGCTTTGGCTGCCCATGACCCTGTCACCGGTTCACCACTGTTCCTTCCTTAGACCACTTTTGAAAGATACTGACCACTGCAGACTGGGAACGACCCACAAGAGCTGCAGTTTTGGAGATTCTCTCAAGCCATCACAATTTAGCCCTTGTCAAATTCGCTGAAATGTAAAGGCTTGCCCATTTTTCCGGACAATGTTCATTTGATGCCTAATATATCTAACAGTTGCTGTAATGAAGATAATCAGTGCTATTCACTTCACTGTCAGTGGTCAAAATGTTATGCCTTATCAGTGTATATCTATACATCCATCCATCTGTCTCTCTCCATCTCCCCCTCTCTACCTCTTCAGTCCACGAGTCAGGATGTCCGAAGCACAACTGTGCTATGCCTTGCCCACAAGGTTATTGTCGGCAACCGATTAAATACATCTTATAAATAAATAGTTAATAAACTAAAATTAACTATTTGCACGATATTTAAAAGTTCAAATCAATTTAATCCAGTTTCGTTCAGTCCATTGAACGCAATAAGACATTCCATTTTTTTCTTTGGAAAAAAGAAAATGCATGCTGTACATAAACAGAATTTATCTACATGCTGTAATAAAATAAACAGAATCTTGTAATCAGTAAATAGGATTTTGTAATGTTAATGTTAAAAATAGTAAGAACAAAAAAAACAAGAATGTACTTCATGTTCAAATATCTTTATCTTTATTACATACAGAACATCATAAATAAAAAAAAAAGTGCGTAGAAAAATTTAACAGATTTAGAAATTCTTGTATACAACTATACACAAAGTTTCACTTCGAGTTGGATCACGTTCAGTGATGGAATCAAGCCTCAGTCTTCATTTTTAATAAGCACACTTCAATTCTGTACAAAAGCACAAGGGAAGAGGGATCCGGGAATTCTCTGGAAAAACAAACAAATGAAACAAACAACCCCTATAGTCACGTTGTATAAAATCATAGCTAGTGCGGGATTAGCCCAGCATTATGTTTACACTGTAACTTCACTAGCTTTCACTGGTTTACTGAGCTACTGAGGTAGTCAACCCAAATGGAAAACGAGTCGGCCTAAACGTGCTGCATGAGGAAAGGTATCGAAAGAAAACACATGGCTATTAGAAGCAAGTCGGCCGTTTCAAGCCAAACCCGCCATTCATGAGCGTGGTTTTGTATATTTCCGTTAATACTTGTGCATGTTGTGATCAGGATGGGATTTTTTTTAAATGGTTACACTGCACGCGTAATCCTAATATAGAGAATATCACAATAGACCCCTCCAAAAGACTGGCCTTAAGATATAAAAGCACATAAAAACAGCGGGTTCTTAAAACCAATTTGTCAAAAAATTGGGCTTTGGGTAAAGTCTGATGAAGAAAGGTAATCTGTACATGACCCAGAATGCTGCAAAAGCCTGTACATGCATTTAAAGCAAAGGTACTCTAACTTAAATTAATGTAGCAGTCAAGGGAATTTGCTTTGCTAGAATTCTTCTTAAAAGCGTGTTCTAAGTGATGCTTTCATTTGCACCCATGTAAAAAAAAACTAAACAAAAAACACACTGTGAAATATACAAATGTAAATGTTCTGGAAACATACAGGCTCCTGTTTACAAACTACGTTGTGTGGCAAGATTGTTCATAGTTTGACCAAAATGTACATCTGTTCAGGAAAATATGTACAAGCTAACATTCCTGGGGGGGAGAGCAAAGATTATTAAGGTGCTGTTGAGGACGTCCCATCACAAGAACGCCTCTGATTCAGTAGCAAAAATAATCACACCCTTTCAAACTTCAGGGCATCTTCCACTATGAAAACCTCTGTACATTAGTTCTGACAGCTAAAGGATCCTTCCAGAAGAGA
Organism: Pseudorasbora parva; assembly: GCF_024679245.1. Classification (NCBI taxonomy): domain Eukaryota; kingdom Metazoa; phylum Chordata; class Actinopteri; order Cypriniformes; family Gobionidae; genus Pseudorasbora; species Pseudorasbora parva. The sequence continues at coordinate 32,893,716 of NC_090190.1, forward strand.
TCTACTGCATTACCAGTCACCAGTGGAAAGATTTGAAAGGCATGCTGGGAAAAAGTAGCATAAGGACAGGTGAAGTAGTTCAGTAAAGGGTATACATTTGAGGTCACAATTTTTAATTGTTAAAGCAATCTGCCTCATCCAGGACATTCCAGGTTGTTGGATTTTGGGGTAGGAAATATGAGGCTCATACGAGGTAACCATTCGAGATGTGAGTGGTGATGCTTAAAACGCTACACACCTGGCCAGTCAATATCAATATGGTGTTTCCTTCATCTCCATACCCTCAAGCACCTGTAATGAGTGTCTTCCTTCAAAAACAGCTACCCATACCAAATTATCCCCTCACAAACTTCCTTTTCCCACCTGTGTGCAAGAGTAAACCACGGCGACTTTAGTTCAGGAAGTGACGGCAGCGCCGGGCCCCACAATTACAGTGCAATTTGCTATTTGCATCTTCAATGGGGAACTTGTAGTCATAGGTGAGCTCCTCTCCGCGGTAAATCTTCCTCAGGGCGAAAATAACAATGTGCTTCTGGCTTTCCACATTGATGACTCTGGAGTAACAGTTGGGGTCGCAGGAGTGATTGATAAACCGTGCCGCGTTCCCATGCATGGTGGCATCCACCACATCAAAGTCGTCAATGCGAAACATGTAGCAGCCAATCCCCTTTGAGGAGACAGAGAAAGGGAATAGACAGTAGAGGGTTAAGAAAAACAATGAGATGAGCCTTATGGAAATGGCAAAGGGATAAATGAATGTTTTTAAGAAAAGCGCATCCTACTGGGAGAAATGACATTTACCTTGCTGTCATAGTATTTCTCCCTTTTGTCTGTGAGAACCGAACGGATGACATTGCCAGCATACTCAATCACCATCTCCCCAGCCTCGATGTTCCTCTTGCAGAAAAGACCACGACCATGTATAGCAGATCTATCATGGAGACAAGGAAACGTGATTACTTTTCACCTAGTGTTAAAAATGCAATCTATGATAGAAAATGTTTTTTAATGTTTTTTTTCCATTACTAAAACGAGACAACACCATTGTCATTGTATGATAAATGTGACTATATCATGCAATATCGTTGATGAAAAAAGCAACTTTTTAAAAAACCTAAATCTGTGTTGTTTTGTATGAAATACACTAAATTGCCAAAAGTTTTGGGATTCCTGCCTTTACATGCACATGAACACATGACATTTCATTCTTATACTACAGGTTTTAAAACCTTTCTTTGCAGCTACAAATCTATTTGGAAGGCTTTCCACAACGTATAGGATTGTGTTTAAGTACATTTTTGAACATTCTTCTAGAAGTACATTTGTGAGGTCAGGCACTGATGTTGGATGAGAAGGCCTGTCTCACATTCGCCAATAAATTAATTCCTCTAATTTCACAATTAGAGGTTGTTCTAAAGTTGTTCTATCGGGTTGAGGTCAGGACAAGTTCCGGTGCACAGTCATGTTGTAACAGAAAGGGCCAATCCCCAAACTGTTCCCACAAAGTTGGGAGTAATTGTCCAAAATGTCTTGGTATGCTAAAGCATTAAGAGTTCCTTTCACTGGAACTAAAGGACCAAGCCCAACAACTGAAAAAAAAGAACCCCACATAATACTTGATGATTGCACTTGATGATGTAAGGCTTTGATGCAACTTCTTGGCCAGGAAAACCCATTCCATGAAGCTCTCTACGCACCGTTCTTGAGCTAACCTGAAGGCCACACAAAGTTTGGAGGTCTGTAGCTACTGACTCTGCAAAAAGTTGACGACTTCTGCGGACCTCAGCATGCGCTGACCCCACTCTGTGATTACGTGGCTGTTGGTCCCAATTGCTTCTACTTTGTTATAATACCACTAACAGTAAAAACAATATGATTTAAACTAAAAAATAAGTTTGACCGGACTAAGAATAAAATTAAATAATAAAAATTGCTGACAAAATGAACACTATTTTCATAATTAGAGAGCAAATCTTTTTTATTGGCATGGGACTGATTATTAGAGATTTTACACAGCTAGTTGTGCTGAATCACTCAGGAAGGAATTACCTGTAAACTCCCACAGCCTCTTTGGAGGTTTTCTCCAAGTGTCTGAATCTCATAGCCACTGGCAACTCTGTACTTGTGGCTCGTCTAAAGGGAAGTTGAAATAAAAGAATGAGTACATCCACAGACGCACATTAGAATTATAACTGAAAAATCATCTGACACTGAAGACCGGAGTAATGATGCTGAAAATTCAGCTTTGCCATCAATATTACATTTTCAAATATATTCAAATAGAAAACAATCAGAACATTACTGTTTTTACTGTGTTTGACCAAATAAATGCAGCCTTGTTGAACATAAGAAACTTCTTTCAAAAACATCTTACCAACCCCAAAATTTAACGTTAGAGTACTATATATTCACATGTGACCGTTCACATGTTGCTGAGTGTCTAACCTGCTGGATTTGAGCATAACATCATCCTCTTCATCATCACAAGGCCTGGACTCAGGAAGCTGACGATGTTGCGATGCCAGGAAATTGAACATATCAAAGGTAGATTTTCTGGAGGGTCAAAAAAAGGTAATTTTACATTTCCAACCTTGAAAATTAACCAAATTAATTAACTCGGTTCAGTTTACTGATACTTACCGCACATAGACCTCTGCACGGGCACAGCCACTGGGGTTGATTGGCAGCACCTCTTCTGGTACTTCATGCTGATGGAAACGGAAACTGTGTTTCTGGCAGAGGGAAGCACCTTGCAACTGCTCCAGCAGGAAGAGCACAGCATCATGGAGGACACCCAGCACCCTGGCACCGCTTACCCTGCCAATGGGTAACTGCTCCAGCCGACAGCCTATCCGTGCCTCTTGGACACCATCCATTACTGCCTTCCATGCCACTGGAGAAATACAGTGGAGGAAACATATTATATGATGTGCCAAAATATTACAGGAAGAAATGCAATTAATTTTTTTCATGGTACCAGTACAAGATTTCTTGAAACTGACCATCCATGCTGTCGGCTTCTACACTAAAACCATCCTCACTGGTAATTTGGAAGCGCAGGTGAGGTTGATACAGATTGGCACATTTATCCTGCTTGCCAGGTGATGGAGAGTCCTCATCTGAACTCCAACCTAAAACAATTACACATGCAGTGAAGTTAATTAGCGTGAGCAACTACAACAAATTTGTCTAAAGTAATGGCAGCGCCATATTTTATATTAACCTGCATACGGGGCCCAGTCAGCGGAATCACCATGTTTAGAGCTCATATATTGAGATTTACCACCGTCTCTTGTCTCATTTCCATGCGCCACAGTGGGCTCCAAATTATTTGGGTTAATTCTACAAAGAAGAAAAAGAAAATAGTGTTTTTCTGGGGTAAAACATTACTAAATGGGATTTTAATTTCTCATTACTGACCTCTCTTGTTCGACAACCTTGGATTCATCATTCTTCGGCTGGTCAAAAGATCCAGCATCAGAGTCGTCAAAGTCAAGCACATCCTTTACACTAGGGGCCTTTATTCTAACCCGATTTGATCTAAAAATGTGAAAAATAGATATAAAATAAATGAACAAGAACATCCAGTTGGAATGTTAAATTACATTTTTATCCGTCTTAATGAATTAGGATTTGGTTTATAATCAGATCCACCAGGCAGCTGGTGTTTTGTTCACTACAGCCATTACAAAAATTTAACTATATCCTTTTATTGCAAAAAATTATAGCGTAACAATTAGTTGAGTGTTTGCATGCTTAAAAAAACTAAACATAAATCCCCTTCCCAGATGCTGGGTGCCTAAAATAATCTAAACTTTGAACAACAATTAGATCATCCTGACTGATTTGACTAAATATTTGTCTCTACCTGCTGTGGTCATCCTGGAAACAAGGATCCATTTGATCCAAGAAGTCCGTCCTGCATCTTTTCACACCAATTCGATCAGTTAATGAAGATACTCTCTTGACCTTGACTTGAGGTTTGGAGTGGGACAATATATTGGGTTGAGTTCGAAGAGGACACTCAGTAGATGATTCCTTTGATTCAGGAGAGAGGCGTTTATCAAGGCGGAGCTGAGAAATGTTTGCACCGGTGGGACTTGCGATTTCGCGGTGACTTGCCATTGCTTTGTCGATTATCGCCTGTGCCATTTCCTTCTGCCCACCTTCAGAAATCAAGCCAGCCCTTTCTATCGGCGGACTGATAACTTGCAATTGGCCTCCAGGATAACTCTGAGGAATCCTCCTGATAAGCACCTGGGTTGACGATGTTGCTCCATTGCTGGTGCTGTAAGATATGATACGCGTTGGTGTGGTTTTGCCGAGACTAGCCTGAACCTGCTGCACTGGTATCACTGTAACCTTAGGGACAGGTCGCTGGAGAACGTTACTACTGTGAATTATCCTCGCAATCTGGCTGATTTGGGTGTACGAGGGGGAATTAGCGCTAGGTATTTGGTAGGTATTAGTCTGTGGGTTTTTCACTAGAATCTGTCCAGCACGGTTAACCAAAAGAACCTGAGGTGTAGGGGGTGTACCGGGCAAACACTGGAGCAGAGACTGTCCTGTCACTTGTTTTGGGGTGGCAATGCGTATGGCGATCGTACGACCCTTTGTGGCTTCCTTCGGAAGAGCTCCAAAACCATTTATTACAGCCGGGGAAGTAGCAAGCAGAGTTCCTTGCGGTGTTACGGAAATGGTGGGAGAAGATGAGACAACACTGACGGGCATGGAGAGTGGCAGAGAGGTGGCAGCAGGTATGGCCATCTGGAGAGTTTTGGGTTGGGATCCAGGTTGTATGGTCACATAACGTCTTTTTGTGGGCATAGCTGGTGCAACATTAATTGTTCTAGTACCACTCATTTGCATGGCTGCTGCCGGATTCCCAACAGGCAACAAACCTCTCTTTAAAACAGATCCATCTTTTTTTATTAACAAGGAATCACTTGCCCTCTTAGGACCAGCAGCGTTTCTAGTCAAGTCCAAAACTTTGCCATCAACAGCGGATATAAAATTCCCACTGGTGTGATCCAAGAACACTTCTTGCGAACCCTCTGTTGATTCATTTTCCATCAAGACTACTTCTTGGGTCGTCACAAGATCACCACCTTTGTAAATAATGGGGGTTGTTGCTTCACCTTCTGTAAAGGATGCTCCTTGTTGGTTGGATATGTCAGTGCCAACAAGCAATTCTCCGCTGTCTTCTAAAGAATTTATTTCCTGTTCTTCACAAACCTGCTCCATGTTTTGAATCTCTGGCTGAGCATTCTGATCAACAGAATCTGCTGTATGTGGATTTGCAATCGATGTGTGTGTGCAAACTAGCTGCCTGTCGCATAGGGTACTGCCCGTGTTTGGACCAGTGTGTTTTAATGGCTCCGTATCCTGACTACAAAAACTACTCCCTACTTCCTGAGTATCATCTTCATCGCTCTCTGAGTCATTGTCAGCTCCATCCAGCTGTGAGATTGACCCTGAGTTAGAAAGGACAGAAAGACCTGCCTGTGTAGAGTCTTTGGCAGGCTCACAGACCACAACTGTGCGAGAGAAATTCAAATAATGGTCAGCAACATCATCATCTGTTTCCATCTGCATCTCTGAAGTCACAGGAGATGACAGGTCATTCCTGCCAGTGATGTATTTGCAGGCTCCTTCTTCAACATCTGCCTCACTACCTTGAGGGTCACAATCTAGAGCCACATTTTCATTCAGCAAAGCCTCATCAAATTCAAGCTTTGCATTCAATACTGAGGCCACCGCCACATCAGCGTCTGGGTCAAAGTGCGCAGAAAGTAGTTCTTGATCCGACTTGTCAGATGTGATGGGAATTCTGTGGCTTGGCACACCTGCAGCCTCCTCTGGCTCTGACAAGGCAAAGAACTCCTGAACCACTTCTGAACTCTTATGTGTTGTGGTTTTGAAAGGCTGTTGAAGTCGCGAGGGGTTGCGGACAGATGAAGGTACGGTCGAAGAGGGACTTCGGAGAGCTGCTTGTGGCGGAGATGGTCCTGAGGTGATGCTAGATGGAGACAACGAAGGCGGCCTCCCTCTTCGTCGAGGTGAAGTGGTGCTCATGAAGTTCTCGGTTGCACCAAGGGGTGAAACAGGGGGGCTGAATGAAAGCGACCTAGGGTGAATCGTGCCCCCTGATCGCAGAGCAATTGGGCCCGAAAGTACCACAGGGGGAGGAGAGGCATTTCGGCTACGTGTGGAAAGTCTCCTCGTTGCACGCCGTGTATCATCGAGGTCACTGATGGTCAAAATGTGATGGGATGTGGAAACAGCATTTCCTGAGATGTTAATCAAACAACAAAAGATTCAGAGAAAAATCACTCGCTGCTCTTTAGAAGATTTAGTAGGATTAATCTTTAAAATATTTAATTGAAAATTGATGTAATTTGATTAAGAATCTTACCCGGGGAAGGTAATGGTCTGGACATTCCTCCTGCAGGTCTCCTGCTGTGTGAATACCCAGGAGTCTTACCTGCGACCCCTGGTTCTTGTTTAGTCTTGGAGGGGGTGATGGGAGGAAGCTCAGGTGAAAAAGACTCACTCTCTGTGCCATCATCATCTACAAGAAAGAAATTTGATTTTGAAAAGTACACAAATTTCACAAAGTGGGCTAACAACAAACTGTAAAGGCTCTAAATTAAATTATTAATGCCTAAATATATGGATGGATGGATGGATGGATGGATGGATAGATAGATAGACTTAAATACACACCATTGTGAACCTTTGGGCTGTGTACAATTGTGTGATTTTCTCCCTGGTCCACCAGGAAAAAAGGAGTTTTGCACTGCGTTGAAGGTCGCACCTCTGTCACTTTACAAGTGTACCGGCATCGCCTGCGAGGGTCAACAGTGCTCCAATACCATCTAGAACATCTGAGACCAGATCAAACTATGAGTATAGATTACTGTCGGAAAATATGGAACAACTATTGCTTCTTATAATTTATAGAGGGTGAATGTGCAATCTGAAGCTGATGCTAGATTACTGTTAACAATCAAAGTTCTGCTATACCCTTTTTATATTTTTTTGGATAATAACTATTACAAAAGGAATTATGTAATGTTTGATAACTGATTATAACCAGTATCAAGTGAAAATAATTATTCGAAATGAAAATGAAAGCGGAGTGGATTTTAAACATTGTTACTTACTGGTAACCAACTGGATACAATTTTCCAGAATTTGCAGACAGCTCCGTCAAAACACCAAGTTTTTGAATGTGTAAGGACCCTGCATGGGTACATCACACAAAATGTTGAATTCTCTCTTATTTTTAAACACCAGCAGAAAAACAGCACCCGCTTACTCACCAATCATCACATTTACAGACTCTGGCTCCAAGCCTGTTAGAAACTTCCTACGCAGACTGATTCCATCAAAATCTACGTAGACCCTTCTGAGAACTTCAAACCCATTGCCTTGCTCAATCTACAAAAAGAAAAGCTCATTTACATTCTTCTCACTTCAATTATACAGTTACTGTAAAACATTTTGGCATTTGCTACACGCCTATTTAAACATACAAACCTTGTTGTCTATGAGGTCACGATGTTTGTAACAATATACTTTCTTATCACACTGGAAGACACAGTTACTGGCACGAGCACACATGAAGTGGTAGTTACTCTGACATGAGGTGAGACAGCAGCCCACAGTCGCCCCCGTTTGGCCACAACGTTCACAGCGCTGGAAAAAAAAAGGTATTTAAATAAATTAAGTTCAACATATAACTTTTTTTTTTTTTTTTTAAAGTATAGAGACTGCACTTTCAAAGAACATTATGTAGCTAAAATATTTTATCAAATATAAAACCGAAAAAATGACCTACAAAAGTTCATAATTTCCATTAGATTCAAAAACATTATTAATTACCATGTCATTTAAAATTGTTTTATTATTATTATTACTTGTATTTCCAGGTGTGTATGGCTATGGAAACACCGAACAAGGCTTTAAATATCTATTTATTTACATGTTATTTATTTCTCTATTTGACTTTAGAAATACTTACCATGAAGCGGCCCCTGGCGACGGCACTATGAACATGCAGCAACGCTCCTTTGACATCCTGCACTTCGGCCGACCACATGCAGCAGTTCACATGAGCCCATTCATTCTGTCCAATATACAGCAGCCTACCAGCATCCTACACATAAAACACAACTCAACTCAACTGAGCCCAACATAACGCTCATCTCTGAACACAGAACTGCTCAAGGATTCACCTACATTTGGTTTGGCATCTCCAAGTTGCTGGCAGAGGGAGCACTGTCTTTCATCCATGAAAGACGGAGTGTTCAAATTCTGCAGATCTGTGATTAATGGACACAAATGAACAAAACAAGATACAAACAAGAGAAGAGCATGAGCCATAGAGAAACAAACAACGCATTTACCTTGAGATTTTGAGTGAGAGTTTTCTGTGTCCTGCTCTTTGAGCCATTGTGCATAGCTGTGTTCATCGCTGGGGGGAATTACAGCCTCGGGGAGCATACCGCTATGAAACAAAAAGGGCAAAATGGAACTTAACTTAAAAACGTCACAAATAGATAAACCTGAACGCATAAAGCACAGTGGTTCTCAAACAGGGGGCCTCAAAAAACTTCCAAATTGTGTTGGTTTCTACAGTCTGAAGGATGACTCATTTATTTAGCTAATTTCTATGCTATTCAACAGTCTACAGAACACAAGTTGGGTTTAACCCAGAATACTTTTTTGTTTTAAAAATAAGGCAAAATTAGGTTCATACCTTGGAAATTCTTGTACATGAGAGTTCCATATTTTGGGGTCCTGACTGTTGAACCAGCTAAATACTTGTTCTACTAGCTGCAAAGAGAGAACAGACAAAATATGCACCAAAAATAACTCTCCAATAACAGCTGAACACCAACAGCTATTTTAAGCCTACAGAAAAAAAGAGAAAAAAAAACATTACCTTAATATAATACAATTTGGCTTGACTTGTGAGCCTTTGCTCCACTGGAAGATATTCTTCTTTTCTCAGCCTCTCAACCATCACCTTCACCACATCCTCATGAAACAATTTCTGAAAGGACAGAGTAAACAGCATTTAGTTACCATTTTATATATATTTAACTGATACCAAATCTCTAAACTGTGATTGAGACCTTAAATAAATATATTATACTCATAGACATATATTGATAGACTAGCTAATTCAATAGTTACTCTGCAAATGCATTGGAAAGATTTAGTTTGAATGTAAACTATGCATAGTATTTTATTAAAGGGTTAGTTCACACAAAAATGAAAATTCTGTCAATAATTACGTACCCTAATGTCGTTCGACACCCGTAAGAGCTCCGTTCATCTTCAGAACACAAATTAAGATATTTTTGTTGAAATCCGATGGCTCAGAAAGGCTGTCATTGACACCAATGTCATTTCCTCTCTCAAGACACATAAAGGCACTAAAGACGTTACAAAGTCCATCTCACTACATTGGCTCTATAACCAGCAGCCATATCACCTTGTAGCCCAAGACTGGTTTCAACACAAATATATTCATTTGTGTTCCGAAGATGAACCGAGGTCTTACGGGTGTCGAACGACATTAGGGTAAGTAATTTTCATTTTTGGGTGAACTAGCCCTTTAAGGATAAAGAAAGGTTAGTTTCCACAGAATTCTTCTATGTTGTCATCTCACCAGTGAAGTGTACAGGTCATTCTCCAGCTTCTTCTCTACAGGATGTAAACAACAGCCTGACCATTTCTTTACAACCTCAAAATCTGGACAGGCTTCACACTGTGAAGATGTACACATAAAACACATTTGATTCACCAAGACAGCACAGGAGGGTGAACAGTAGAGCTGCACGATTAATCGGTAAAAGATTGTGATATCGGTTCAAACACCCACATTATTTAATTACTAATTACAACAATTCGCCTATGTCTATTAATCCTTTGACAAAATCACATCAGAATATTTAAATCTGCATTGGCGCTGCCGCAAAATCACAGAGAGAACAGTTGTCATATATAGGTATGAAACACAGTCTTTTCAACCACACAGTTTCACAGTTTTATTTCTGTGTTACAAATATTCATATTATCATACAAGAACTGGGATAAAAGTGCATAGTTCGGATCATAGGTGTCGGAATATTGTACTTTTTAAGAGCAATGATATTGGACCCACTAAATGTTTCCATCTCTAATTCAATGCACTTTTGTTCACCCCAAATCGATAAACACTTTATTATTTAACACATTAGATGCTTTATTTCCAGTTTTTTATTATTTTCTTAATTTTTATTGAAAAAGGACTCGGTTACATCACTTGCCCACCGTGGCACCGCCCCCACCATCATTTAGATTTATTTTTTTATAGTACTAAAAATAATTTATTTCAGAAAGAGAACAGACAGTACAAAAAAAAACAGAACGTTTCTGCTCAATAAAGCATGATCGCTCGGATGGTCGCAGCACAAAGTAAGATTTAATTAATCACGAGAACGAAGAGCAGACTGAGATGATAGAGGAAGATTTGGTTTTAAATTGAAATGTAAAAGCGCCTATTTAAGAGATTTTGTCATTGTACTGTGTTGTTGTTGTGTTTTTCATTCAGAATAATAGGCTGATGAATCTACAATTCAAGCAACATGGCCCCCAATTGGCCCTGCATTCACAGTGTGCACGCACTAGCGCACTGTGAATCAATTCCCTAAGGATGAAATAAAGATTTTTATTAGAATTTCAGAAGTCATTTTACTCAGATATACGTACATAACAACAGGGAAGAAGAAAAAGTTATCTCAACTTCCATTTCATGCATTGAATCAATTCATTCAAGAGATTCATTTAAAAAAATGCTGATTCATCCAGTAATGAAACAAAGCGAGTCATTGAATCATTAATTCAAACCATTTTTTAAATATAAATGATTCATTAAACATTTTAAAATAGACTGCCGCAATTAACATTCGTCAGAAAATCCTGTAAATTGTCTGTTCAGAATCATGCAGCTCTAGTGAACAGATAAATCATTGAAACTAGATTTTAAAGGGTTCATTCTCAGTACACAAAAACCTTACCTGCGCACACATAAGGAGGTGACAGATAGACGGAGAGCTCCTTAATCCATCCATTATATTCTCTAGACCGTTCCTCAAAACCACCTGTACGACGTTCTGCCAGCCACTGCGGAATATTTTACTGCACGGAGCACAGGAAAATACCAGGCTCTTCCCCCGCAGACGACACAGGATCTCATACAGATCATCTGTAGATGCAAAAGACAGGAAGTAAATATAGGACAAAGTACTGAGTGTTGGATCAGCAAGGCACTGAAAATGGACACATCCTACCTGTAAGCCCCTCACATTTGGGATGGACCCAGTGTGCACATCGGGCACACTGCATCATGCTGCTGTCAAACTCGTGTTCCTCAAAACACTTCAGACACACAGTGCAGAAGTTCCCTGAGAGAAAAAACAAATTACAACAGTGCAAAATTCTTAGACAATCACCTAAAACCATCAGTTAAACCATCATTACATTTTAATATGAGCATAATTTGCAATAATATTTTCCTAATTTCTATCAGATTACAGCATCTACAAGATATAGTCCGCTTGTGTGCTCCTGTCACCACTCTTATATGTCACCCTGTGTTCCTGCCTCTTCTGAAAGTAGGTGTTCACCACAGCCATCTCCATACTTTCCTGAAGACCAAACCTGCTCATCACTTCCTCGTCCCCACTATTCCCTTGCCAAACATGTCCATTCAAATCTGCCCCTATCACTACCCTCTCACCACTGGGAACAGTCTGCATCACTTCCTCCAACTCGCTCCAGAATCTGTCTCTCATCTTGCTTACAACCTACTTGTGGAGCATAGGCAGAGAAGTATAAAGTACTAGAGACCAAGACTTGAGTACAAGTACTCTATCAAAAAAGTGACTTGAGTAGAAGTTGAAGTCCTCTTTAAGCACCACACTTAAGTAGAAGTACAAAAGTATTTAAAAAAAAAAAATTGTACTTAAATATTGCAAGTAGTTTATTTAAAAATGTACTACTCAAGTATTGAAAGTAAGTACAAGTATTGTGTTATGTAGTTATCAAAGAAAGTAGTCAAAACTTTGAACATCATATTTCATTACCAAAAAGTTTATTTAGACTAATAGTCTAATTTTCTACCAAATACAATTGAATAAAATTAACAGCTAGCTAACAACAACTTGCTTTGCACTTTTTTCTGTTTTCACCTCACTCAGTCTAAATTAGGCCAAATTATTTTTTAGGTAATTTTTCTACACATTGTCATATAAATAACCTGAAAATTCTGTAGTTCATTAAGATTAAATCTTACTATTCACTTTTACTAAAAACAAATATAAGCACAGTTATATTCTTATTTCAAGAGGTGTTCTGAGTAAATGATTTGTTTGTAACATTACCATATGGTTTGATTAGTTACCATTACATTAGTTTTCAACCTTTTTTCAGTCATGGCATCCTTTAAAAATGTTCTAAATGTTGTGGCACCCCCTTACATACGTTACGCTAGGGGTGTAAGTTAATGGTACAGATTGCTCACGGTTCAGTTTGTATCACGGTTTTAGGTTCACGGTTTCAGTACGGTTCAGTATTTGCTATGTTCAGGGAAAAAAGGACAACTGAAGAAAATAAGAACAAATAACTTAAATACATAAGTACAGTAGTGAAGTAGTTCTACTTCGTTACTTTACATCTCTGAGCATAGGCACTAACAACATTCAACATCACACCTTCAATATCCAGCTTCAGACTCATCAACCTATCTGACACTCTCTTTACCTCCAGAACATTCTTCACAAACTCCTCCTGCAGGATCGCTCCAACTCCATTTTTCTTCCTGTCCACACCATTATAAAACAGTTTAAACCCTGCTCCAATGCTTCTAGCCTTGCTCCCTTTCCACCTGGTCTCCTGGACACACAGAACGTCAACTTTCCTCCTCTGCATCATATCTACCAGTTCTCTGCCTTAACCTGTCATTGTACCAATTTTCAAAGTTCCTACTTTCAGTCCTAAACTCCGGCCTTTCCTCTTCTCTCTCTGCCTACGGACACGCCTTCCTCCTCTAACACACTTTCCTCCTCTCCTTTGACTAACAGGAGCCCAATTTCCACCAGTGCCCTGTAGGTCAACAGCACTGATGGCGGTTGTTGTTAACCCGGGACTCAACCGATCTGGTAAGGAAGTCATATTCGTGATTCGCATAATGAATATGGCGATAATTATTGGAAATAATTAAAAGAAATTAATTATTACAATTAAAATATTTCATTAATGAAATCTTTTTTTAAAGGGGGGGTGAAATGCTGTTTCATGCATACTGAGCTTTTTACACTGTTAAAGACTTGGATTCCCATCCTAAACATAGACAAAGTTTCAAAAACTAATGTTGGACGTTTGATGGAGTATTTCTGTGTCAAAAATACTCCTTCCGGTTTCTCACAAGTTTCGGAGAGTTTTTTTCGAGTATGGCTCAGCTTGACGTTAATAAGAGCGGAAGGTCCTTGTATGGGCCGTACTGGCTCTTCTCCCAGTAGAGTGCGCGCTCGCGTGACTAGAGCAAGAGAGGCAATGCACGTGAGTAAACATCAGTAAACAACACGATTGCGTGCTTCGTCATTCAAATGCGCTAACGGTTACTCTATTGTTGTTCTCTGTATAATGTTACACTAGTCTGACGTGCAAAACTGTTTTGCTTGCTACTGCTAAGGTTAAGTCGCATACAATAATCCATAAACCAAATCATGTCCTCATAAACTGCGAGTAAAGACACACAAATGTTGACAGGCCACTAAATACAGTACATACCACAGAGACGGACGTCCTGCTGTTGCTGTTTCTCCTGTTCAATTTATTTCAGCCTCCGAATCTGATTCTGGATCATATATCTATTAGCTGAGATAGCCATGGGTTTCTCCACGCTTAAGGACGTCACCGCTTTGCGCCCTCGTCATTCTTTAGCTCCGCCCACACGATACGTCTCCAGGGGCTCGGTTTTTTCCGGAAAGACTCGGTACAGCCCATATTTCTTTTATAAATATAATAAAACTAAAGACTTTTTGGAGATATGAAGGATGCAATACTACTCTATAGGTACTCAAGATTGACATGAGATTGACTGAAACTGAGTGTTTCACCCCCCCCTTTAAATCAACAAAAAGTTGCAGAAACTTTAAAGGGGTACTTTAGCGCTGGAAAGATGAATCTGTATTTAAACTGGGTCATTAATGTAGCAGAAACGTGTAATTATCTTTTACATTTGGTGCTTTCTAAACTGAGAAAAGACAGAAAATGTATTTTTGTCTCATGGGGATGAAAGACAAATATTCCCAGAATGCTTCTCCACCCTATGAGGCCACTCCCAAAGCCACCGCTACTGAATCACTGGATCACTTTCCCACCGCGTTCATTTTCATAAAATCAGTTCAGTTAGAGAACAGACATTACAATTAAAAACTGAACGTGTCTGTTCAATATAATTAGTGAGTCGCGTACGAGTTCCACAGCACAAATACTACAGGAGTCAGATTACATTCATTGTGATGAACGAGCTGAATGAGCTCTCCTGATGAGAGCTGAGGTAATCGCGACCACGATCGAGGCATACATTCTCAGCGCGTGTTCAGTCTAGCGCGTTTTCAGTTCATGCCTTTGGAAGCTTAACTTTCATAGTTTGTATGAAAGTATGAAAGCTTAACTTTTCATAATTTGAGGGAGAGCACGATCATTCGAATATACTCCAGGGTTTCTACTGACACAAAGCCATACGCTAATCGCTAAAGTAACCCTTTATTATATATTGCTGAGCATCAGTCAAGACGTTTGCATCATCAAACCTTTGCTATGGAGTTTGTTACAGTCAGGGCAGAGGTCTAGCTCATTGTTCCAAGACAAGTCTGAGGACTTCCCAGGGGTCACACCGCAGCTCTTACACCTGATACACAGCATACAAATCTGCAAAGAAACAAAGCAAACTTTATTAATGGACTTATCGTGTGAATGATTAAAACTAGAGGTCGACCGATTTATTGGTTTTGTCGCTTAATCTGCACTGATAGCTGATTGGTGGAACAATCGGTTAGCGTAAAAAATCAATACCGATAGTTTTTCCGGTTTGCCTCCGTTGCGGCAGCGGCTGAGAAGGGTGCGCTGTCATTACACAGTAGCCTACAGAGCTCTGAGAAGGGGCTGCTGGCATTATATAGCACGAGAGCGGCCTCTAGAGGCCAAAAAAAAATTCTATCACTGACGTTGTTTACATTAACACGAGGCGCACTTCACAGAACGCTGCACAAAGCGTTGAGAGATCTGATGCACGTTTAAAACACCAAAAGGGAAACGGTATGAATACAGAACACTTTAGTACTAGGGGTGGTACAAAAAAATGATACGTTTCTGTTAGAACGTATCATTTTAATAATATATTCATATCTACATATGCAATTTAGCCATTTATGTTCAGTACTGTGTTTTAGGTTTTTTTACATCTTGTAATAAATTTCAGCACCATTTTACTTAGTGTTATGTTTTATCCAGTATCTATTTTAAAAACTAACGGTTGATTAATTGGTTATCGGCAAGTGTGGTCCAACCTAGTTATCAGTATCGGTAAAATCCACTATCGGTCAACCTCTAATTAAAACTCAATGTCTGACAAACTAGGTTAAAAAAAAATATTTTAGGACATTACCCTATGGCAGGGAGATAACTCACCCACGAGGTGTTCATTTTTACAGATTTGGGGTATGTGGGTCCTAAACAGGATGGATGGTAGCAGTACATGCATCTCTTGCACTGCAGAACTGGCTAAATGAGGCAGAACAGAACATCACTGCTGTCAAATATATGTACTTGCATGATTCCTTCAATGCATGTTTACAAAATGTTTTTGTTCTGTAATGTAAAAACTGTAGGTCTTATTAATTAGAAAAGTAATAACATATCTCTATAACTATTCTATATTAGTACTGAATTAAAAGCTTAATGCACCTTTGCTTGCTTGCTCTTGCGGCCACAAACATGACAGAACTTGCAGCGTCTGCAGCACCAGTTCTCTTTGTTTTCTTCCTTTGGGCGGTCGTCTGGTGACAGGCAGAAACGGTGAAAAGGCTCACAGCACATCTGACAGTAGATCATCTGGGGGAAAGATCAAAGTCAAAATTAAATGATTAACTTTTACTCTTCTGCAAATAATGAAATGATTTGAAATGAGCCTTGACGTGCTGTAGTACTGAGTTATGATAGAAGGAATATGAACAAAGATTCCGTGATATTTTGTGATGTATTGAGAGCTGTTATCTGTATCTTACATCATGTTGACCTTTGCTGGCACAGAGCAGACACACAGACTGGGGCATGATGGGAACTGAAGTGAGAATACTCAAACCTCCCATCAACCATACATTCTGGATGTGACAGTCTTCCTGCATAAATTAACATTGAAATGTTGTTAACGTAAATTAAAATGGCAGCAAAAAAAAAAAAACATTTAAAACATATTTTCTGGAATTATAAACTGGCTTAACAACAAATCAAAAACATTCTTCTTAAGAAAATATTAAATAAATGAAGTGGAGGGAAAAGGGTTTGTTGCCACAAAAACCGCAAGAACATTTCTGGCTACTATGCATCCTTAACTATACATTTTACACTATTTTGTTAATTTTAATTTTGGTGTTTTGAATGAACAATCTAAATTCCTATATACATTGAAAACACCTAAAACAACAGAGCTTTTGGTTTCATAGAAAACTCAGAAATCTTAGCTCTGACCTTGAAGTCCACACGAATCTTGTTCATCGTCCCCTGTGACAATTTGCCCCTCGGGGTGCAGCCATTGGCCAACGGAGTCAGGACACTAGCAGGCGTGTGCTCCGCCGAACTCTGAGAATGAGTAAGAGAGGAGCAGTGAATAAAAGCTTGCTCCTCTTCTACCACCTCGCACATCACTTTCTGTGACTTTGTCATGTCGCATTTGGTGTGCGGGATTGCTAAGCCCAACAAGGCCGCTTGCACAACACTGGCCGGGAGCCTTTCCAGCCGCAACAGCAGCTTGCGGTCAGGCATGAGGGAGGGACTTCCTGTGGGGGTGAAGGGATGACAGGGTGGTGCTGAAGGGTCCGATGATGATGATGATGATGGTTCAAGTGACTCCTGTGTGAATGTCAAAAACACCAAGAGAATTGGGGGAATGCGAGGGGAGCAGCGTTATAGTGGATACAAGTAGGAAAAAGAATCAATAAAACTGGGTGGGAGGAGGACCGTCACCAAACAGATCATGAGATGAAATGAGCATGAGAGGAAACAGAGTTAAGTACACATTCCCATCACCATCAGATGTAGAATAAATAAGGAGTATGTAGTGTTTAGAATAAAGGCAAGAGTACCACTAAACCAACAGTGTCCTAACCAGGCAGAACATCATAAATGGTTAAAATTATTTTATTTGAGTTTCTGTTCTAACCTGTGGCAACCACAAAAAGCTATTTTGAGTATTTTGTCACACACTTGGGTTTTAATTCCTCTTGCAGAGAAGGCAAGGACAGAATCATTACTTTATGGTAGAAACGTGTCATGTAACACCTGGTTAGGACACCATGCGTGCAGAATTATTATGCACGTTGATTTTAAGGTCATGTTTTTTTTTTTAGCACATTTGACCAATTCCAAACCACATTTATCTTAACTACTATTAATTTTGTATTTAATCATTTATAACTTATATATAATTGTTCATGAAGGCTGGAAATGAAAAATACCTTATGTTCTGGAGTGCATTTTATCTGTAAAAGAAAATGTGTTTAATCATTCTGCACACCTGAACATAAGGTGTTTTTAATTTCCAGCCTTCATGAATGAGCCTTCACAATTATATATCGCTTAATAAATGATTAAATACTAAATTAATAGTAGTTATTAAGATTATTGTGGTTTTAGAATTGGTAAAATGTGCCTGGAAAAAGAAATATGATCAGAAAATCAAAGTGCCTAATAATTCTGCACACACTGTACTGTTGCTGTGGAGAGACGGGAAGAGCTGCATCCAAGAAGGCGCTGTTTTATTTTAGAGAGAGAAAGACATTAGAGTTCCCGATAAGTTCCTAAATTAGACTATTAAAGAGGTAACATTTTATTTCAGAGGTGATTCAGGAACTTGATTGAGATATAGGCGATAAGGCTACACAATTAATCAAAACTAAAGTAAAATCACAATATGGGATTCTAAAAATGGCAACGGCTGTGATTTAATTAAATAAATATATTCATGGACCAGTAAATAAAATAAAATAAAGATTTCCCTAATATCAAGTAGCCCTAGAACAAAATATATCTTCCAGGGTTGGTTTCTAAAAAGCATTGTGAGCCAAGTTTATTGTAGAGACCACTGGTGGCAATGGTTTTACAATCTACATAAGTTTACAATGGTTTTGGAAAACCAGGCCCAGGTCGATTAGTTACGGTAATCATATTTGTCCATTTTGTGACCATCAAAATGACAATGAGAAATGAATGATACCTTATCAATTCTGCGTTGGGCCCAAAATGCTCTGTAGAGACCTTGCCTTTTCTGCTTTGTTGCTTCTTCTGGAGCAGGTGCAGAGGTAGCCATGTCTGTAAAAAAAAAAAAAAAAAGGAAAAATAAAAATGTCAAAGTACTGGTTTAGTCTAAGAGGCACTGGATTCACAGGATCAGGTCAAAAGTAGGGCTGTCACTATCAATTATTCTCATAATTGAGTAATCTGACAATTATTTTGACGATTAATCGAGTATCTGGATATTTTGGGGGTGGTACTTAAAGCCAAACTGATAGCGGATTCAGAAATGTTGAGATTCTCCATGCATGTAAATGATAACGGTTTATGTGGAGCATAACGGAGCTGCCCTAAAACACATGCAAGTAGCCTACACGCATGTAAATGTAGCACATATTAACTGCGGGGCATATGAATTCACAATAGCACTATGCTATGGTTAATACATTGTGCAGCCTTAAGGGTAGGGCTGGGCGATAAAACAATAACAAAAATGATCACAATATAATTTTCCTCGATAAAACGATAACAACAGTTCGATAAATTCTCGATATAATGCTTACACGCTATGCGTAATGCTGCATATGCGTATTACAGACCGGGCTTCTGGGTGCGGCGCGCGCTGTTGTTTACAGTCAGTGACTGACAGGCTCGGAGGACCGGAGTGAAGTGGAGCGATAAAAATGAGCAATAATGAAGAAAACTCAGAGCTCACGACCAGCTTGGAGGACACCGGTATCGTTGACAAGTTAGTTTGCTCAAATTAATTGGTTTGGAGATATTTTAGCAATCCCATCCAACATAAAACAGAGCGACGTGTGTGGACTGGACTGCTTATCATAGGTTCACGATCACCACACGGAATTTAGTTATTAAATTATCCTGTTTCTTCAAAGTTCTTCCATATTACATTGAGCCCAACACAGCGGTAAATCTACATTAACTACATTCACACGTTGTTAGCTGTAGTGGGTCACTTACAACAAGCTAACATTACCAAACTATAACCACTCAAACATCGGACTTGCATCCACTTACATTGCTATTATAATTGTTTGTCTTTGGTGATGTATTAAAGGTAGGGTAGGTAGGAATTGGTTAAAAAAACTTTTTCCCAAATTTGTTTAAACTTTCTTTATATATCAATACATAATTAAAATGTAAGTACTCAGAAAAAGAAAGTATAAAAATGAGTGTCTGTAGACCTCTCACGCCAGCTCATTATTTCCATTCACTCCACCTTCTCCCTTCTGGGCTCTTTCGAAAGCCACGCCCCCAAAATACATGAACGCGCTACACCAGCCGCTCAGCTGGAAGACGTATTATTTCACTCAGAGCAGTGTGCATGTAGTGATCATGTCAGAATCACATGTAATAATAAAAAATACAAATAAAAAATCGAACTTTATCAGTATGAATATAAACAAATAAGATGTCTTTTAGTACTCACTATCAAGCTAGAATACCGGTACTGGTAAAGTTTAAAATATATTTTTGCTTGATTTGGTCACCAGCTAGTTATATTTATAAGGCAAAGAAAACTGGTAGTATCATGTTTTTCCAATAACATCAGTTATACTGTAATGAAGATGAATTTCTTTAAGATTCATAACATATACTGTGTTTTGCATGTAAGAGTTTCCATGATGAAAGCGTTGTTGATTAGTAGTAGCTAAAGCTAACATAGTTCTAAAAACAAAGTTCCTGGATGCGGTGTACTAGCTTTTACACATGCATTTTGTTATCTAAAGTTAAATTTTTAAAAATTCAACACAATAGCGATCAACTTGAGCTAAACATATTGAGTATTTATCATCTCTACTAATGGCTAAGTGTATAATATTGTAACTTTATGCTAAGTAATGTTATGTTAGCAAAATTAGGCAGCTTCATGTGCTAGTGATACATGCTTCATGAAAACATAAACCAAAAAAATGTATAATCAAAATGAAAGATTCCCTGTCCAGCAGAAATACAGCCAGCAATGAGTCGTTTTTTCAGGTCCCTCAGTTCTCACCATCGTTAAAAAGCCACGCAGATATTTACTCGCGTTTGATTTCTTTGTTTATCCAAAGACTTTCTGTGCATTGCCTTTTCTCGTACTGTCTTCCTTTTTTGCATTGTTTGCCTTTGCTGACTGCAAAACCATGCACTGTGAATTTTGAATGCTGTTTCTCTGCCATTATTTTGCCTAGGTTTCTTGCCTCTTGAACTGCTCAAATCAAACGCGCGCGTGCATGAGGGCAGATCCTGTAGCGAAAGTGGCGGTTGCCATGGTAGCGAGAGAGACAGTCGCCCAAGCCAATCATTTGTTTCGTCCCGAACTAAAATAATGAGCGGCGTTTATTGCAGATTAAAAAGTCTAGAGTCACTTGATTTTTATATTCTCCTTTTCAGGGTACTTACATTTTAATTATGTACTGACATATAAAGAAAGTTTAAACAAATTTGGACAAAAGTGTTTTAGATCAGTCCTACCTATCCCACCTTTAATGACTCAGCATTGCATGTATCAAAAGAGAAATAATTTCATCCGATGTTTCAAAATTAATAAAACAGACTAGACAGCCCTAACTGAAGATCCAAAAATACTGAACTTTGCTCTCTCCCGACCAGCCCACTGTCGGTGAGGTGTGTGTGTATGTGTGTGAAAATTACAAATCTCAAAACATTATTTAATGCAGTTGTAATTTTTCAGTGTGAATTATTTAATTTGATTGGTAACAGCCCTTATAGTGTCTTATTTTAATTTAATGTACTGATCAAAATTACAAATATAAAATGAAACCTGAAGCATAGCCTATATTTAATAAGATTAAGGGAAAATGCCCTTTATAAAAGGTGAAAATATCACAAATTTCAAATGATTCAATAAAAATACCACTGATATGGTAAATTATATCGTGATAATTTTTTTGGGACATATCGCCCAGCCCTACTTAAGGGTGATTTATATTTTTGCATCGGACCTGCACTATAGCCTCTATGCCGTGGGCTACACGTCAATTTTCATTCGGCGACACGCATAGGGAGCATGTGTGTACCCCTGAGGGAGGGGTTCAGGCTGACCAATTACAGTCCTATATTTTTGGAGAGGTGCACGCCAGGGTACGCCGCAGCCTACGCATGAAACATACAGCCTACGACATAACTACGGCCTACACTTGACACAGAAGTATAAATTGGGCTTTAGAAAACGGTCTAATGCGCCACTACTCAACACGGGTAAACTGCAAGCGAGTATTTTTTTTCCGGGTACTTGAATTTAATAGAGGAATCATGGCAGCCCTAGTAAAAAGATCTCATTTATAAATGTATGTATGCATGTGTAGGCATGAAATTCATACCACTGGACTGAGCCTTTTGGGTCCCGCTGGCTTTTGTCTTCTCCGAGCTGACACTCTTTGTCTCTGTATCAGAGTCGTCATACCCCAGCAGTTTTCTGTAGGACTGGGGGGTGACTTGTCGTCTGGGCTGCCTCCTGGTGGGGCTAAACTGAGCTTGTCCTCCTCCATCATCTCCCCCTTCCTCCTCATTTTCTTCTTCGCTGCTGTTCATGGCAGTGGCCGCTGATGGTCGCCGCCGCTTCATCTGGACTGCGCCAAAGAGAGGTGGTCAAATAAAACGATCAAATCTGTACACATAACAACAGGCCAGGGCTGAGTTTCCCAAAAAGCTAGTTTACTATTAAGCATATCGACCTAGCTCACAATCCTTTTGGGAAACACAGCCCAGAGCTTGAATGTCAACTTCATCTGCTTAAGTTGTACTAGTATTTTTAACTGTAATATTTAAAACAAGTATTTTATTTATCATTATATTTGCTTTGGCAAGTAGCAAATAACTAAGTACTAAATCATTAAAAAGGATTTTAATTTTATAGAGGCAATTAGAGTACCTTTGTTAAATCGTCTCGTCTTGTTCCGCTCAATCACTGAACATTTCTTTAAGCTGTTGAAAAATTACAAAAACAAGTCCAGATATGA
Source organism: Pseudorasbora parva (assembly GCF_024679245.1). Taxonomy (NCBI): domain Eukaryota; kingdom Metazoa; phylum Chordata; class Actinopteri; order Cypriniformes; family Gobionidae; genus Pseudorasbora; species Pseudorasbora parva. Next base: position 32,916,272 of record NC_090190.1, read on the forward strand.
TCAAATACTAAAAAGGGGAAAAAAAGACATGTCTATGACTCGTTTAAACCCCGAGACAGGTTTGCTACCATGTAATACCTTGTAATTAACACTATTTGGGCACTTACACACAACTCTGACGCTTCTTGTTGGGTCCTCCAAATTTGGGCTTGTCCAGACAGAACACGCACCTCCCGCAGTCCTCCAGCCGATTACAGCCCTTGCAGCGTGTGCAGCGCTTTAGCCGATAGCCAAAAGAACTTTCATACCTGCGTCTAAATATCGGCTTTGGCTCAACAGACTCTTCACTCTCTGGTTCTGAGTGAGATGCAACATCTTGAAGAGCCAGAAGGGGGCCGGTAAAAGAGGGAGACAGAGGCAAAAGAAAGCATCTAACATAAGAATAAGGGCATTTTGGTAATATCAAGGTTTGGTTAGATAAGAAATTAAGTGAAGTTATATCTACCACCTATGATATAATGGTGAACTTCTGCCTCTAGTAGGCATTACAACCATCTCTGACATTGCATTAATGGAGCATTTTAAACTGCAATCACACTGCCCTTCAAAGAAGGGTATTTCAAACAAATGTTTTTTTTTTTTTTTGTGCAGTAGCACATTATGTGAGTTTTCCAAATGACCTCAGGCCATCTCATGTGGTGTTTTGAATACAGTCCACGACTCAGTTTGCATATGTTGTGCATTATGAATGCAACACACTCTATCACTTTATTTTCACATTCACTTAATTACAAAACTTCTAGCCATTACATGTTCCCATATCCAGAAAGGATGAGAATATTCAGCTAAACAAAATATGTTAAAGTGAAGAGTTTAATACAAAATTACATTTACACGCAATTATTCTAATCTAATAAAAAATAATAATAAGTTATAATTTTTCCTGAAGGGCTGGGTTTTAAAAAAAAAAAGTCCATGTAAAGTACTCTAAATAAAGAGATACTTTTGGGAAGTGTACATTAAATATAAAATAAATATTTTTATAGTTTAGAATATTTATTATAGAATATCTATATTTACAATATTTGCATTTCATTATTATTTAGCATATGTTAAATCATTCTACATTATATGCAATTTGTTTACAAAGCCTTAAAGAAAATCATACATTTTATGCATTCAAGCTCACAAATTACGAGGTGAACTTGTACTACAATTGCACTGCAACTAACATGAACAAAACACACAATTTACAGGCCAAAAGAGCCCAGTTATCTCGATGATATTAGCAAATGTCACTTATAACGGATGTGGACAGAATGAGCAAAGGAGAGGTGTGTACCCTCTTCGGCAGGCGAAGCAGTGATCCCCTCTCTCTCATGCAGAGGAAGGGCGCTGAGCCTGGGAATGTCGTCGGGAACCATGGCACGTGGCTGTCCCAGTGCCACCGCTGCTGCTCGGCATACATGTTTTATCCGTGGACCACCAATCAATTGCTCCTACGGAGTTAAAACATCACATCGTTAAAACTCCAAAAATTCAATGAGAAAGTTGCAAGGCAATTTTTTTTATTGAAGTATACTTGTGGAGCCCCCTCTGGGTTAGCTGGGACTACTCTCTTGCCCCTCTTTCTGCCTCTCGGGATGACGGTGGCCGATCCATCTCTTACTCTCACAGAACCAGACAGAAGCTGCAGAGCATATAAATCACATTTTGTATAATTATACCGATTTATGTGGCATTCGTTAAGATATAAAGACTTGTATGTTGTTTTATCAAAATATAATTTACCATTCAAAAACAGTTCACACTAGGGTATTCAACAGTGACAAATATAAATACTGTTCAAAAGCATTTGTTAAAAAAATGTAAGGCTAGATGTGATAACACATTTAAATACATTCCATGAAAGTTACATCTTACCTATCAACAACCTACTGTGTAAACATTCTTTTTATTGAAGTGGTTATGCTTACAAACCACTATAATTTGAATTGGCAAGCATATTCCTGATTTGGCATGGCAGCCAGGGCAAAAAATAAATAGCCTAACCACTGCCTTACCTAAATGCAGCAAAACGTATGCATTTCTTCAAATTCTGAACCGATAATCGCATAGAAAGCGTGGCTAAACACGCTCCCTTGTTTAATTACTAAGCCACACATTTTAATTCATTGCAGCCTCACAAAGTTCTGCTAATCGATTAAGCTGACCGTACAATGAATATCTTATTTAGCCTACTTGTCTACACTTTTGTTTCAAGTAAAAATTCGAACGAGAGGATCTAAGTGTGCAGATCTCAGCACTGGACAAAATCTCTGGCATTTTGAGGAGATTTGCTAGCATAAACGTGTCTGCTTTGCCATTGCGTTCTAGAAATCATAGGAAATGTTTGTGATTGGCTACATTGCTCAAAAGCTGCAAAAATTTGGTGGACTTAATTACTATGTACTAACATTTTAATTAATCATTTTATACAATGCACTTATTGTGTACATACATGTTTTTACATTGTACTTACATCTTGTAAATGAACTTCATGTAATTATATCTGTAATTACATTTATAATTACACTGCTGACCTTTCCCTTATACCTAACCCTTCCCTTAAATTTACTCAACCACCACACCTGTCCCTAACTTTACCCGTATCCACCTCAGTATCAGCAAAAGTGTTCTGCAATACAATATGAACACAATAAATAAATTGTATTTATTTTTTGATGTAAGTACATAATTTGTTTCGACACTCAAGAGCACAAGCAACAAATCTGTTTATGCTTATCAGTTTATGTGATTATTCACAAGAGTTCATACACTGAACAAAACTCCGGTGTTTCAGCAATTACTAATTTAACGCCTCTGAGTGGCCATTAGAATTCATAAACTCAACAGTCATGTGTGATTGGTTATGGTGCGCAACACTGTTAAACGTGTAAAAAGTATGATGGAACATGAGCAATTCTAAATTTAATGCAGCAGGCTAAAGAGGCTATTATATTCTGTTTTTGTTTTGTTTTGGGTTTGTTTTTTGTTTTTTGGGGGGAGGGGGTGTAATGTAACAAATTACTTTTTAAATAAAGTAATCAGAAAAGTAATGTGAAACATTTTAAAAGGATCAATTCATAATTTAATCACATTTGTAGGGCAACTTGCACAACACTGTTAATAGCAATAGAAATCTTTAGTAACATTATAAAATGTCTTTAATGCCACTTTTGATCAATGTGCATCAATATCTTTAAAATGGGGGGGAGGGGGAGAAGAAAAATCCACCAAACTTTTGAACAATTTTGTATACAAATAACCTAAATAAATCTTAGAAAATAATCATATTGCATTCACTTTGTTTATGAATACTGTCAGAATACAGATACAGAGTACAAAGCAGACCTATAACTGTTAAACATTCTGACCTGAGCTGATTTGAGCTGTTTCTGCTGGTCGATTTTAATCAGTTGGACTCTGGCTCTCTTCAGCAGGTGGAACATCCTCTTATTGGCACCCGAAAGACTCATTCTGTGGGTGTTTTGTGCACTCGTTTCAGTGGTTCCTTCAAGGTTAGTAGTCTCAACTGAAGGAAATAAAGAAAAATGTGTGTCATGTTCAGCACAGACCAACACAATTTTTTTCCCTTTTTTTGTATTTTATATATACTAACTTTATTATAAAGTATTATAAAGTGGGTGTATTGTTTAATCTTTATTCTTATCTTTATTTATTTTATATTCATTATGGTATTACTTGTTTCCATGTGAAGTATTTTGTGCTTATTATAATGTAGTTTTATTGTAAAGCACTTATTATAAAGGTATTCAAATAAGATTTATTATTGTTATCATTTATGGCATGATACGCAAAAAAAAAATTACCGTTCTCCTTAGCAGGTCCTTCCGCCAAAGTTGCCAACAGTGTTTGATCCGAATGATCCCCAACACTTATAGCTACTTTTGGGACAACCCCTGGAGAATACATGTCCTGCAATTTGAGATCAGATTTCCTTTCCTGCACATCATGGGTCCCTTCCTCAGCACCTTCCTCTGTTAGCCCGGAGGTAGAACCGGCAAGCCGCTGCATCCTTCGCTTTGCCAGACATGCTGTGAGCTTTTTCAACTTCCAGTATATCTTATAGTTGTCTGCGGATTGGCCGAGTCCCCGACCCCTCCCGCGAGAACCACCTGAAGGCCTTGGGGAACTCAAAACAGGCTTGACTCCTTGAGATTGCACCTTTTGCGAAGCACTTTTTTCATCGTTGTTCAGGACGAGCGATTCTTGTGAGGTCTTCAGCCTGCTTCCGGAATCGAGGGTTTGAAGATCTATATTCGGTTTGCCGAGATCCATTGGAATTTCAGAAAGAGCTGGTTTCTTTGGGGAACCTCGTTCTGGGAGCGCAGACATGCGCTCATCATCCATGAACCTCTTTGGGATCTTGATGATGCGGGAAGAACGAGCGCTAACAATTGGTCTGGTGGAGTGTTCAGGTTCTTCAGCTTGGACTCCAGATTTGGACCTCACCATCTCTTCAAGTGGCTGTTCCTGTCCCTCCACCCGTTGCAGCACAAGTCGCTGTCTCTTTCTAGGCATGCTAGAGGCCTTCTCTTGACTGTCAGGTACTTTGCTGGGCACTTCCTTTTGCGGTAAACTTCCACGGCCAAATACAGACTTTCGTTGCCTTACAAAAGGCTTCTTTTTGGAAGAACTTAATGAACTGTTGCTTACAGAAGCTTCTGCATCTCCGCCAAGAGATTCAAGAGGTTCCTCATCTGCTTCTGTCCTTCTCCCCCTTCTCTGTTTGCCTGTTAATTTTAAGGATACAGCACCTGTCTGATCGCAGGGAGCAATTAGTTTTGTCCTGTTCCTGTGGGTCTTAGCATATTCTGCTGAAGCTCTTTGGCCTTGGGTGTCTCTTACTCTGGAGGCTCGCTCTTTACCTTTTACTAGTGTTAAAGTCCACACTAACTTTTGCTGCCTCCTTCGGCTTTGTGCTGCACTGGAACCACGTCTCTGTGACCTTCCAGTGATTTCCTCTTCTTCACATGCCCCATCCACCCCATTTTCTTCATTTTCAGTCTGCAAGGGGAACAATGGTCCCTCTCTCTGGTTCCTGAGTACCCTGCCATTTCTCTTACTTGAGCTGCTCTGTTTCAAATGTCCATCTTCATCCACAGATGGCCTTTTAGCTTGTGTCGTTTCTTTTTTGGTCATCTTTTTGGCTGCCATTTTAATAACCAATTTGGGCCTCGCAGATTTTTGGTCAGTTCTGGAAAACCTTCTGCCTTTCAATTCCGGTTTTTCCAATAGTGATAATTTTTTATCTAACACAAAAACAAAAACAAAACATTAAAAATATTTTATTATTTATAACAAAAAATAATAATAAAACCCAGAATACAGGAAAAAGAGTGTCATCCATGTAATTAATCATGGATGTCCCTTCAGATATTTTTTTTTTTTTAACTGTTTTTTTTTTTTTATTAAGCTTTTCTTATAAACAGAACACTGTTACATTACATATACATAGAATATTAATCAAAGTAAATAAATGAAGAAAAAACAAACAAACAACAACAACAACAAAAAAACAACAACACAAAAAGAACACACAAAAAAAACACCCAAAGTTAAAGAAAATAGCCCATGACAGCACTTCAAAGAATATATCATATAACAGTACATTATCTGCGTAGTTCAATCATTAAACTTTATTAACTCTATTTCCTTCAAGCAAATATTTTTCAATTCGTGCCCACTTCTGTCGAAAAAAGTCAGATTTGAACTGCAAGTCTGCAGTCATTTTCTCAAATATATATATCTGTTTCAGTCTATGTGTCCATTCTGTCACAGTGGGTTCGTGCACCTTCATCCAGTTCACAGTAATTATCTTCCTAGCTGCCATTAACAATATATGCAATACAAATAAGTGGGATTTACTAAACAGATCTGGGGGGAACCCCTCAAGTAGAAAAAATTCTGGGTGCATTGGAATATCTCTTTCTAAAACTTTATTAATTTCCCTTCTAACCCTCTCCCAATACATTTGTATTTTAGGGCATTCACAGAATATATGCACATAGTCCCCCACCATCCCACATTCTCTCCAGCATTGTGATAGTGGCGAAGTACTGTCAAATTTGGCAACCACCAGTGGGACCCTGAAGAATCTCATTTTCATTTTCCAATCAAATTCCTTCCACATTTGGCTGTTGATGCCTTTATGGCAGCTAGCACATATATTTATCCACATCTCATCTTCTATTACCGTATTTAACTCTAGTTCCCAGTTTCTTTTGATATGAAACGTGTCATCAGATTGATCCTGCATTAATTTTCCATAAATATGTGCTATATGATTTTTAGTGGGTATATCATGTTCAATAATATTGATAAAGTATTTTTCAACATTTGTTGGAGATCTTTTAATTATGTCCCAATGTTTATGAGTTGTGATATAATGTCGTAATTGTAAATATCTAAAGAAATCATTAGATCTCAGTGTAAACCTATCACGCAATTGGGAAACTTTAGATAATATTGATCTTTAAATATTTCAACATTAAAATGATACACACTTCTGTGTTAAAAGTATTTTTTTAATATATTTATTAATATATAATTTATTATTTATTATTCTTTGTTAACACTTTCATAGGTTTTATTAGGCTGCATTTACACTGCAGGTCTTGACACACAATTCCGATTTGGTGACTATATCCGATTTTTTTTGACGAACCGCTTACATCATCTTTTCAAAAGCGACCCGTATCTGATATTTGCATTTACACTGTACACTGGGAAAACAGCCCAAGACGTTCTTAACCGGTGAAAGGAAGTAAAACAGCGCGATATGCAACGGACGCAGACAAAATGATTGCACAACGTTTTGCTGTCTGCACTGTTCCTCACATCTTTAAAGTCGGCAAAACATTTCTCTCTTAAGGCGGAGAAAAAGAGGAGAGTAATTGACGGGGTTGCCAGGTTTTCACAACAAAACCCGTCCAATTGCAACTCAAAACTGTGTTAAAGTAGCCCAATTCCGCATGAAAAACGCAGACTTGGCAACACTGGATTGCAGTTTGTGTCCACCTGAGTTGACGTCATTCGCCTCCGTCCTTTTTTCAATGACGTACGACTCGCATTTACTGGGGAATATCCGATTTGACCGCTTACATGGCAGACGCAAAGCACGCATCAGAATCATATTTATTTATAACCACATATGAGTGAGGCCTGAATCCGATCTGAGGACATCGGAATTCATGCATTTTTTTTTACTGCTTACAAGTTCACATGTCATATCCTGATCTGTGCCACATGAGAGGAAAAAATCGGAATTGGGTCACTTGAACCATGCAGTGTAAATGGGGGCTTAGATAACATTAGTTAATTCATTAATTAAACTATGTAAAATACTTATTAAACATGTTATAGTATGACAAAAGCCTTTTTGTGACTTTTGTGATAATACTGTATACCATGATAAGCCTTCAGCAATTTTTGTAACATCAAAATTTGACTTTCACATGCTTAGCTGATATTGTACACAATAATAATAGCGATGACTGCCTGATCAGGTACGACTAATTAAACCTTAAAGGAGAATACATGAAAACTTTTCTTTACTTGACAAAGTCTAATATAAAGGCTAGCTCAAATTAATGTTAGTTTACATCATCAAATAAGTTAGAAACATAGAAACAGCTGAAACACTCACTTGAACCTTGTCCAGAACGCAAGGACGATTGACCGTCCACTTTAAAGCCTGTGAAGTCTCCTTCCTGAGAAAGAAAGATCGATAAAATATAACACCACAAAACCACATGTAGTTTTACATTTTTAATCACTTACCATCATATTCATTTAAAACATTCTCTGTGGGAATAGATTTAGCAACTACAAAATCCCTGCTTTATTGATAACATTTATTATACAGAAGACATATTCAACAAAACAACGGTTCCCATAAATACTAAGGCCAGACTTCAAACACAACACTCGTTTGTTCACTGCGTAACATTGGATCCCTGCTCCATCACTCTATACTGAGCAGTGAGAAATGCTGACACAGAAGGAAACAGTCCTCATCACTGTACCAAATTAGGTTATTGGGTTAATAAAATTAACAGTCTGAAAGCTGAGACTGTTTATTAATCAGTTGAACACAGCTTAATTTCAAATATTGATTCTTGGGATTTAAGAATCGATATTTTTAACCCAGCCCTATTGGCCAGCGTTAATCATTGATCCATCATTACAAGTAAGAGGTTTACAAAACAATTCACAAAGAAATGAACTGCAGGTGAGTCCGAAATGATCATGGAGAGTGATACTAATACGTTTAGGGTTTCTAGACTGCCATTTAATAGGTTAAAGACACGAGACACGAGTGCAACAGACGTGTGCAAACACATTCGCCAAACATAAAAACAATAGGACAAATAGCTCAATGAAAAAACTTGTAAAGAGCTACTACTGAATGCTTGACATTTCCTGTTTGCATAATGGTGACAGGTTGAAATGGGCTGTTTTTTTTTAAAGAATTTGCTGTTAATAAAAGCCTATTACTGGAACATGGCTATTACTCTTTGGCTAAGAAATATTTAGCATTTTTCTTATATTATTTATGAGTATATAGGATATGTTTAAGATACAAAAATGTAAGATTTACATTTACAAAGTTGTACATATAAAGTTGATCACTTTAGATGTGTGCAGCTGGAATAGAAAATTTAACCAGATGGTTAATAAAGAGAATCGTATTGCAGTTACATTTTTTACGGTAACTTGTTAAAAATAAATAAAACAAATTGTGAATCAGTCAATGGTTCAGAAAAAAAAATTATATTTAAATATCTATATGTAATAATTAAATTTAATTTCCATTTAATTTAAAGTAAACTATTTTAGCTTCTGTCTTGGATGACCCGTCACAGAAAGGAAAGGCACATTATTAAATATATAGATTTTACTAGTATCTGTCATGTTATTATATTAAAAAATATCTTTACTTGAAATAAATGTTAATAAAATTAAATATAAAAAATACAAACTTTTCTTATTTTCATTAACCTGATGTATCAAACTAAAAAGGACATAAAAATGTATAAAACTATACAGACTTTAAAAAAAATATGTATAAGACAAAACAGATTTACAAAAACTTAAAGAAAAATTAAAATAAAAAAAAGCAGAATTAAATTGAATTCAAAATGTTAACAAAAACTATATAGCATCGACCTGGCACTAATGAAATCTGTTAGTGTGTTTATAAATATATAAATGCAGCAATAGTTAGTTTCGCTTCTTAAAAGTAAACATCAAGCCCTGTAAGCAACTAATAGTGAGAATCCTAAACTAGTGTCATCCTTTTTTCTAAAGCCAGGACATTTCAGAAACATCCAGAGCAGTGCTTGATACTCAGCAAGGAATCTGAACAAAAAATAGGCATTATTGATGTAAATTTGTTTACATTTATTCACAAGATGTCAATAAGCATTTTTTTTCCACTAAAGAGGTGGAAGTACAGGTGGAAGGTGGAAGAACACAAAAGTACCAATAGTTACAATAGATTTTACCAAGGCAGCCAAGTGTAACAGAGCATCAGTGGGACCAACTTCATAACATCAGCTAACAACAATATGCGAAAGAGTAGTGTATGTCCAAAATACTTATATGCAAACTTAAAATAGAATCTTTAAATCTTCAATCGTCTCTCTTCAAATACATCAGGGAAATATGTCTACACAGAGAAGCATCAATGCATGCAAGCCAACCCTTGACATAAACCATTCAATACTTACCACTACTCATGAGTCAAAAGGATTCAGACTTCAGCAATCAAGTTCAGTTTTTCATATCCCTATAAAGTGCAACTGCACTCTCATGTAAGGATGATGCAGCATAGCCGACTGATTGCCGATACCTCAGAATTTCAAAGCACAGATTCGGATTGCATCAGTCAACACACGGCTTTTATATTGGTTCAAGTTTGAATCAGGCCGCAACCTGATTCACTGCATTAGCTACGGGAATGTCTGAAAAGGTACGGCTGGTGCTCATTACAAAAAACTAAATGTTGATAAGGGAAAGAAACACAAAGTTATCATAGTTTTGCATTCTAAATGTGTTTTTATTTTATTATAGTTTTTTTTAATTATCTATAAATTTTAGTTTAGTATTAATTAGTTTCAGTTTTATCTTATCCCATTTCTATTTTTAGTTTCAGTTTTGGTAATTATAGTCAACAGAACACTTCCAGAGTAGACATTTAATTTCAGCAAAGTTTAAAGGGTTACTTCAGTGATTTAGCATTAAGCTTTTTATTTAAACTGGGTCATTAATGTAGTAGAAATTTAAAATTATTTTTGAATTTGGTGCCTTCTAGACATGGGATGAAAGACAAAATTGATTACTGGATCACTTGCCCACCGTGCTCATTTTCATAAAATCAGTTCAGTTAGAGAACTACAATTAAAAAATGAATATTGTGATCATTCCAATACCGGGTTTCTAATACAAAGCCATATGCTAAATCGATGAAGTAACCCTTTAGTGTTTGCGGTTTAGAGTTAATAATAAACTAACTAATTAGTTTGAGATTGAAAAATAACCAAACAAATGCAACTTCAAAGTATAAAAGTAAACATTCATTCATACCCATTCATTTTAAAGATGAAATTTGTTAAACATGCTTTCAGCTGTACAATGTAACAGTTAAACTATTAAAACCAGAAACTATTCTACAGCAAACACAACCTGTTGTGAAGCCAGTGTAATTAAATAATTAAGTGTAAATGCAGTGTGTGTGTGTGTGTAATCCCTACGTTATGGGGACAAAATGTCCCCACAAAGATGACAATATCCGAAAACCTTATCCTTGTGGGGACATTTTTAGGTCCCCATGAGGAAAACATCTTTAAAATCATACAGAATGAGTATTTTTTGAGAAAGTAAAAATGCAGAATGTTTCCTGTGATGGGTAGGTTTAGGGGCAGGGGCAGTGTAAGGGGATAGAAAATATGGTTTGTACGGTATAAAAACCATTACGCCTATGGAAAGTCCCCATAAAACATGGAAACACTACGTGCGCGCGCGTGCGCGTGTGTGTGTGTGTGTGTGTGTGTGTGTGTGTGTGTGTGTGTGTGTGTTTTCTCCAGGTATTCCCTCATTCCAGTTATTTCCCTGATTACAAATGTTATATTTTTATAACAGTTCAATAAAAAAAGTTTACATTTTAGACAAAATTCATTTTTTGCTCTTTCGCCAATGAAAACAGCTCCAAACAAAGCCTGCCACAGAACTGCTTTACGTGTATGAGCGCCTCCAGCGTTATTTTATTACTGAATTAACAAAGCGTTCGAAAGAAAGATTTTCAATGATGCAATGACACATTAACAGATACACACTGCCACCTACTGGCAGTTTTAATTTCACATAAAGGAAGTGTATGTAAGATTATGGCCAAAACTGGTACTGCAATGACTTTCAAATGACTGTAGAGCGGTGTATCCCCTCTCCCCCTCCCCCTGACTCGAGGTTGCCAGATAGGCTGCAGGATCCAGCAGGAACGTTTGTAGCTGCACCTGTGGTAACTAGAGCAGATCTGGTAACCCAGATGCCGAAACACCACTGACTTGGAGGTGGAGGGCAGAGCTCCAGGCCAAGGATTTTTGAAAGAAAAATATCCATATTTAACACGTTATAAAGTAAAATATCTAGCTTCCGCCAGCCCACCTTCAGTATCCTACTTACGAAAAAATCATAACTGGCAAGACGTCTGATGTCGAATGCAGCACAAGCATTTTGAAATATGTTTATGAAGGACGGATGCACTTTTTTTGAGCTTCAAACACATGAGCCCCATTCACTGACATTATAAACTTGAAAGAGCTATTGAAAGAGAGATTTTTTATATAACTGTGTTCATCAGAAAGTCCTATAAACCTAGGATGGCTTGAGGGTGAGTAAATTAATTTTCATTATAAAGTGAACTAACCCTTTAAAGTATTGTAGGCTCTTTAATAAGCATAATATTGCGTTAGCTCTGTTTTTTTCAGAAAAGTCCTTTTAAAATATGAACTGTAAAATGGTTAATTGTTGTGCTTATTTATTTGATTCTCAATTGAAACAGCAGTACAAGGCAAAATATGTGGTATTTATTTATTTTGGGAAAGGAAGATCTTGCATATCACTTATATAAAGCTTAAATGATTAAGATCAGTATTGGCCTATCATGATCAGAAATACTATAGATAACCTAAGAATGACTACAGAACATCTCTCCATCGTCACTATACTGCATTGCAATGAAAACTGCAGAGCTTTCTGAAGCTCATAAAACCAAACATTTTATATCACCTTGCAGAATGACAACGTTTTATATGCATTTTTTAAGTAGTCTGCTATACTGTCGTATTAAAAGCTCACTGATTTACACTCCAAACTATCAGAATATATATATTTTTGGTATAAATTATAAAATCTGCACCAAATTAAACTATTTTGATAGTGTTTCTTTCTCTTCTATATTATATCCTATCTATAGCATACTGCAAGAGCCACAAGAATGAGGTTTTAAATATGTTGTCTAAAAGTTCATGAGTTTCATTTACAACAACAACAAAATATTTTCCCTGACTATTATTACATATGTTATGGTTTTGCAGGAATAATCACCAATTTAGCATAATTCAGAGTGGATTCAGACACTTCAGGTATATAAAACTTAAAGCAGCTCTAATTTTACTGCAGACATTTTACAGTATGAAAATTCTGCACTTCTAACATGTGGAGTATGATTAACAAGATTACTATGATATGAAGCAACTCAATTGTTTGTAAACAATGCTGTCTGCCTGACGATTTTTTACAAACCTGTTGCAATATGTTTACTTATCCAAACGCGAATCTTGACATAATGCATCAACAAGAATATCATACACCGGATGCACACCACGCCTACTTAACCATATGTCACCAATTTTAATTATTAGGACAAACAGGCACGTCAGCATCACTGACATTAAGTCTCAAAGCTGATAATTTTACACAAACTCTCATCATAAAGTTAATTAGCGGACACCAACTACACTGACCCACGCACAATCCCAGTAGCCACGGCAACACCATAAACCACAGTTAAACACCCGCCATGTGAGCTAGACTGCCCGGCAAAAGACCACCATATGACGGGCGTCTCTTTAAATACTTTTCATCCATCTAACGTTAATCTGTAAAGCCCACGACCGTGCAACTGTGATCAGGTGGATGCATCTCTGCAGGAACTGACATCAGCCACTCGGCGACATGCTGATGATGCACTTGCTGTGCATTATTAGTACGTTAACGTTATTGTATTACTAAGCGAATCGCTCACCTCATCGCTCCCGCTCGTGCAGAATCCCGCCTCGCGCTGGCGCCTGTGTTTCTCCGCCAGCCCGAGCAAGCACGACAGTGACGGATCCTCTCTCAGCGTAGCTCCAACGTCGATGGGCCTCGGCCCTTTTCTGTCTTCAGCCCTCACCCGACCGATATGAGAGCGTTTCTCCGTCCTCAACAGGCTCCGAGATGTCCATGGCCGACCCGGGAAACGGCAGCGAACGGTGGCGGAGGTGTTTATGGTTGCTACAACAGCCGAGGCTGGTAATCCGCCTCCTGCTGCCGCCATTATTACATACCACAACAACAACTACGGCGCTGAGCTCTCGAGAGGAACAAGATGGAAAGGCGCGAGATAGCGGAGGAAACGAACGGCATTATGGGAGATGACGTTTTTCCTCTTTTTTGGCCGTTTGCCAAAATATAATGAATATAATGAAGCTTATTTCTGTGAACACTTCATAAATAATATATGTTCAGTCGTTTATTCCTCTAAAGCAGTTTATTGAACCTTTAGTCAAAATAGCCCTAAATAAAAGTTTGCGTGTGTTTTATGTAATGTTTTTCTAAATGTGACAATAAATGGACTGAAATCAAGTGAATTTTCATAGTATTTTATTTTCTCCATAGTAAAATATTTTTTAACGAAAACTGTTAAAGACAGACCTACCGAGGCTGTTATCAATTTGCATTATTTAATTATTTTTTAAAGAATATTTTTATTTTTATTACACTTACATTTATTATAATGGTATTTTATATGTTATTTATAATAGGCTACTAATATGCATTATATTATAGCATACTTATTTTTATTACTTTAATAAAATAAAAATGAAAAGAAAAAAAAACACTTCTGGCAGATGTGTGTGCCATAGACTGTTGTACCTTTAAAAAAATAAAAAAAATAAAAGCTTTTAGCTTCTGTGACATTAGTGCCACCTCTCGGAATAACAAAATGCAGCACATTTTGCCTACGTACCTTCCGCGCATTGCATCGGCTTATCAAAATCCTATGGGTGACGTCACGGACACTACGTCCATATTTTTTTACAGTCTATGATTGCATCCAGACTGGTCGCATCCTTTTTTTTCTTTTTTTAACAGTCTATGGTCGCATGACTCGCATCTCACATCTCACTAAACTCAAACACAACTCAACAGCTTTTCACGGGTGCTTGTAAAGGCATCAGCAGGTAAATGTAGACTATTTTCAATAAATGGTCAAATAAAATTAGGAAACTTTTTGCTGCGTTGCTATGTGTCATGAGTAAGCAACTAAGCAAACACTTTGTATAATAATAATAATAATGCCATTTAATGATGATGAGAGATGTACTAATAATCATTCTTCAAAAGTCTGTTGTATCATATTTTATACATACATTTATGATTTTTTTTTAAAACGATGTATGATAATCAAGCAAACTTTAGTTTATTCTCTCGATAATCAAGCAAACTTTAGTTGATTCTCTCAGTAATTTTTTATATCTTGAAATATTACTAACAATATAAATGTTATTCTTACGTTTACTTTACAATACAAATAAAGGCATAGTAGATTATGTGCAACAGGTTTTGCAGCATAGTTGATAATAGTGGCCTTAGAAATTAAAGTAAATATGACAGTAGGCTTTATAGAGATGAGAGTTTTGTAGTTTGTTTAGCAGTTCTTTGACTACTTAATACGTTATTCAATACAAATCTCTGAAGTCATTTAATTGTCTTTGCCGCATTATTATTTGTGAATGTGAATAATTTGAATACTAAATATTTCCACTAGCAGCATTATTAGGGTAAAATATCTATAGATAAAATAGCTATATATTTCATGAAAATACACAAAAATATAGGGCCTGTCCTACAGTACAAGTTAAAAGGTTAATTCTCTCCTCCTCTCTCTCGGCTGCTTCCGTCAGGGGTCGCCATTCGCCAGTATAATCATCCGCAGTTGTCTGGCAAATTCTAATCTAAAGCAACTGCCAATTCCAATTTCAACAAAAGCATTTAGCATTTTTACAATTTTTTCGCTCGAAAAATAAAAAAGTTATTGAACACAATTATTTAGTTGTACTAATAATAATTAATTATTTCCCACGAACTAGCGAAAACTATACTTTTCCCAGAAGGCCTTGCAACATATGGCGTCACAGCCTCGTTGGCGCAGTAGGCAGCGCGTCAGTCTCATAATCTGAAGGTCGTGAGTTCGAGCCTCACACGGGGCAAGGCATTGTTTTAACTTCTGCAAGTGAATTAGAAAGCGGGTCTACAGCTGAGGAACATGCTGAAAGGTTTTATTTGAATAAAATATTAGGTAAAATATTACATAAGTAAAAACAAATGATGTATAGACAATATTCTATCTATAACTACAACAGGTTATGTAATCTTTAATTTATGTTGCTTATTTATTTTTAAGCAGTGTAACAGTTTCTTTTCTTAAACTAAACTTTGAGTTAATGTTTGTATTTTAGGTTTATACTGAGGTTCCAATTGCAATAAATAATGATACACTTTTATTTTTCCTAAAACCAACAGTTCCTGTTGAGTAATGTTTACAAACTAGGCCAGGTCCATTGTCATGCAATGAATGATTTTATTGCAGTGCTGTAATTATATTTAGGTTAGAAGCATAAAAATACAGAAATAGTTTTATTAAATTACATTAAAATGAAGTGAGCAACGTAGCTAAATGTGCATTGTTGATTCCACGCTTTAGGTCTTCTTCCTCCCGTAGCCCCGCTTCATCAGTTCAGCCTTCCACTCAGCAAAGGGTTTTGTGTCTGTCTCCTGACAATACCAGTTACCAAAATACTGCAGATGAGTTGACTTTATCCTCTCTTTATTGCACTTTCTGCACTTTATATAGAGTGATCTTTGTACATTCTTCCTGGCAGAAATGCCATCTTTTTCCTGGACCAGTTTTCTCTTCTGGTAGCATTGTTTGGAGGAAGGAACAGCAACCGCATGACACAGTCCTGTTGGTGGTTCATCAATCTTTTGTGCGGAAGGTGTGAAAATCACGAGCATTTGTTTTGACAGAGAAGGACCAGAAAACAAAGTCAAGGATGAACCTGCAGTAGGTTGTACTGGTGAGGCCTTTTCTTGTGTTGTGTAGTTGTATTCCATTACAGTTTCTTGAGGCAAGTTTGAAATGAGAAGCTTGTCATTACAATAAAACTCCATACTATCCTCTTCTTTTAGGGAAACAACCTTCTCTGGAGCCATCATTTTATTTGCCAGTGAGGATGTGTTGTGTGCAAAGAGGTCCTCCACCTGAAACTGGGAACCTCTGCTTATCCTGGAAAAGATTGAATGATGCATATCAATATTTTTTAAAGTGTATACTTGATATACCACTACGCTTGCTGCATTAGGCGGTGTTACCCGTGTTCAGCTGTAACACCGATTCCATCACTGTCATGCGTATGTATGACAGGCCAATTCGTATGCCATTTTGGCGCGCTATCAAGACGCATAATCGCTTTTTAGTGTGTTTATCAACGCCGACTCATTCTATCCCTGCATTCTATATACACTGCCCCTACCCCTAAACCTACCCATCACAAGAAACATGATTTAGTATGTTTATAAATCCATTTACCTTGTGGACACACACACACACAGGATATAACTGGCAGATACGACTGCAGGCACAATTTATTCAGAAAGTACAAATATCTCAAGTGTTCAGAGGCAAAACGATTGATTTGTGTGAAAAAAAATCCAAAAACGCGATTAAAAGTCCATCCGTCAAAGATTAATACATTTCAAATATTGCCGCCGGAAGAAACGTCACGTCAGCTTTGACAGCACTGGTTGTCGTCATAGACAGTAAAAGAAATGGACAGAGCTTTCCTATTGACTTGAACAGCGGAAAAATGAGGCCAATCAGAGGCACTCACTTCCTGATGGCTGAGCGAACTGCGCAGGCTCAGACTGAGCTTGAGGACGTAGATGTGACGTGAGCCTGTCTGACAGCTGTAGGTCTTCTAGTAGTTGTGGAAAGTGAAATCTGAATCACGTTGTTTAAATATTTTCTCCCGTTGCTTTTGGCTCACTATCGGCTTCTCCCCATTCTTCTCCCTTGACTTTATCGTACTTTATTTTTCCACGTCCCCCCGACTGCCTCATAGACAGTAAAAGATTGCTTCTGAGCGTCTCCTCCTGTCTATACGGTAATTTCTCAACTGTGCGACAGAGTCGCGTTGGTTATGACGCAATCGTTAGCCTAGTTTTACAAAAACAGCTTCTATGGGGCGATAGTGTAAGATACAAGGTAACGGAGCCTTTTATGCATTGTCGTGTTTCTTTATAAATAAACAATGGACAAATGGAGTCTTTAAACGTCTCAGATGTAAAGTTATTCACTGTCAAATTGACTCAAAAATGTGTCAATGGGATTCTAACAGCAGGTGACGGCTTGGTTAGCAATGGCCGCCCCTAAAATGTGTAAAATGTGCGCCTGTGAGTTTGTAGTTTTGTTGTTCTGTTTTCTATTGAGAATAATAATGAACCCTACATTTAAAGGTGCAGTGTGTGAATTTTAGCAGCATCTAGTTGTGAGTTTGTGAATTGCAATCACTCAACTTTTACCCCTCTTTTTTGAAACACTTAGAGAAGCTACAGGGGCCGACACAGGACGAAAATGATATCGTCAGAGTAGAGTGACTAGTGCTCTGTAGAGAAGTTTGTCCGTTTAGGGCAGGGGTGTCTAAACTTGTATCTTTAAGCAATTCCCGTCCCCGAATTGGTGCTAATTCTAAAGTGAAAGTAAAATGCGCACAGCCACTCAAAATTATGTGTCCACTGGTGCAGATTGAGCCTATTCAGTTCATTCTTATGGCAGCTTAATTTCCAAAGGAATTAATTGAAAACACTCGCTTTGCTCTGCACCGTAATGAATACCTGTGTGGTCGTGCATATTTTAATTTTGCTTTGCGAATTAATGGTTTAAAAGCGAGGTGCAAAACAGGGGGAACTCCAACGTCAGCCCTCCCACTGATACCAGTATTATGGTGGGAAAATTTCCATACCATCACATCCGTACCATCAAAACTTTGTGGAAAGTAGGGCTTTTTAATAATTAATCGTGACTAATCGCATCCAAAATAAAAGTTTGTGCATACATAATATATCTGTGTGCTGTGTATAATTATTATGTATATAGAAATACACATGCATGTGTATATTTAAGAACAAAAAATATATTTATATATAAAATATACATGCAACTATTTCTTAAATATATACATGTGTGTATTGAAATAAACATAATAATTATACAAAGCACACAGATATACTAAGTCGCGATTAATTGTTAAACAGCCCTTGAAGTTGAAGTATATCATGCATACATTGAAGGAGAATCTTCTAATAGAGATGGGGCAGATTGCTGTTTGGTCGACCAATCCTCAAAGTCCTCTTGTTTGAAATAGCCTTCCGTTTTGGCCACTTGGACGTCAGTGGTTTCCATCTGTCTAATGATAAACCTGCTGTCCTGAAATGCATCGCCATTCTGCCAGTACAGGTACTCTAACCCAATCAGTTCACCTAAAACACAAGACAGTTGAAAATAATGCATTGCCCAGCAGGAAACAAGGAACACATACAATCAGATTTAAGCATGTGTCATTAAAGGGTTAGTTCACCCAAAAATGCTTAACGAAAATGCATAGTCATTAATTACTCACCCTCATGTCATTCCAAACCATACCATAAAAATGAAGATATTTTTAATGAAATCTGAGAGCCTTCTGTCCCTCTGAGTTGCATAGGCTGTCAATGGAGGGACACAGAAAGCTCTCAGATTTAATTAAAAAGATCTTCATTTTCATTCTGAATAAACGAAAGTCTTACGGGTTTGGAATGACATTAAGTTTCGTGAACTAACCTTTTAATTATGTGGAATTAATATATAACTTACCAGTGTATTTATTTGTACTCATAGTTGACAGAACCTTCTTTTGAAACACTTCCTCTTCAAGTTGGTTGACAGCATGCTGAAGAAAAGACGAGGTTGCCTTCAAGCTCCCAGAGGTTGCAGTAGTAGCTTCATTCCACCTTACCAATGCATCCAACAAGCAGATTTGGAAAAATGCAGAACAAGTTGGCACCCCTGAAATAAAATACATACAAGTTAGTCTCTTGTAAATATCATATTTTGCACAGGATAGGAATGTTTGAAACTATGTTTGCACATTTTCTGTACTCTGTTTGCACTTTTTACTGTGTAAATAGTGTATATTGTTCACTGTAATAGAATGTAAAAATAAGTGTGCTGACATAGCATTGCAGTTGCCCAATTATAATAAATGAATATCTAAATAAAATGAAATCTGTTAATGAAAAAAACACTGGTGAGATCCACTACCAATAGAATGTAAGTGCCAAAATCTATTTTTATTTATTTAATTTGGTTGTTTTATGTCAGAATCTAGGTCTATTTTCATGGCAAGAATATGATTAATTACGGTAGTTAAAACTAAGTAAATAAACGAGTAGATAAAAAGAAATCAGAATTTTTCCTATTGACACTTTAATAAACATGCTTTATAATACAATTGTCTGGTGATATTGAAAGCAGTATCAGTATAAAAATATATATTTTCAAGAATAATGTTGAAACACTGTAGGAATAAAATAATAATGTTTTGAGAGTAAAGTTATCAAGTTACCAGAATATATTAAAAAAAATTGGTAATTAAAAGGCTCAAGTGAATTGATTAGCTACAAAATTGCTACCATTCAAGGGGTGGAAGATCAACCAAAACAGATGCCATATCTAACTTTTGCTGGATTAGCTTGTTACGATTTTAAATCAAATTACATTAATCTGCTGGATTAAATTACATTATTTTCTCTGACAATAATGATTTTACCTGGAATGAGTTGGTTTAGATGCTGGTGGAAGGATTCAACAGAGGTGGAACCTCTGACACATTTGTAGGTTGGCAGAAGGTGGCCTCCCATCACCAGTGTCCCAGTCTGCTCGTAGAGTTCTACACCCATAGGATCCACTATACATGCCACATGTTTCTTCTGCAAATCCCATATCTCAGACATTCTATTGGAACTAAAAAGCGGCACTCCCGACGAATCCCATCCTGACTCGTCATCATAGAGCTGAATGAGCGCTGTGATGCGTTCTTCGATGTCCTTCGTATCACGCGTGGTTCGCCTACAGTGGAGGGTTAACTCGCTTCTGCTGAGGTGATGCATTATTTCATCATCAGAAGGCTGCATATCGAACTTGAGCTCGGTAAGTTTCGCCTCCTTCAGCTGCTTCAGGTCCTCCATATCCCATTCGAAAATACAATAGCTTAGGCGGTCTATGAAGGTTGCGTATATCTGATGTGACGCTGATGTGCAGCCTGCAGCAATCCGCATCATGAATTCCGAGATGTCCAACCTGACCTCCATGTCCTTCCACTCTTTGAACGTTGTCCTAAGAAAGTTGGAACCGCAGCAGTCACTGTTGACGTACAGAATCTCAGGAGGAGCTACAGCAGCTTCCTTGTACCTGTGTATGACACCTGAGATCATCGCTTCTAGACCGGAGTCTTTGTTTTCTGTAATCACCGACATGATAACCTGCCCTTGTTCATTGGCGACACTGGTCGCCCAAGTTCCTGAGAAGTTGCTGAGAAACCTCTTGGTGGAACTCATCTTTAGCACGCGGCCAAACTGCGAGGTTATGCTGGTCTTAATTTCATTAATTCGGTGAAGAAAATCCAGAGCAAACACCTGCCTCAACCAACAGTGTTTAGGAAGAGGAACCATGGCAGGTGGGCACTGAAACGTCACAGGAGAGGCCAAGCCTTTGCAATCTGTCAGATAATGTACAGTCTTCTGCAGCCATACCTCAGTGTGATGTTCCTCCAGTTTCTTCTGGATTTGGCAGATGCTGGTCCCCAGACATCTCTGACGGTTAAAGTGAACAACTTTCATGTCGCATGCCGCCTGTGATGCAAGAATGCACGGGTATTGGACTCTATGTCCAATATCAAGTTGTGATACTACATCATGACTCCAACTAATCACTTTCTGCTTGCATTTCCCACAAACCAGACACTCAGATGCCATGAAGTATGACCCTTCCATGTCGACTACCTGTCTGAGCTCCTGATGTAGACCCGCTAATTTGAGATCTTCCTTCACACAGTCCAAACGTGGACAGGTAAGCTTTACGTCCCATAGCTTTCGTGGCATCCAGAGAAACAATACATGACCAAAGTAGCATCCCATCTCTGGCTCCTCGGTTAAGTTAAGAGGCGGAAACGGTGGGTACCACCACATCCTATCTACCCTAGCATAGTCCATTTCTGGCTGGTTTTCTGAAGACCACCTAAACAGGGCCTTTGACACCCAAGAGTGATTGGCAGGGGGCAAAGTGCGAATCCAGCCCGAAGGAAGACAAATTCTTTTACCTGAAACAATAAATTAGATTAATTATGGACAAAAAGAGTTGGAAGTGAGCATCCCAATGTCTTAATCACACTGAAGGGCAGGGCCCTTGGAGGGACTTTGGAGGGAGGAGGGAACATGTGTGTCATAATGAAGCTATTTGGAATCCGCTTGGCAAAAGGTCGCTTAGAAATCTAGACACACCCTAGCGGCAGCAAATCTAATCTGCCCGCGAGTGTCGTCTAGCAACTCTACACTTCTGAGCTGTAAACACCAAACTCTGGTCGGGCCAATCACATCGTGTATAGAGTCGGTGGGCGGGGCTTAACATAATGATGGCAGAGTTGCGCTTGTGTGCTTCTAGTAAACACAGAAACTGGCAAACGGTGGTCTTTCGAATCAGCTTTGACCGCGACTCTGGAAGACTTGGAGATAAGCTTTTCTCTGAGAAAAGAACAAAGAATGGCACTGAAGTCATTCTTAAAAAGGGAAGATGTGGCTGGTTGGTTGTAGCGCTATCCTATCGCGTGCAGAGGGAGTTTGAAAGACAACCTTATATCCCACCCCTCGGATTGAGCCCTCAATGGTGAATTTCCAGACCAAACATCTTGATGTGGGTCTGGCTTGTCAGGCTAGGCAAAAGGAGCAATGAAAGACAACTTGAATTATTCTATTTATATGTTAAGTTCGGACTATTCTGCCATTTAGCTTTGAAATTAATTGTAAGAACTCGCAATTCAGGTCACATGACCATTAAAACAAATTCCTTGATGGACTATCGTATGTAGTAAGGGACCTTCATGAAGATTATTGGAACGCTCCGAAAAATGACGTCCTCTTGCAGAAGTGCCCTTCAAGGGTGCAACAATGCTGCTTGGAAGTTGCCCCATTTTTGAACTTCTTCTTTCGATTGTTCCCTTAAGGGGTCCCCACAGCGAAACATCTGCCTCCATCATAGTTTAAATAATCAAAAGAGAACCTTAAGATACTTACTACATACTTGTGACACCAGCCATTCAGAAGATTGTTCAGGGGTGAAAGATGGGCCTCCTGCCACGTCCTTCGCATTCAAGATCAGCGAAGAGTTGCTGTGTCGCCTATCTGCTCTTGGCTTCATATCTTTGAAATAAAAGACAGCACATTTAAATGAAAAAGAAAACAATGTTATAGGAAAAATGATGCCAGAATGCCTAGAATTAAATCACACAAACAAATTTGTGTGATTTTGATATTTGAGTAAACAAATAAACATCTCCAAATCAAAAGTAATAATATATTTTATTTAGCTAAAAAAAAGAAGCATTGATTTTTAGAGTATGGGTTTATTTTTATGACAATTAAGCAATTTGTCCCACAAACTTACACCAAAAAAAAACAATTTCCTCACTTTTCTTCACAAATTGAAAAACATTAAAACTGCATGGTAGTATTTGTTGTACTGCCTTTAAAACTATTAACATCAGTGTAAGGATAAAAGCAGTGCAAGGACATTAAGGACCTCAGATAACTAAACTTAGTAGAAGACTTTTGTTTGCCTTGTCGTTTTTATTCTTCACTTATGAGCAATTGCTGTTATGATTGCTGTTTTTATTGTATTTTTTGTCAATCTCTCTCATGGTTTCAAGTCTAATCTACTTTCTGTAGCCAAATGCTGTGAGAAAGAACTAGTGAATAATGCTTCTTTCTAGTCGAGGTCAGTATGCCTTAGGCGGGTCTAGGGAGTCAGATAAAATGTTCCCAATTAAAAATGATTTGCATCCATGAGGTATTCATATTGTGGGATGTTGAGGTAGACCAACGTTGATGAAGATGACCTTGAACTATACGTAAACTGAAATAGGGGACCTTATTTTTAAAGTCTTCATTCTATGGTAAATGAATATGCATAATAACGTGTATATAAATTGTGTATGTGTATACCACTTTGTATGCTTCTCATTCTCAACAGAGTACAAAGTAACAACAGAGCAAAGTTTGTGAAAAAAATCAAAGACGATGCACCTTCTCTTCAATTTTAGAAATTCAGCCAAAAAAGTGATTATCTGGATCTGCTGTAGTAAGCTCATCCTCCTGCGGTCTCAACCAACATGAAAGTGACTTAAACTGCAACTCCTCGAGACATGCTCCAAAAGGGATCTCCCCATTCAAAATGTCCAAATTTACAACAGAAAAAATATGTCTACAGCCTGGTACAAAAGTCTTTTTGGTCTATATGACAACTGTGAGGGGGGTGCATTTTTTTTATAACTCATCCAATTAAATTATATTAAGCCTTAAAGTTGTGCATAATTAAGGCGAGGCCACTTGAGTAACAGGTGGATTGCCGCTATGGTCGAGCTAGGTTTCAGTAACCAGGCACCTCAGCTCTATCCACGTCCCGCCTCTTTGCCCATTTTCCGTTATTCGAGAGCGATATGCTGCCAAGATGGCAATGGCCAGTGTTCTGTTGATGTAGCATAGTTTGTCAGAATAGCATACCGGAAGTTGAGTTTTAAAGCGGGGTCTGTCAATTTAGCCCACTTTGTCAAAGCTGCATACCAATGCTTGTGAACGGTATGCCGTTTTGATGGCCCCTGGTTTGATAAAAATACAGTCTATAAAGGGGTATGCTGTTTTAATTGCCCCTGGTTTAGTAATAAAAAAAAAGTTTATAAAGGGGTATGCTGTTTTAATTGCCCCTGGTTTAGTAATAAAAAAAAAGTTTATAAAGGGGTATGCTGTTTTGATGGTTTAAATTTAACGCATGCGCAATTCCACAAATTTCAGTGCTGCGCATGCGCATTAACCGAAGGTACCCCATTCTGATGGGTATGGTGTTCTGTCAGAACTCCGGCTTTTAGGCTTCAAAAATGCTCTTAAGAAACCTACGTGTAACATCCAAAAATGTTTACAGTCTATATCGGTGTCCCAAACCGCGTACTTTGTGCACTGTTCTATAACATTTTTAAGTATAAATAGTGTAGTGTGTTCACACTGAAAATTCCAAAAAGAAAAAGTGCACTTTAAAGGGTTAGTTCACCCAAAAAATTAAAATTATTTAATTAATTACTCACCCTCATGTCGTTGGACATCTGTAAGACCTTCGTTCATCTTTAGAACACAAATAAATATATTTTTGTTGAAAGCTGATAGCTGAGAAAGGCTTCAGATAGACCTCCATTGGCATTCAGTACATTCCCACTCACAAGACCCATAAAGGCACTAAAAACGTTGTTACAAAGTCCATCTCACTGCAGTGGCTGTACAATAATTTTATGAAGCGACGAAAATAGTTTTTGTGCGCAAAGAAAATCTAAATAATGACTTTATCTGCCAAGTTATTGTCTTCTGTGTAGGTCTCGGACATGAACTCACGCGATAGCGACACTCCTCCTCTTCTGGGTCATGAATCTGAACGGTGGAGTTGCGTCACATTCTCGCACATGCGTCAAGTTCACGTCAATAACTTGGTGGACGAAGTCGTTATTTTGATTTTTGTGCGCACAATAACTATTTTCGTCGCATTGTAAAATTGTTGTACAGCCACTGTAGTGAGGTGGACTTTGTATCGATGTTTTTAGTGCCTTTATGGGTCTTGTGAGAGGGAATGTACTGAATGCCAATGGAGGCCTATCTGAATCCATTCTCAGCCATCAGCTTTCAACAAAAATAGCTTTATTTGTATTCCGAAGATGAACGAAGGCCTTACGACATGATGGTGAGTAATTAACGAAATAATTTTCATTTTTGGGTGAACTAACCCTTTAAATACCCTGATGATGTAACAGTTACTAAATTAACAGAAAAGTGTGGAATCCTGGACACTATGCACTCAGATGTCAGCTTTAATTACGTTGTGGAGAGAGGCACTACCAGATTTCGACCTTGAATGACAAAATAACCATGTAAAGTTCACACACTACACCGGTTGAGTACATAGTGCATAAGATAGTGCCGAAAGCCACGCCCACACTAACTGTACAGCGAAATCGCTTAGCTTAGTTAGTACTAGTAGTTTACTACAGAACTCAACCATGCACGTGCATAAGCGCATAGTGCGTTATCTGGGACCCAGCTATTATGTAGGTGTGAAATAAACGAAATGGAATTGTAAAAATTAAAGTTAATGCTCCAATCTCCTACTGAATATCCCGATAAATGTCCGTTAGTGCCTCAGCGACTTCGCTCTGAAAAGCTCATGCCATCTATTTATGAATGTGATGTGAGTAACAACAAAATCAGATTCATTACATAAAATGTATCATTTTAAGATGGTTCATAATCAACAAAGCCTACTACCACATCCTTTCGATACAACACCTATAATTTTGTTGTTTATTTTGTCTCACGTTCCATTATAATGGAAGGAGGGCGGGCTTTTTGGCTTCACCTCAGGACTTGTGGCGGCAAACTCGGGAAAAAAAATTCCCTCCCGTAACCCCTCTCTCTCTCTCAGTCATTTAATGAAATCCAGTTAAAATGTACTGTATTTATGTAAATTAAATAAATATTTAATATTATAAAAGTATGAGTGGGTCAAGATAAAACTATGATCAAGATAATTGTGCTGTGAACATACAGTGGATTCATATGAAGGCTTCTTTCTTTATGCTAAATGTTTCTGAGGTGAAAATTTTTGACAGAGTTTGCGAGAGTCGCCAAAAATGATCTAATACATTTTATATTTCTTATATCTCCAACACCCCACATATTTCTTTCAGTATTTTATTATTATAACGTTACATGCGATTTAACGTTACATGTAATATGGTTCGATTCGCTGCTGGATATCATTCAATGAAAAGGAAATACGGTTGGGAATCGTTGTTCTGAACATTATCATATTTCATATAAATTACCAGATTATAAAGACTAACGTTAACGTTACAGGATTGAGCAACTGCGTTTGGAAATCCAAAGATTTACTTCAACTACAGCACGTTCATAAAATAATCACAGTAACGTGGTCAGTACTGAGAAACAGATTATCTTACCTTTGATCACGCGACAAAAAAAAACACTAACTTAATCATGTAAAACCGAGGTAGATCAAAAGCTGAAGCGTTTTCTGGTGTTTCCAATCAAGCGAGAAGAATAAACGGTCGAGAACAAACGGCGGCGTTGATTGGCTGATTCTTGGTATGCTTTTCAAAGACTTATGATTGGTTCCTCAATTCTACTATTTCTAACAAAAAATGTTAAATTCATTAAATTTTCTATAGTGACTGCACATTTTTCTGATTTTATATATACAATACTTTTAAAAATATATTTACAATATTATCACAATGGGATTATTTGTGTGTGCATATATATATATATATATATACACATACATACATACATACACACACACACACACACACACACACACACACACACACACACACACACACACACACACACACACACACACACACACACACACACACACACACACACACACACACACACACACACACACACACACACACACACACACACACACACACACACACACACACCATGACCAACCCAAAATCCAATAAAAAAAATAAAAAAAACTGTTTTAATTTTTAGGCTCTTTATTTCCACAACTAAGCATTTATACAGTGCAAGATTTTCTTATCAAGAAAACGACCTTAACATCATTATAAGATAACATTTTTTTCAGCCATAACCATTTACTCACATGTTATTGTAAATGAGTGATGTTATCTGCTCAAACATTTTCCACTCTATGATGCAGGAAATCATCCACAATCCAGAGTATGCTGTTGAGTCTATCACCATGATGGGATAGCTCTATTAAAACTATTTCAAGATTCTAACTCAATGCCACTGATGTATGTAATAGAAACAGAAGATGGATGCCAGCGGTCAGTGAGTGAGAGACAATGTTGGTTTTGCTTAAATAAGAGATAGGATGAGCAAGAATGGACACAGATACAGGGTCTTCAAGCACGCGCCTGCTGTTTCTGTTTGAAGTCTTCGATTCTGTTCTCCATTAAAGGGCGGAAGTGACGGATCAATCCCTAAGAACGACGAAATATCAGTTTAATGTTAACCATTTATAGCAGTTTAGATTACTCACAGAGATATATTGTAATATAATTGATTATTTAAATAAAATATTAAAAAATAAATACAATAAAATACAATAAAAAAATCGAATTTAATTTGATTTAAATTAAAAATATTAAATTACATTAAAATATTTCAATTAAAATATTAAATTAAATTAAACAAAATACTCAGCCTTTACCTGAACTGGCCATGCGGCTCCATCTCCCAAAGCGCAGATGGTGTGGCCCTCAATCTGCTTGCTGATCTCCCAGATCATGTCAATCTCTGCTGACTGCGCATCGCCTTTCACAAAGCGCCACATCATCTTATTCATCCAGTCCACTCCTGAGAGGCACAGAAAGACAGACTAGTAAATACTCACCATATTGTCAAGGTAAAAACAGAAAAATGTGCACTCTCATAGATGATCATACCCTCTCTGCAAGGAGTGCACTGTCCGCAGCTCTCATGCTTGTAGAATTCAATCAAGCGGGCAATAGCTCGAATAACATCAGTCTGTAAAGGGGCAACATTTATTTTAATCATAAAAAGTAGGCATGCATCAATACTAAATTCCAGCGATACGATGATATTATTCCAAATGACATCTGCCAGTGCTCATAGTTTGTTGGTAATGTCTGGATTTTGAATGTTGAATGCTAAAGCTACAGTAGACTGTACAGCCACAAATTACTTAAAGAATAAGATATCTAGCCTATTGTGTTTCACCAATTTAGACATATTCCTATGGTAAAAAATGCTAATAGGAATTTGCAGTGGAGAAAATAAAGTTTCAAAGTGGTCTGTGTCCACTGAAACAGAACCCATGTGTGTTATTTAACAAATGAACTCACTGATTTATCCATGACAATAAGTGCTGCTGTGCCGAGACCGGTCTGAGCCTGAATGAGGGCATCAAAATCCATGAGAACGGTGTCGCACACATGACGTGGGATTAGTGGCGTAGAAGAGCCACCAGGAATAACGCACAGGAGATTATCCCAACCACCCCGGACGCCACCTATAGATAAGATATGAATTATGGCTCAATAATCCTCAAAACAAAAGGAACAAAAATGTCCATGAACAGATAGCATGAGGTGTACCTGCATGCCTTTCAATCAGCTCTTTTAGGGGAATGGACATCTCTTCTTCCACCGTGCAGGGGGTGTTGACATGGCCCGAAATGTTGAAGAGCTTCGTGCCAGAGTTTCTCTCTCGGCCGAAACTCAGAAACCACGTGCCGCCACGACGGCAGATGGTTGGTGCCACAGCTACTGTCTCAACGTTGGCAACGGTTGTTGGACAGCCAAACACACCTGCAACAAGAACGTTACATTTATAACTGGTCACTTATAAATAAAATAAATAAAATAAAATATCTTCTCATCTCAGGTCACATATTGCCAAAAATGAATAAATAAAATCATGTACACAATAAATAAATAAATAAATAAATGAACGAATGTTACATGTATAACTGTTCAATAAAATAAAATAATAACAACATTTATCTCAGGTCACGCATTCAATAAATAAATATAACCATTCATACAAAAATAAAATAATATTAATAAATGTTACATTTATAACTGGTCAAGTTAAAGGGGGGGTGAAATGCTGTTTCATGCATACTGATCTTTTTACACTGTTAAAGACTTGGAATCCCATACTAAACATAGACAAAGTTTCAAAAGTTAAGGTGGACTTTGATGGGAGTGTTTCTTTGTCAAAAATACTACTTCCGGTTAGTCGTAAGTTTCGGCAAGTTTTTTGAGATCATGCGTCCCCTTTGACGTTAACGGGGGCGAAATTTCCTTGTATGGGCCTTACGGACAATTCTACCGGAAGCGCGTGAGAGAGAGAGGGAGAGAGCGAAAGTAACAGCCTACGCCCATCAAAGCGCTGGCTTGTAGGATGCTGGACAGGTGATGTGCACATAACAATGTCACCAAAAAAGTGCGTTTTTGGTTGCCAGACCAAGACAGTCCTGCACAGATTCCCCAAAAACCCTGCGTTAAGGCAACAGTGGATGGAATTTGCTTTTCCGGATCAGCAACTGAGTTGCGCGAATGTTTATATCTGTTCGCTGCATTTCGGTGCCGACTGTTTCATAAACAAGGCCCAGCTCGACACAGGATTTTCCGATCGCCTAATGCTGAAGGATGGAGCAGTCCCAACGTTAGTACCGCAGGCGGTGAGTAAGACTGCTTCAAATGTCTGTGTTTTTGCCAATGCTCATCAAGTAGCCCAAACATGATCACGTATAGTTAATTGATCAATGGAGCATGCGATGTGTAGTGCGTGTACATTTGTTTAGCTGGCCACTTATGTGTAACTTTATGTTTGTGTATTGTAAAAGCACTCCAAACAACAATACACAAAGAGGGGGGAAATATGTTGAACTAAATAAGCGCGCTTCTTTATTCAAATGCGCTACTATTCCGTGTCTTTCTATGTAAACACCAGCCTGCCGTGCAAAACCGGTCCGCTTACTGTCTACACAAACCACGCGTAAACACACAAACACACGTGCACAACTGCACTTCCCACATGTACACCTTCAAAGACAAAAATACGACGATATAATTCAAGTATAAATATGTAAATAACACAAGCCGCTAAGCATATTATATAGTTAGTGTATAACTTGTACCACACAGAGACGTCCTGCTCTAGTCGTTTTTGCTGCTACTCCTGTTCTACTTCAGCCTCTGGGTCTGATTCCGGATCATAGATGTATGGCTGTATCTGATTAAAAGCCATATTTTTATTTTGAATAAAGTTTCCCGCTGTTAGGGATGACACAGCGTTACGACGCACTCGACTCAACACAATAGCAGCAGCGAGCACACGTCATTATTTAGCTCCGCTCACACGACACGCCCCCACCCGCTCGGCTTTTTTCGGAAAGACTCAGAACAGCGCATCTTTCTTATATAATTATAAAAAAAATAAAGACTTTTCGGAGATATGCAGGATGCAATGCTACTCTATAGGTACTCAAGATTGACATGACACTGACTGAAACTGAGTGTTTCACCCCCCCTTTAACAACATTTTAAAAAAATAAAATATCTACAACACATTGAATTGACTTACCCACATCAGCAGGGAAAGGGGGTTTCAGGCGAGGTTTTCCTTGTTTACCCTCGATGGACTCGATCAGAGCCGTCTCTTCTCCGCAGATGTACGCTCCTGCACCACGCATCACAAACACGTCAAAGTCAAACCCTGAGCCGCATGCGTTTCTGCCAATCAGCCCTGCTGCATACGCCTCATTAATGGCCACCTGAGTGAAAGAACACACACACACACAAGGTCAATACATCACGTCCCTCAACTACAATTTAGCGCACAGTTACTGAAATTAACTCCTTTGCACCAGAGATTTGACTCACAATTCACTGATGTTTGACAACGCTAATAAGCAACAAAAAACATAGCACATACAAACATTAAGAAATAAACTGCATTTTTGAATCAACCACTATTTTATTAATACTATTCTTAACTGAACTTAAAGTAGATTAAATATATGTATATTAATTATATATATATATATATATATATATATATATATATATATATATATATATATATATAAAATCAAAATATATAGTGTAATAATAATAATATGTGCTACCTTTTTTCAGGATCTATAGACCGTTATTAAAATTAAAACAACAGCTTTTGTTTGAAATGGAAACCTTTTGTAACATTATACATGTCTTTACTGATACTTTTTACCAGTTTAATGCATGCTTGCTAACTAATAGCATGTTTCTTTAAATGTATTTATTTAAAAAAAAAATATTGACCCCAAACTTTAGCCGTGTAGTGCAATATAAAATCATAATATACTCATAACATTCATTTCAGTTCTACATCTTGGATTTCTTATTTCAGAATGTTTGTCAAATTTAATTTCCTACATGAAATGTCTTTTAGCCTTTTAAAAGGGTACGATGCCTTCAAATGCTGCCTACATAGCGAGCTCATTTTTTTGGAAGTGAGCTTAGCAATAAACAGGGTTTCATCCTTTGTCTGTTAAGAATGAGCGATATTATGTCTATGTGATATAATGAGCGATATTATATCTATTTGATATTTGTTTTTCACCTGCAGGTTGGACGACTCATTGTAGAACTCTCCACGGATGTAGATGTATGCTGCACGTGCTCCCATGGCTCGGCCAGCCACCAGACAGCCCTCAATCAGCTTATGGGGATCGTTACGCATGATCTCTCTGTCCTTGCAGGTGCCGGGCTCTCCTTCATCGGCATTCACCACCAGATATTTAGGCCTGAGTGGAAAAAGAATGACCTGATTTGTTCCAAATGTTAAAAAAAGCTAGATCAGGATCCATCTTGTCTTGCTATCACCAGACCAAGCTCAATCTTTTAAGACTGAACATTGGTCTGGGGAGACTGCTCTGTATTTTCTACAGCACGAAAGGCGTGATCAACGAGCATAGTTCAAATGACTCAGTTGAATACGCAATTGAATAGTCCTTCAACCAATCAGACCACAAGAGGCGTGATTAAAAGGCATCGATCCATCACTTCTCTAACCGTCATCATGTTAAACCCGCCAATAGCACGCACGGTGGATAAGCCAGTCTGTGATTGGTTGTCGCAAAAGTGTGAAAAAAGCAGGATATATTAGGCTCCATTTTCACTGCAGGTCTTGATGCACAATTCCGATTTGGTGACTAAATCCGATTTTTTTGACGACCCGCTTACATCATCTTTTCAAAAGCGACCCGTATCTGATATTTGCATTTACACTGCACACTGGGAAAACAGCCCAAGACGTTCTTAACCGGTGAAAGGAAGTAAAACAGCGCGATATGCAATGGACGCAGACAAAATGATTGCACAATGTTTTGCTGTCTGCACTGTTCCACACATCTTTAAAGTCGGCAAAACATTTCTCCCTTAAGGCGGAGAAAAAGAGGAGAGCACTTGATGGGGTTGCCAGGTTTTCACAACAAAACCCGTCCAATTGCAACTCAAAACTGTGTTAAAGTAGCCCAATTCCGCATGAAAACCGCAGACTTGGCAACACTGGATTGCAGTTTGTGTCCACCTGAGTTGACGTCATTCGCCTCCGTCCTTTTTTCAATGACGTACGACTCACATTTACTGGGGAATATCCGATTTGACCGCTTACATGGCAGACGCCAATGCACACATCCGAATCATATCGGATTTATTACCACATATGAGTGAGGCCTGAATCCGATCTGAGGATATCGGAATTCATGCGTTTTTTTACTGCTTACACGTTCACATGTCACATCCTGATCTGTGCCACATGAGAGGAAAAAATCGGAATTGGGTCACTTGAACCATGCAGTGTAAATGGGGGCTTAATGTCCGTTTCCAGACTGAGCCTCAGGGCCATATCAAATTGCCGACAGATCAGGCTAGGTTTACCCAGTCTAGAATCCATCTGCAAAAATCTGTGATGTATGAACCTGTAATTACATTATGTTAGACAGCCCTGACTCTATCTTAGTTGTTGAGATGTAAACCCACCTGCCATCACTAGGCTTGTTCATGAAGCTCCACTTCATCCCTGTTGGGAAGCCGGCACCACCTCGGCCTCGCAGCCCTGAGACCTTAATCTCATTCAGGATCCAGTCCACTCCTTTATCCAGAATCTCCTTGGTTTTGTACCAGTCACCTCTCTTCAGGGCACCTTTCAGCCTGAGAAACATGGGGAGCACATGCACTGGCAATGATAATAATACTTGATATATGCATTATACTTATATATATATATATATATATTATGCACACAATACCAGTCAAACATTTGGAATCATTTTTAATTATTAATCAAGCGGCAACCTCCCACAATCTCTCTTGAAGCCAATACGGAAGTGATGTAAACTGCAATTCTTCGATTGGCCACTAGGGACAGGCTCCAGAAGGGAGCAGAATCTCATTGAGCCCCATGTTAAAATTCTCAACTTTACAGCGGAAAAAAACATGTTTACAGCCTGGTACAAATTGTGGTTTTGGCCTATAAGGCTCATTTTGACCTTCATGAATACTGTGAGCGGGGGTGATTTAATATCCGTTATATAAAGCCTTAAAGTTCTGCATAATTAATGGCGTGGTTACTTTGAGTGACAGGTGGATAGCCATTTATCCGCCGTCTATAGTCATTGCGTCACCTAAGCTCCGCCCACATCCCACCTTTTTTCCCATTTTCTGTTATCCGGGAGTGACACTCGATGACTCGCTCGCAAGATGGCAACGCCCAGCTCGCCCCTACTTTAAGCTTCAGAACGGCTTATCGGAATCCTATGGGTGACGTCACGGACACTACGTCCATATTTTTTTACAGTCTATGTTATTAATACGATTTTTAAAACATTTTTAAAATACTGTCTCTAATGCTTACCAAGGCTGATATTAATCAAAACACTGAAAATCTGTCATATTGTTAAAATTATAAATACAATTATTATATTTATAATATAATAAATTGTCAAATATTTTTTCTATTTTAATCAATTTTATATCCTGTGATGCCAAAAAAAAATTAATTGATAATAAATATAACCCTTATTAAAAATTGAGCAACAACATTAATTGAGCACTAAATTAGCATATCAGAATGATTTCTGAAGGGTCATGTGACACTGAAGGCAGGAATTTTCAGCAGAAACTAATTTTCTTAATAAAAAATGTATTAATATATATATTAGAAGTTATTTCCTTTTTTAGTTGATCGATCAACTAAATAAAAATTATAAATCACCCAATGCACAGTACTTTTCGTTTTTCTCATTTATTGAGAGGATATGGAATCCCTTTAAACTGCTTGTCTTGCATGTGTACTATGTTTTTTATGTTCTGTATTGGTTCTCTAATAATGTCTGTTAATTTGCAATAAAAAATGTCATCTTGATACAGCTGTGACAGCAAAACTAAAATAATGGCTATAATTAATGAATACTAAAATGAGAAAATACCCATTCCATGCATTTATGTATTATAAATATATGATATATTCATAATACAGTTAAATATGTGTTTTACCTCCAGTCATGTCGTCCATACAGGTTAGTGAATATTCTGTCCTGGTCAGCTAGAGGTCCAAATTTGGTCTTCTTTGGTGTTTCCTGGGTGACACACACTGATTATAGCTTGTTGCATTGATCATCAGTTCTGCACACACAGTAGATTTGCTCACCTGTTGAGCTGTGGTGTTGTACCGCACCAGTGTCATGGAGTTTGGGGGAGAGGCAGCAGTGGCGGCTAAAGAGGTGCGCGACACACCAGCTGCAACCACGGCAACCGGGGCACGCGAAGCCCCAGTGGTCAGCACCCGGCTAAGAACGGGACAGCCGAGACAGGACAACATCCTTATCTTAAAGAGATTGATGGAAACAGTGAGCATGAAAGGTTCCCTCATTACAAGGTGACACACTGTCTGTTTAATAACAACTTTAGTCCTAACAACCTGTATTGCCAATGTTAACTAAAACTTAACATATAAAAAAAGTTTTCGGTAACTGAAATACAGCTAAAATAAAATATAATATTAGATTAAAAAAACTAATGTATATGGCATATAAGAATTCAAGTACTAAAATTAATTAAAAATCAAAGATAAGTAGAAATATTTAACAAAGCTAATAACATAAATACACAAATAAAATTTATTTATACTGCTAACGTTCTAAAGGAAATAAACATTAAATATCCTAATAGAATCCCACATATTCACATATATTTATAGTTATGTAACTAAAATTATTTCCATTGTTATGCTTGCATAAGTGTCCGTGTTGCATCAACGTTTACAAAAATGTCTACATGCTCTTTGACAATAAAACGACCAGTAGGAAGCACTAAACACCCCTAAATAATATAATTCACAACAAAAACTTTAGAGGCTTAACACCATAAAACAATACATATAAAATAAAATGCATCAAAACGTCAGACACATTTTATTAAAGGGACAGTTACTCAAGACTAGTTTCACAAACACACATTCATGTAGATCAAAGACAACTCCAGATTATACATTACTGCATAAACATACAAGCCAAACTCCTTCAGACATGATACAGTAAGTTTACTTATTGGAAAAAATATACTCGTCCCGCAATGACCTCCATATTTACGCTTATGACATTTGAGGGACTAAGGCGGTGCACAACATTTATGTTCCTATTTATTTAAAGAAAGTATTTAGGCTTTATTCATGTTAATCTGTTGAAACTAAATGTCCAACACTTGATTTGTAAACAAATAAGTCAAGTGAACGAGGCGAAGCACTGCTTACCTTCGTGATCGCCCTGGATCAGCGTTATAAAATGTACAGCGGAAGGGATATAGCGACCGACCCGGATGTAATAACGGCTTCAACCTGTTATGTATGGAGGCGCTGTTTCCCACTGATAGGCTACGTATACATATCTATGCTGTTGCCTATAGATATTATAGGTTACACAACACTGTTTTATATAGCCATTGATACTAGATATAAAAGATATAAAACTGAGCCAGATACTAAGATATAGAACTGAGCTTCTATTTGCAATTACAGCGACTATATTTCATTTATAGATAAAATTTAAAACAGGCAAGCAGACTCCTTCAGAATATCTGATGTGCAAATGAAAATCATATACATTCACATTACATTCCAGTCATTGCAATGACTATACACTCATCACTGGTTCTGTATGTTTGGTCCTACATGAACACATATGATATTATGATATATCACATATGATGGAGTTTCTGCAAGGCCTTTGTGCCTTTCTGTCTAGGATGCTGTGTCTTTGCCTGTCTCTCCACATGGAGTCCCTCAGGTCCAGAAATAGACAGAACAGTCGTTGTTCCAGTGGCTCTAGTTATCCTTTCTGCGCATTGAGCCTCCTCCAAACAATGCATTGTGTTTCAGCATCAAAAACAGATCACAAAGTCTCTAAAGAACTTTGAATGGTAGCCTACAAGAAGCGTGGAGTGTCATTGAGCTATACATATGATTTTAATTCTAAGGCTAATGTCAGTAGTACTAATACATGATAAACCCTAATGTCTTGTTATATGAATATTTAATCTGAAAATTGCAACAAGTTGCACTTTTCCATATAAATAAGTGTTTGGAAAATACTGAGACTTTAACGTTTCTGCCCATTTTTATTTTGTCTTTCTTTCAACAGTTTAGAAAGAGGTGTTCCTCTACTGCCTCCTCCCAAATTTGTGCTGTACAAGTTTGCCTACAAACACACAAATACAACTGGATGATATCATTGTTACAATAGCCTATGACATCTTTAAGAATGAGAGATTTAAGACAACAGGACTGAAGTTGCAGGTGCGTGTCTATCTACTAATGACACCTAAAAATGCAAATACTGTCATCATTACCCTCAAGTTGTTCCAAACCTGAATGATTTTTATTCTTCAGCTGAACAAAAAAGATATATGTTGAAGAATGTCAGTAACCAAGCAGTTGATTGTCCCCCATTGACTTCCATAGTTATTTTTTTCTCCATACAATGGAAGTCAGTGGGGCCCATCAACTGGAAACTGATGACACTTGACACTTTAACATTATATTATCTATCTATGCAATGATATCATACAATTTTAACTGACTTAACTGTCTAAATGCTCTTTGTAATTATTTTAGACCACCTTTGTTGTATACAAGTATAAATTGAGCAAACATGAAGTGTAATTTTAAATAGCAAGAAAATAATAAAATGAAGAAAACTGTAATTCATTGAAATCATAAACTAGACAGTTGACATGATGCATAATATTCTATCAAATTGTATGCAGACTCATAAAGAGAGTAATTGTATATTACACTTATTATTATTGTTTAGTTTAAGGTGAATTTTGGTTTTAAAAAAATGCTGTAAAAATCATTATAATCCTCATCTCACTCTTAGTGTATTGTTGCAATCCAAACAAAAGTTCCCCAAAACAATCTCCATAGCAACGTGGAAACATCAAGTAAACTTTTATACTCAGAATCACTTTTTTTCTTCCATAATACTCATCATTCATCTCTATAATATCACACATTACATGAAAAGGTGGAATATTATATATATGTATTATATGTATTAGTTAAATTGTTTCTTCAAAAGCACATCTGAAAACGACTTCCTCTCAAAGGTTTATTTTCTTTATAACCGATTTTCCTAGATGACTAAGGACAAACAAATGAGTTTAATCAGCGATTATGTGATTAAAATTGTTTAATACTTTAATATGAAGATAAGAGGGCAGTAGACAGGATGTCCCAGCTTATAGCCAAGCCTTTCAGAAGACATCTTTTGTTACAGTGCATGATTCTTAAGTGCTCAATGTTGATCCGGAAAGCAGATAGAATTCAGTTTAATCTGAGTTTTTAAACATCTAATAGAACAATAATTTTCTTTTTTTGTTGTTGATTGATTTAACTCGATTCATTCAGGGTCACCATGATTTTGCCAAAAAGTTCCTGGATCAAAATTATTTGTTGGTCCTGGAACAACATTCCTGTCTGAAAATGTAGAACTAACTCCTTATAAACCTAACCCTAACTATAACTTATCCCTAAAATCAGAGGGAAATGATAGGTGTATAACACTGATTTAGAAGCACCTAACCCTGCTTGTAAGCCTAAACTTGACTGTAAACTTTGATTGGTTGATTGGAATGTTGATCCAGGATAGACAAAGATGTTGATACAGTAACATGTTGTACTTGGTCAAATCACGTTCACTGGAGGGTTTGACTAAAACCAATGTCAAAGACAACAATATTAATGCGTTAAACATGCAAAATCACCTTGGAGATGTTTTGCAAAATGCAAAATTTACAGGGAGCAATTCACTGACTATAAGCTGCTACTACTTGAAACTATACACTCTCAGAAGAAAAGGTTCTTTATAGAACCCTACATGGTTCTGTCGGACGATTCATATAGAGAACCTTTTAAAGGTTTTTAGGGTTTCACTTTGATTAAATGTTATGAATTAAACAGCTAGTAAAACATAAGTTGCCTCAAGAAAAAGAAAAAAAAAGGAATGCAACAGTTTGCATATATTTGTTTGAGTTATGACAACTTTGAGTGAATTTACATTCAACCAACAAGCTACATTGAGTTAGAGGAACTTAATTTGTAGCATAAACACACATTTTTAGGTTGATTAATTACAAAATTAAGTTGCTCCAACTAGCAGAGTTATAGCCCTGGAATCAATCAATAATCTATTTAAGTTCAAATTAACAGTTAAATCGGAACTCTACAAAATAATGTTTGCAACTTAAAATGTTTAATTAAAGCAATTAATTAAAAATTGTAACTTTATTTAAGTTTTGGTAACAGGTCCCCTGAATTGTGAAATATCCCATTAAATATGAAAGTATTATGCAATCATTTAAGACAATTCTCCTTATAGAACCTTTCTGGTATAACATTTTGAAACTTAGGGTTCTATATATGAATGGTCCCATTTATTCTAAGAGTGTAGGAGCCCAATAGAAATGAAAAACAAAGTAAATAAAATGTTGTAATGTTATGCTATGTGCTTAGTGTAATTGTATTGTTAATTAAACTGTATTGCTATATATTTTTTTGCATACATATTGATTTTGTAATTTTGTAATCACATTGATCAAGGTCCCTGCTTAACTAATGTTTCTGACTAAAATGAATCGCATGGATCCAGTAGGATATCAATAGTCAGTTAAATATGATCAAAACTATAGGACTGATATTCTTATTTTTACATTGATTTACATTGCATTGTCAAATAAATAAAAATAAATGAAAATATATTTTAATTAGATAAAATCACAGCATACTGCAACTGTACATTGTCATTAATGTCAATTATGTGGACACTGTAACACTTTCCTTCTTGTTTTTTTTACATTCATTCATATTCAGTGAGTCTTCGGCCAGTCAAAGTTTACCCAGAGAGAGTTCAGGTAAAGAATCCATCAGTCCCCATCATCCTCTATGCTTTTGTATGAATGCACAATGCTGTTTCCCTCACGGTCCAGCCGGTCCACCGCCACACTCTCAAACGCCCTCCTCATTAATGGGTTCTCCTCTAAGACCTCATTAAAGCTGTCCACACTGAGTGAGTAAAGTCTGCAGTATGTGTCTGCTCTGACAGTGGCTGTACGACGGCCACGGGTCAGTAGACATATCTCTAAAAAAAGAAGAGGAACAGAACATATTTAGCTTAAATCTAATTTGTATCAAAGTCTAATGCACATTGAGCTATTATCTAAATATCCTGGACAAGCATTAATGTCAAGCCCTATATACACTATATTGCCAAAAGTATTGGGACAACCCTCCAAATAATTGAATTCAGGTGTTCCAATCACTTTCATGACCTCGTGTGTATAAAATCAAGCACCTAGGAATGCAGACGCTTCTACAAACATTTGTGAAAGAATGGGTCACTCTTAGGAGCTCAGTGAATTCAAGCGTGGTACTGTGATGGCTGCCACCTGTGCAATTCGGGAAATTTCCTCACTACTAAATATTCCACAATCAACTGTTAGTGGTAGTATAACAAATTGTAAGCAATTGGGAGCAACAGCAACTACCACAAGTGGTAGGCTATGTAAAATCACAGAATGGAGTCAGCACATGCTACAGACCTCCAAACTTTGTGTGGCCTTCAGATTAGCTCAAGAACGGTGCGTAGAGAGCTTCATGAAATGCGATTCCATGGCAGAGCAGCTGCATCCAAGCCTAACATCACCAAGTGCAATGGAAAGCGTCAGATGCAGTGGTGTAAAGCACACCGCCACTGGAATCTAGAGCAGTGGAGACGTGTTCTCTGAGCCCCTTTCACACTGCACGTCGGACCCGCAATATTCCCGGAACATTGCCGGGTCGCCTTCTGTGTGAAAGCAACCACGTCCCGGGACTGATTACCAAATTCGACCCGGGTCGGGGACCTAGTAATATTGCGGTATTCGACCCGGGATGAGCGCTGTGTGAACAAAAGCCGAAACTAATGCCGCAATGTGTACGTAGTTATCGTGCAACTCCTAGAGCTTGTTTTTTTCAATAATACAACCCTGCAGTGCCAAAAGAGCTAGTCGTGTTTTAAACACAGAGAGTGTTCGTATACAAAAGAAACTAAAATTAAACTAGCAGAAACGTGTGCAAACTGGACACAAGTCGAGACCACGGAGCTCCTTACTATCCACGCTGAAGCTGAGATCGCTCGCCATTATACGTCACATCAGGATGTCTCGTGTCAACTCGACCCGGGACCGTTCCGGGTTGTGTGTGAAAGAGCACATATTACGGTATTTCGCTGGCAGTGTGAATGGACCAAATCTAGCGGCCCGGGAACAAATGCCGGGTCGCATTATCCGTGTATTTGCCGAAATCGCAGTGTGAAAGGGGCTCTGGAGAGATGGATCACGCTTCTCTTTCTGGAAATCCAATGGACTAGCCTGAATTTGGCGGTTACCAAGAGAACGGTACTTGCCTGACTGCATTGTGCCAAGTGTAAAGTTTGGTAGAGGGGGGACTATGGTGTGGGGTTGTTTTTCAGGGGCTAGTGTTGGTCCCTTAGTTTCAGTGAAAGAAACTCTTAATGCTTCATCATACCCAGATATTTTGGACAATTTCATCCTCCTAACTTTTTGGGAACAGTTTGGGGATGGCCCCTTCCTGTTTGAACATGACTGCGAATGCACACGAATGACATGAATGCACAAAGCAAGGTCCATAAAGACGAAGGAACTTGACTGGCCTGCACAGAGTCCTGACCTCAACCTGACAGAACACCTTTAGGATAAATTAGAGAGGAGACTGCGAGCCAGACCTTCTCGTCCAACATCAGTGTGTGACCTCACAAATGCACTTCTAGAAAAATGGTCAAACATTCCCATAAACACACTCCTAAAGCTTGTGGAAAGCCTTCCCTGTAGAGTTGAAGCTGCTATAGCTGCATAGGGCTGGCCAACTCCATATTAAAAGAAAAGCTGCATTTGTTAGCATTAGTTAATGCACTGTGAAATAACATGAACAAACAATGAATAACGTTAACAAAGATTAATAAATACAGTAACAAATGTATTGCTCATGGTTAGTTCATGTTAGTAAATACATTAACTGTTAAAAAATTAAACCTTATTGTAAAGTGTTACCGAAATTATAAACATTAATATTTGTAATGAATATTGAATATTGTAACATTAATATTTGTAAAGCTGCTTTAAAACAATGTGTATTGTGATACACGCTAAACAAATCTGATTTGATTTGACTCATCTAAGGAAAAATCTAACTCACCCCCAAAGTAGCAGCCATCATTCAGTTGCTTCTCTTTTTTGTCATGAGTGATTACACTGACACAGCCATGCTGGATGAAGTACATTTTTCGACCGAGCGTCCCTTCACGGATGATCATATCCCCTGGCTGAAAGACCTCGAAGCGTAACTTTGTGAGGAGCACTGTGACGAAGTGAGGATCGGCATTTGCGAAGAGTGGCATGTTAGCTACCAGCCCACGGCAGTTATAGTTCACTATCTCCTGCAGGTCAAACACACAAAACAAGATGGATTAGGCATACAAATCCATCCCAATTAGCAAACATCATGCTGTTTAGTTCTATAAGCTAAGAACTGACCTAAGATTTGTCTTATTTAATTAAGACATGCTAAGAGATAATAAAAGGGATTATATTTGAGAATTTAAATAAAAAATAATGGGAGATAATGTGACATTTTAAAGTGAAACAGGATGTTAAACTGGCAACCTTTATTACATAAATCAACATGAATTTGGCAGAATGCTAAACACAAGAAAACACACTTTTTCCCTTCTTCTTTTTTATTATGAAAAATGTTACTGGATAACAGGAATGACCCAAATAATTTCTTTCTAATGTTAGTGATAAAACATGATTTGTGTATGAAAAAAATTCTAAGTAGGTTTTACACATGAATAAGCACATAGGTTAATGAATGAGACACAATGTATAAATAGCTACTATTGGCTAACAATAGCCAATTAAGCCTTGGTGATGCCAACCAAAAAGGAAATAAAACCTCTTTTAGCGGGTCACTGAGTTCTCCGAGGATATTGTCCTCATCAAACATCTTGCCCTGGAAGCGGTGCTCATAGTAATCATGGATCCTCTGCCTCATGTCAGCTGGCAGCTTGTGGAAGGACATGTACTGTTCCACCTGCTTATACTGTAACAAACCAGACAACCAAATTGTTGACATAAGACAAAATGTGTCTCAAAAATGCTTTAAAATAATTACTGAGCATCTATTACCTTCTCTTGATACTGACGATGGGAAGCATCCAAGGACTGGACCAGGTTGGTGGCAT
Organism: Pseudorasbora parva; assembly: GCF_024679245.1. Classification (NCBI taxonomy): domain Eukaryota; kingdom Metazoa; phylum Chordata; class Actinopteri; order Cypriniformes; family Gobionidae; genus Pseudorasbora; species Pseudorasbora parva. The sequence goes on from NC_090190.1 coordinate 32,959,374, forward strand.
TGCCCAAGAACATGGCGTAGCAGGTGGCGCCAATAATCATGCTGATCATCGTGAGCCAGACGTCAGTTGGTCCCTCAGGAGCCTGTGCGCCATACCCAATACACAGCATGTGGCTCATGGCCATAAAAATGGCATAGGAGTATTGGACATCCCAAGTGGAATTCTGACAGAGAAAGAAATATTGATAATATGTCAATTTAAAGCGAAACTTAGGGTGTGCTCACACTTGGCGGTTTTGGTTAGATTGGTGTAATTGCTCTGTTAGTGTGGTTCATGATTTGACTAAACGTGAATGCTGCCACCTGAACCCTGGGGCTCACCAAACAAGCGGATGGAGACCCACCTTATCAGTGGGTCTCTGTCGCTTCCAAATAAACTCTTTTGACTGAAAGAAGACTCAACAAGACATGAAAGAGAACTTAGTTAAATACTCACGGGACGCACCATCTGACATCAGGATTTCCGTGTGTGTGTTTCAGATGTGTGCACTCAGAAAACCATAAATCAGAAGTTTAGACTGTTATGGCTTTAAAACGCATGCAGGTCATAAACTTCCATGATGATGAAGAACTGCAATGTCATGTCAGATAATCACATGATAAAAACCATATAGATGTTTTAGTTTAGTTTAGTGACAGAGTATTCTGAGGCAAGAGCTGTATAGGCTGCACCCTCTTTTGGAAAGCGGGGTGCGGAGCAGCAGCTCATTTGCATTTAAAGATACATACACGAAAACCCCATGTTTTTCTTTCCAAATGATCTATGGGCTATTTTGAGCTGAAAATGTACAGACACATTCTGGGGACCTGGGTACTTATGTTACATCTGATAAATTAGGGCATAATAGTTAATGACCCAACATAATAAATTAAGCCATTAAAATATGAGGATAATATTTTATTTATTTTTAATCATTTAAATATGGGTGGAAAACAACACTAAACTTGGTTAAGGTATTGATCTGAAAAAATTATTTGGCAAAAAAGGGGAAACTAAAGCTACAGGTTTTATTTTACTATAGAAAAAAGAACGGCAGAGAAAAGCATACATGACTACAACATAATCAGTTATTAATATTTCATTGGTTCTCTTTTGCTTTTGCTTGTGTTCATAATTTCTTTGTATGACAGCTTGGACAAAAATATTGATTCCAAGCAAATCTACGTACAGTAATATAATTACAAAATCGTAACCCAAAAAACTTTGAATAAAGGGAAAAGATGTCAATTTTCCTAGGCCGGATATCACTTTTGATCACAACTTTTATGTATGCACATACATCATTTCATTTACCCCACACACGCTAGCAAAATACGTGTTATAAAAGCTATTTTTTGTTTTGTATATTTATGTTTTGTATTTTTATGTCTTTAAAAAATGACATTATAAATGCTAAGCAAACCAGAACTAAATGCATCATTTTCTTTTTTGGTCCAGACCAACAGAACCGAAAGAACTGAACTAAGTGTGAACACACCACACAACGCTCTAGGACATTATTTAGGGAGTAGAAGTGCATTTTCTGCATTTCTCAACAAACTAGCGCATTTTTGAGACATTAATCAACAACCTCAAACATACCTAAACCTAAAACCTAAAACAACCTCATACCACCATGTTGTTTTTGGAGACCCAGCAGTTTGGTGGAAAGTCTTGCAACATGGGCACCATGAACTGAAAGCACCCATCCCAGTGACAAAGTAGCAGCATCATTCCAATCAGATTCACTATGCGAACCACTGCGCTTGCAAGGTCATAGGTCATATGGAAGATCTGTAGGGAAAAAGTGAGAGATAGTACAGTTAGAACTACAACTGTTATAGCTAGAAAATTATTATAAGAATTCCTTTCACTGGATCTAAGGGGGAAAGCCCAGCCCCTGAAAAACAACCCCACACTATAATCCCCCTCCACCAAACTTTACACGTGGCACAATGCAGTCAGGCAAATACGGTTCTCCTTGACAATCACCAAGCCTAGACTCGTCCATTGGATTTCCACACAGAGAAGCGTGATTCGTCTCTCCAGAGAACACGTCTCCACTGCTCTAGAGTCCAGTGGTGGCGTGCTTTACACCACGGCATCTGACGCTTTGCATTGCACTTGGTGATGTAAGGCTTGGATGCAGCTGCTTGGCCATGGAAACCCATTCCATGAAGCTCTCTACACACTGTTCTTGAGCTAATTTGAAGACCACACAAAGTTTGGATTGTCTGTAGCTACTGACTCCGCAGAAAGTTGTCGACTTATGCGATCTGTGCACCGTAGCATGCTCTTACCCCGCTCTGTGAGTTGCTTTTGGCACGTCATCACGGTAGCACGCTTGAATTCACTGAGATTCTGAAAGCGACCCATTCTTTCACAAATGTTTGTAGAAGCAGTTTGCATGCCTAGGTGCTTGATTTTATACACCTTTGGCCATGGAAGTTATCGGAACACCTGAATTAATGATTTTGAGGGGTGTCTCAATATTTTTGGTAAGTCCGAATTGGCAAGGTTTTAGCAAATATATTTCCTTCTTTGCACTCCTGGTCTTTATTACTTCTATCCATTTTTCTACTCACCTCTTCCCACTGATGAATGTAACGTATCAATCTGGACAAGCGCAACAATCTGAGCAGGCTGAGGATCTTGGTGAAGCGGACGATGCGCAGTGCCCTGGCAGTACGGTACACCTCTGCAGACTCCAGCCGAGACTCTATATCCACTATAAGGAAGATGTAGTCCACCGGAATAGAGGAGATGAAGTCTATCATAAACCAGCCTCGCAGGTAACGCCGACTGATCACTTGCGGGTCCAAGATGATTTGGGAGTTGTCGCCTTCCATAATGCCGGTACGAAAGTTGAAGACGAGGTCAGCCAGGAATAGGGTGTCAGAGGCCACGTTGAAGGTGATCCACGGCAGCGTGTTCTGATCCTCAAAGAAGGTGATACCCCATGGTAGAATTATGAGGTTGCCCATCATCAGGCAAAGTATAACCAAGTCCCAATAGAACCTGTGTGTGAAGATGCATGATGTAAGGACCAAAGGATGGATTCTCCCTGGAGTATGTGCATTTAAATTAACTTCTACAACCAACCATGTAAATACAAATTAAAGAATGTACATTTTAACAACAAATCGATAAGCTGAAAATGATTTTTATGTGATGGCCAATAACTGAAACATAGCCAAATATTAAAAACATCCACTATTTTATCTAAAATAAATAAATAAAATAATAAATGTATTTATATTTATAAAATTAATAATTAATTAATTAATTAAACACTAAAAACTAAAATTAGTGTTATGAAATTATCGGTATTTTTAGATATTAACTTAAATAAGCATTAGATGACAGTAATGTAAAAATATGGGAAGAGAGCAAACAATTACGTATCTTTATCATTATAAATATAATTGTATCATACAAATGAAATATTTATTATCAGTCAGACTATATATAGTGTGTGTATGTATGCATGCATGCATATACATATATATATATAAAATAAAAGTTTGTATTACACAATGTGTGTACTGGGTATAAATATCATCTATATTTTAATACACACACATGTATAAATTTAAGAAATATGTATATACTGTATATTATTTATATCATATATATTATATATAGTTTATATATAAATATAACACATTTTTCTTCTATTTAAACATGTATATGTGTGTGTGTATTTATATATATAAACATAATTATACACAGAACACACACATACAGTAAGGAAAATAAGTATTTGAACACCCTGTTATTTTGCAAGTTCTCCCACTTAGAAATAATAGAGGGGTCTGAAATTGTCATCGTAGGTACATGTCCACTGTGTGAGAGACATAATCAAAAAAATGAAATCACATTGTATGATTTTTTTTTTACTATTTATTTGTATGATAAAGCTGTATTTGAACACCTGAGAAAATCAATGTTAATATTTGGTACAGTAGCCTTTGTTTGCAATTACTTTTCCTGTAGTTTTTCACCAGGTTTGCACACACTGCAGGAGGGATTTTGGCCCACTCCTCCACACAGATCTTCTCTAGATCAGTCAGGTTTCTGGCCAGTCGCTGAGAAACACAGAGTTTGAGCTCCCTCCAAAGATTCTCTATTGGGTTTAGGTCTGGAGACTGGCTAGGCCACGCCAGAACCTTGATATGCTTCTTACAGAGCCACTCATTGGATATCCTGGCTGTGCTTCGGGACATTGTCATGTTGGAAGACCCAGCCTCGAACCATCTTCAATGCTCTAACTGAGGGTTGTTCCCCAAAATCTTGCAATACATGGCCCCGGTCATCCTCTCCTTAATACAGTGCAGTCGCCCAGTCCCATGTGCAGAAAAACACCCCTAAAGCAGGACCTTTTTTAACAAGCTGCTTGGCAATTTCCCCGTAGCCTTTTCCAGTCTTGTGGAGGTGTACAATTTTGTCTCTAGTGTCTTTGGACTGCTCTTTGGTCATGGCCATGTTAGTAGTTGGATTCTTACTGATTGAATGGGGTAAACAGGTGTCTTTATGCAGCTAACGACCTCAAACAGGTGCATCTAATTTAGGATAATAAATGGAGTGGAGGTGGACATTTTAAGGGATCCCATGGTGTTGAGACTTGTATGGCTTCCCACATGGAAAGAACCTATATAAACATATATGTTTTAATATAGGATTTGATATAGGTTTTTAATATATGTGACATATATAAAATTGGCCGTTTTCCTATATTATATGTACATATATGTACATATATGTATATATATGCACATATATGTACATATATGCACTTATATGTGTGCATATATGCACCTATATGTTCACCTACACTGTAAAAAAATTATCAATTATGTTAAATTACACATAAAACATCAAATTTTCAATCAAATTTATTTTACAAACCTGCTGTCCATCTACAGTAATTTACTTTTAAAATATATGTTTTCTATGTACAATAACTAAGATATTATTTATAAAAATGCAGTAAGCACATCAATTCAAAAACATGTTTGCATATTTACAGTATTAATATTTATTTGAACAGAACCACTCACAACTTCAACCTCTAAATTAAGTAGGCCTACTTGTACATAAATAGCAACCTTTACAGCCAATTTCTGTTAAATTTACAAAATATTGTACAGAAACTGCACATTTACATTATTAGTCATTTTACATAACACATATGTCAAGTTACTTCTGTTGTAGGAAATACAAGCTTAGTATATAATTTAGAATATGCAAAAATATCTACATTAAAAGACAATTATCTTTCTATTTTTATACTGTCACATTGCAGTCATTATTTTACACATGTACAATTAAATTTTATCCAAAGCAACAGAAAAGAGCTAGTTTTAATGGGTCATGTGTTCACAAAAGAATGCATCTTTAGTGGTCTCCTGAAAATGGCTGGAGTTAGTCAGGTTATTCCACCAGCATGGAACAGTCCAGATAAAGGTCTGTGAAAGTGATTTTGTGCCTCTTTGGGATGGCACCACAATGCGCCATTTGCCTTCACAGCGCAAGTCTTCACAGTGCATCAGCAAACACTGATGCCAGTGGCTGGAACATGAGCTTGGATGAGTTGTGTAGCATGTTTCGATAGGAATGGCCTGATCATCCCAATGCTGTACAAGGAAAATCTAAAGATCGGGCAGTTCTAGCAATGTGGTCTGTGAAGATTAACTGATCAGTTATAACACCAAGGTAGGGCTGGCTGAAACCACGAGCACTTCCGTCTTGGCGAGGTTGAGTTGAAGGTAAAGGTCATCCAGGTGAAGGTCGGAAATTTCCATCAAGCAGGCTGAGATGCGAGCAGCTACCGGCTGATCATCCGCTGGAATGAAGGGTAGAGAGATGTGTCAGGATAGCAGTGATAGGAAAAGCCATGTTTCTGAATTATTCTAGTTGCAATTATAACAAAATACTATTCAAAACAGCTGCATGATAAGATGCAAACAAAGAATTTGTTGAATGAGAGGAACAGTGCCCTTATTCCACACCTGCAATGCTCGCCTGCTGTAGACCTCCAGTCTTTCCACAGGACCTGAAATCACACAAAAAAGCATAAAAAAATAATACAAATAAAAAAATAGGACTATTACATTAATTAAAACATGCCAGCATGTTTTACTGAGACCAAAAACCTCAACCTAATGTGATCTGGAAGACTTAACTGAAACGTTAGCTGCATCATATAACTCTAGGGGTGTAACGTAACTGTCCAATCATCTGGATCGATGATAATATAATATATTTTCATTTTTCCAGAGCTATATATATATATATATAGGCCTATAGTTAATCGATAACGTTAGTTCATTGTTTCAAAAGATATAATGACGGTAACATACCACATACAACCTTTCAAACTTTATGAATAGCTAAGTTAATCTTGGTTAAACAGATGGAAAATTGAAAGAGGCCTGAACTGCTATAATTTTCAGTGTTTTACTCTCAACGCCAGTTATGTGACTGAACAACGATTAGAAATGTTAACAACAGCTTTAAAACAACCAACAACATCAATGTGCAGCCACACGATATAAATATCATAGAATGAGACTCTTACCTCAGCCCAGTGATCGGTTGATATGATGGCCGCTGCTTGTCAAAAGTCGCTGTAGTTGCCGAGACATTCTCGCTGAAATGGCGCGTTATTTTTCCTCACATAGTTCCGAGATCCTGCTCACGGCTGCTCAAATCCAGTTAATCTCACGACTCACTTCACGAGTGTAGCTTAGCCTAATATAAAATCAAATCACCCGCTCTAACATCACTGTAACGTTACCTCTCCGCAAACTGTTGTGGGCGTGACTAACGGAAAATTAACCGGCAGCAAATTTGAAACTGCGTCACGCGCGCGCGCATGCAAGCACACGCACATGCACACACACACACAGCTGCATTTGCAACTGGATTTGGAAACCCATCAAATGTACATGAATAGATGTGGTTAGGAAATTTAGGGGAGAATTAGTCAGTGCAAAAAATTATCAAAATTAGCTTCTTTTTTTTGTTTGCAAGACAAGGTTAAAAGATTAGTAGCTACAATCCAATTTATAGTTTGACTAATATGTATAGGCCTAATGTACAAATACTATTATTTAGCCTAAAACAACTCACTAACCAACACATTATCTTAAATGTTAAGTAAAACATGTTGAATGACTGCTGATTTCTGTAGTTAAACATTCGTTTACTTTTTTCTAATTTTACAAAAAAAAATCTGTAAAATATTAATCACACTTTTATGTATAGGCTAAAATTACATATTATTCTGTAAAAATCCATCTTAAAAAAAAAAACAGATGTAATAGGCTACCAGAATACAAGCAATTCCTGTAAATTTAATAGTCGAAATTTAAATTACAGCGAATATCTGTAAAACACCAGGCATTTCTTGTATAATGAAAAAACAGGAAAATTCTGTAAAAACAAAAAACAAAACAAATAATACAGACCATAACCTGTAAAATTACATTGAGCTATGACCGGATCCTGCCATGAGCTGAGACATATCTTATATGGCTTATATGTGGATATAAAGAAGCAATACAGGAGACCTATATGGCCTGATATGCACATATATGCACCTCAATTTTACCTATATGTGGAATATATGTGCATATATGCAGCATACATATTATCATATATGTGCATATATGCAGCATACATATTATATATGTGCATATATGCAGCATACATATTATCATATATGTGCATATATGCAGCATATATGTACATATAAGCTGCATATATGTTTCATATATGCGCATATATCCTCATATAGGTTCTTTCCATGTGGGTTAATATAACATAAATGATGTCTCTTACTGAATTATGTGGTAGAAAACCCATGAAAGATCTACGTTATTTAAAAAATCGATTTTATATTTGGACCATGGGCGGCGCCATTTTGTTTGCGTTCTAGGTTGATGACGTAGAGTGGTTGAACTCCTCAATCAGCTGGCGTTACCCGTTGCTATTTTTACCACAACGCAACTCGAAAATTGTTTCAGAGTTAAACAAAACAAATGAATTGCTTTGTAATTGTACTTAAAACACACTCAAACATACATGTGCACACAAACTCACCTACACAAGTCACAAACAGATCGGCGGGCGCGCACACACACACCTGACTGCTCTGTCTCAATCGCATGCATCATCACCAAAACATCCTGCCTCTCTTCCTCACGTTACTTTATCCCATCGTCCTACCTAGATATTTCCCTCTGCTGGTCACATTAGGCATTATAGTTAATCTACTATCAACAGTCTATCTAGGGAACAGGATGTGTTGAACAGGATATCAACACAGGGAATAGATTGAGGGTTAACTTATGTATGCGCGCGCAGTGCGTGCGTGTGTGTGTGTGTTCGCGCCGATCTGTTGGTGTGTGTGTGTGTGTGTGTGTGTTCGCGCCGATCTGTTGGGGTGTGTGTGAGTCTGTGTGAGAGAGAGAGTTTGTGTGCACATGTATGTTTGGGTGCGTGAAGTCGGACAGCTGTTTGTAAATCGGCTTTACTCGTTATTGCGGTGAACGTGAGACTGAATGACTGCACTCGAACATGTCCACTATGGTGTCGGACAACACTACAAATGTCCGTCCCTTCAAATAATGCCCTATTTAAGGGTATAGGGTCGATTTCAGATTCAGCCCCTGTCGTGGAGACTGAGCAGCCCAACATCTCGATTGAGACAGAGCCTGTCGTGTGCGCGCCCGCCGATCTGTTTGTGACTTGTGTAGGTGAGTTTGTGTGCACATGTATGTTTGAGTGTGTTTTAAGTATAATTACAAAGGAATTCATTGGTTTTGTTTAACTCTGAAACAATTTTCGAGTTGCGTTGTGGTAAAAATAGCTACGGGTAATGCCAGCTGATTGAGGAGTTCAACCACTCTACGTCATCAACCTAGAACGCAAACAAAATGGCGCCGCCCATGGTCCAAATATAAAATCGATTTTTAAAATAACGTAGATCTTTCATGGGTTTTCTACTACATAATTCAGTAAGAGACATCATTTATGTTATATTAAGCCATACAAGTCTCAACACCAGGGGATCCCTTTAAAGTCAGACTAACAGGTCTTTGAGGGTCAGAATTCTAGCTGATAGACAGGTGTTCAAATACTTATTTGCAGCTGTATCATACAAATAAATAGTTAAAAAATCATATATTATGATTTCTGGATTTTTTTTAAAATTTACATTATGTCTCTCACAGTGGACATGCACTGCACCTATGATAATTTCAGACCCCTCCATGATTTCTAAGTGGGAGAACTTGCAAAATAGCAGTGTGTTTAAATACTTATTTTCCTCACTGTATATTATGTAAACACAAACTTTTATTTTCAAAGCGATAAATTGCGAATAATCTTGCAGCACTAAAAATGTTTATATATCCATGTATATATATATATATATATATATATATATATATATATATATATATATATATATATATATATATATATATATATATATATATATATATATACACACACACACACACACAATATTTATTTACCAATAACAATACATTAAAATACATAAAATATAAATAAAAATACAATCAAATTTATATCAGTCAGTAAGCAATATATCATACATCCCTAATGCAAACGCTAATAATTTTGCTCTTTTGTGTGAACTTTGATGCTTTTTAGTAACTTATGTTGCCTCTAAACTAATAATCCAATAAAGTGGAGAAAAATTCAGTGCATTATATCCCAATAGTCTAGCCTGGAAACCTGAAGGTCACTAGAGCAGTCTTTCAGGGTGCTATACGGTGACTGTCTCTGTAACATAAGATGCTGTCCTATGGCGACGTCCCGTGTTTCGTGGAAAAAAAAGTCAACCAGCCCCAGACATTTGCAGATAAATAAAAGATTATTTTCTAAGAAACAAATATATGTGACTCTGTAAAGCACACCTGGTAATCTATTAAGGTCAAAATGTTTAATTCAAAATTACACGTAAATGATCCATTCATTCAAATAAGTATCTACACATTTAGAAAGAAAAAAACGGTTCAATGGGCTTTTACACAGAACCCTAGGGTCTTTGACTTGGTTTTAAAGACAGCTTTATGCCAAAAATATTCTTTATAAGGAGAAATGTCTTAGATGATTGCATAATAATTTCAGGTTTAACAGGTTATCTCAGTTATTCTAGTGATAAAATATGGTACTGAGCTGGAAAAATGTCATTTTAAAATAAAATGATCCCATGATGGGAACTCTTAAATAGTTCTACAGTGTATATATGTCTAATAGAAACCCTAAGGTGCTACATAGAACCTTTTCTTCTAAGAGTGAATACGACCTTGAACAAAGTAAGTCAATTACACGTCTTGCAAAACATTCCTCTCCATGTTAATTACTAAAGTGGTAACGGAGAGTCGTGAACATACTGTACAGAATGCGACTGTTTAAATTGGATATGCAGTCTTTTGCGCACTACCGTACATGGGTTCAGTGGTTTGAAGTTTCCACATGTGGTCATATTTTCCAAAGCAACGTCAGTCACCTGGAATGAGTGGGTAATCGAATACAGTTTTTAAAATTTAAATGTGTTTTAATGGTTTTCATTTTAGAATGAAAGCAACAGTGATTCAATTTGGAGGTTGTTTTTATCAGTATCAGACAACTCCAAAGATGAAAACTATTGACATGAACTCTAGGTGAGTAGGTTTGCACTAAAAACATGGCACTTAAAGAGATTGTTCACCCAAAAATGAAAATTCCCCCATGATTTACTCACCTACGCAAGTCGACTTGCACCAAAAGAGTAATCCCTCATGCGATATATGACGTAGGAAGTGAAGTACGCTTTGACACCTCTCGCGATTCAAACTAAGAGGGCTGGACAACAAACAACCTTCTCTTCTCTTATATCGAAATCCTCTGACATTTCTCTTTAAAAATTCAGGTCAGGGGTTACTATAATCGCCATAAATCCGTTTACAATCATCTGTCGGAAGCTAGTTATTTTAGTTTATAAAGTTTTAAGTGTGAATATTGTTCTTTTTTTCTTACCTAAAAGCACCACTTTGCTTCAGAAGGCCTCTCCCCAGAGCCATGTGGATTAATTTTATGATGGGTGCATTCACTTTTTTGGGCTTCAAAACTTCATCCTCCATTCACTGACATTATAAAGCTTGGAAGAGCCAGGAATTTGCTTACATATATAACTGATTGTATTCGTGTGCAAGAAGAATGTCATATTCACTTAGGACGGCTTGACTGGGAGTAAATCAAGTGGTAAATTTAATTACATTTTTGGGTGAACTATCCCTTTCTAGTTAATCAAAAGTCATCCACAATATATTTCTTGTGTAAAATGAGGAAAAGAATTCATGACGAATCTGCTAAAAATCTATTAACAACCTTGCCAATGGATAAAAAGTAATAGTTTTGGTGATGATTCAAGTTGTGATGACCTTTTAACCTATCATACTTTCCCATGTTAAGATGTCCGAGTTTAAAAATGTATGTTGAATGTTATCAGTAAGTATGGAGTTCAAGTAATTAACAGCAATGTTAAAAGTAACTGGGCCGGGAAATTAAAAATGCATTTGATCTATGTTGATTAAACTGGAGTAATTCAAGAGGCTCGAGGGTTTATTTTACTTTAGCTAAAAGGAAGATTTTGGCACATTAAGCAAATTATAGTTTAAAAACTATAACTGGTAACTGGTGTTTCTGGCGTATCAATAAATTGAATTAAGGATTCAAAATGTTAGTTTTGATCTATGTATGCACACATATTTTTCTCTTTGGACTGTGTATGAAACAGCTGTGGAGTTTGAGTTGCTGATCATGTCTTGCTCTCTGAAAACACAATCCGTTTATCCCCTGACATTTACTGCTTTCTCTGAATACGTGTTTCAGACAAAGAACATTAACCTGACACTCTGTAACCGAGTTGGTCCTTCCAGCCCAGCTTTTAAAAATGATACCCTTTTCTGGCTAATGGTAACTCTATAAGGGAAAGCGCTGTAACTGACCTGTGAGGAGCATTGTGCTTTACTGTGGTGATTGAAAGGTACGTGCTATTAGGACCTGATTTGTGACAAGTGCTTGCTGATATTGTATGATAATTGATAGCAATGAAAGTTAAGTTGTATTGCGAGGTGTGTTCTCACATCACAGCTATTCACTATTGAGATACACCGATAAGCCAAAACATTATGACCACCGGTCTAATATCCTGTAGGTCCCCGTCGTCCTACCAAAACAGTATCGACTTGCTGATCGACTCTACAAGAGCCCTGAATGTGTGCTGTGGTATCTGGCACCAAGACATTAAAAGCAGATCCTTCAAGTCCTGTAGGTTGCGAGATGGAGCCGCAGTGGATCAAACTTGTTGGTCTAGCACATCCCACAGATGATAACTGGACTGAGATCTGGGGAATTTGGAGGCCAGCACAACACCTTGAACTCTTCATCATTTTCCTCAAATCATTCCTGAACAACATGCGCAGTCCGGCAGAGTGAATTATCCTCTTGAAAGAGGCCACTTCCACCAAGGAACACTACTGTCTTGAAGGCATGTATGGTCTGCAACAATGTTTAGGTAGGTAGCATGTGTAAAATTTACGTCCACATAATGGCCAGACCCGGGTTTTCCCAACAGAACATGGCATCACACTCCCTCCACAGGCTTGTTCTTCTCCCATAGTGTATGCAGGTTCCATCATTTTCCCAAGTAAACGCTGCACATGTACACAGCCATCCACATGATGTAAAAGAAAATGGGACTCATGGGACCAGTCAACCTTCTTCCACTGCTCCAAAGTCCAGTTTTGACACTCACGTGCCAGTGCCCTCTCGGTGGACAGGGGTCATCATATGCACATTTGTGTTGTGTGACACATTCGTCCCATAACCATCATTAAAAATGTTGTGTAATTTGTGCCACAGGAGACCTTCTGTTGGCTCAGACCAGACAGCCTTCGTTGCCCGCCGGTTTGTTCTCACCACTGCTGCCCAGGAGAAATCCACAAGCCTTGAAATTTCACAGATACTCTGACCCAGTCGCCTTGCCATAACAATCTGGCCCTTGTCGCTCAGATTTTTATTTCTGACCATTTCTCCTGCATCCAACACATTGTTTATGAGAACTGATTGTTTCGTTAGCATCTGATCTACCCAGATCTTAATATGTGGCCTTGTTAAGAGATGATCAAAGATCTTTGCTTCACCTGTGACTGGTTATAATGTTTTGGCTCATCAGTGTATATTTATGAGCATCTTTGGGATGTGGTGGAACGGGAGCTTCGTGCCGTGGATGTGCATCCCACAAATCTCCATCAACTGCAAGATGCTATCCAATCAATATAGGCCAACATTTCTAAAGAATGCTTTCAGCACCTTGTTGAGTCAATGCCACATAGAATTAAGGCAATTCTGAAGGTGAAAGAGGGTCAAACAGAGTATTGGTGTTCCTAATAATCCTTTAGGGGAGTGTGTGTGTATATGTATATATATATATATATATATATATATATATATATATATATATATATATATATATATATATATATATATATATATATATATATGTGAAATATTTTACATTTGTTTAAAATATTTTTTTTTAAATAATAAAAATGACAAAATTCCACAAGAAAAAAATGGCAAAACCAACTCAAATACAAACTGCTTAAAATGAAAATGAAGAAATAATAATAACAATAATATTATAATATTATTTTAACACTACTAAAATAACACTTGAAGAACAAAACTGACCACATCAGTAGTACTCGATGAAAAAACACTCATCAAGTGCCACACAGAAGCCTCAAAAGTTGGTACATGAAACACAAAAAGGGTAATAAACAACCAATCATTTTAACTACAGGAACTAAATCGTCCTAATATCTCAAGATAACAAAATAAAAAACTAGCAAAATAATTCACACCCCAGTACATGTTGTGAAGAGGACAAACGGGTCAGAACCTTTTTTGCAGTCTATGGTCAGGACCACTATGCAAAAGTATATATATTTAAACTGAAAAAAATATTATTTTATTGACTTGTTTTAAAGTCAAACCAACATTTTTTTAAATGAAAAAGAGGAATTGTCTTGAGAACATTAAGGTAACCTTTAAAATCAAAAAACAAAAACGACTAAAATCAAGTAAAATTGGATGTTTACCTGATTTAAGAATATTTTTTACAGCCACAACAACACTCCCCTTGTTTGACATTATGCCATGTCATATTTTCCCTTTCCCCAGCGTCACTCACCTGAAGTCACTGTATGGATGTATAATCCACACCCCAAATGACTTGATCCTTTCTTGCTCGGCAGCGACACCCTTCGCACTCCCAAACATCCGCAGCGAGAACTTGTTGACCCCTGGCTGTAGTATAGAGCTGAACTGTCTCTGGAGAAATGTGGATTGGTCATCATTGGTGGATTGGACCCTTTCCTCTGATTCGGATGGCAGAGGGGCTCCCGCAGGACCCATTGACTCTGCTATGGATTTGTTGAGGTGAGATGGAGTGGATGCGCTCACGGTGGTGGTTGATGTTGTGCCATCAAACCCCGCAGTCACCTCAAGGGACTTTGAGGTGGGACTGGCCCTCGAGTCTGTCTGCTCCTGTTGGTGGTTCCCAATGGACAGCAGCCTTCGGTTCACATCCTCTCCTCCTCGCAATAAAGTCCTCGAAGAGGACCGCCAGCTGTTCAGGGACAAGCCACCTCTGGAACGGAGCTTCGAGTCACCATTTGAAGCCGGAGGCTGTCCATCTCCATCCATAATTCAGATCTGATATTAATGCAGGTTCAGGTTGATGACTAATTTGGTAGATGAATTGAGCAGAATCTCAGAATGAGGACATCACACTTTTTAAACACAGAATCCTTTTGTACTTGTAAAGCATATAGGCCTAAGGTTTACTTTACAAAACCTCATGTTTTCAATATGAAAAGGTCTAATTTTGATGTTATCACAACTTAATACTGATATCATAAGCAAACTTAACTGCGTTTTGAATTAAATAATATTTGTTCTTTCTCCATTAATATTATGTTGAGAGAAAACAATACAGGTCTCAATTAGCACTTTCAAACATGTATAGCCTATTTACTGTATTCACTGTAAGTTCCCTGCACAAACGGACTCACGCGTGATCCAAAAACTTCCGAAGAGAATATCCAGACGTTCCTCACTGCGTAATTCATCCGCCCTTGGAAAGTTCCTCTGGGAATAA
Organism: Pseudorasbora parva; assembly: GCF_024679245.1. NCBI lineage: Eukaryota > Metazoa > Chordata > Actinopteri > Cypriniformes > Gobionidae > Pseudorasbora > Pseudorasbora parva. Next base: position 32,974,597 of record NC_090190.1, read on the forward strand.
GCGCAATGGTTGTCAATATTATTCCCCTGTATCAACTTTCCATACATATAAAATCTCGCGCGCAGGCGAAACTTCCTCAGAATGAGCGCGCGGGTTGTCTTGTCGTCAAATCACGCGTTAGTTAGATGAAGAACGGGGTGAAACCCGCAGAGGTATGAGTATAATCGGCTTCTTGATGGCAGGCGCAGTACTTATCTCCCTCTCTGCTGACACCTGCGTGTTATCTGTTCAACAAGCTGTCTGGATGAACAGAGCAGGTAGGGGGATAGCGCGTCACGCCTCGGTGGCCCAGCTGGGGATGAAATGGGCGTGGCCAACCTGTGCTAGAGGACACGGAATCCGCTGGAGGCTCACAGGTGTATTTATTTACCTGTGGCTGTGTGAACTTTAGAAATATATTCTAAGTGTGCGCATAAATATACTGTATATTTACAGTATGTATTATGTATTTATTTATTTAAAATACATTGTATTTTGTTTAATGTGTATATTTGTGTACAATTAAAAACAATGTTTTGTCACTAGTGGTTTTGTTTGTGGGTTTCAAACCCTCTAAGTAGTTAAAAAGAAACCCTGAATTTGAACAATTTTCTGAAATGTATCCTCCAAATTATGTAGCCTACTAGTAAACTAGCATATATTCAGATATATAAGTATTTTTCCATGAATGGCATTACATTTTATTAGGGTAAGTTGTAACTAAATTAATACTTTTTCTTTTTCCCCAATTTAAGCCTTAAATTCATTAAAATAGCTTAGAAAAGTCTTAAATGTTATTGTTAAATAATGGTCTCATGGTTGGATATTTTTGCATGTCTCTTTTTCCTTTGCTGAAGTTGCATTGATTGTTTTACCATTTACATGTTGCCGAAGTTTATATTTAAAATAATATTTCTTATTTCAAATCAGTGTGAAACTGCAGGTTCCAGATGTGACAACTTACCCCTTACCGTGTGACCGCATATATGGGTTAGACTACACAAAAGGTGAACTTATGGACAGTTGAACAATGGAAATATGCTTAGTAATTGACTTAAAGTAAACTTAAAAATGTACTAAGTGACAACTAACCCCAGCATTGTGTGTCAAGGTTTGGTTTATTGTTGCACAATGTCATGCAGTGACCTATCGGTGCTCACATCAAGTCTTCAGTAAATTCAGTGTCTCCTTTATGGTATCTTGTTTCGACAACTGTCAATCCTGTAAAGTGCAGAGTATTGTGTTCCTGAGTCCAAGCATAAGTGAGATGCTTTACCTTTGGCGAGCAAGAGGAGGACGGTGAAAATAATTAAAGACTTGCCCTTTGCTGTACACAGTCTTTTTACAAACAGTTGTGGAGAACGGCCAAATGTGCTGGATCATGTCCTTCAATACTGTGATAATGCTGTGCTGTAGCCACTAATTACATTTCCTTGCGTAAATACAACACCATTTTGTTCCTTGTGTTGTAAAAATGTTGCAAAATTCACATTAATTCACACATAGCCATAGAGTTATAGAAACATGGAGAAAATGCATATGAATTGCACACATGAGTCTAAGATTATATATATATCCAAAATAAAAGTTTGTGTTTACATATGTGTGTGTGTGTGTGTGTGTGTGTGTGTGTGTGTGTGTGTGTGTGTGTGTGTGTGTGTGCGTGTGCGTGTGTGTGTATTATCAAATATACCATAACAAAATAATTAGTAAACACTATGTAAACACAAACTTTTATTTTGGATATGATTAATCACGATTAATCGGTTGCCAAGCATTCATTATTATTAGCCAGCATCTTCAGGTAAATTATTTTTGGTAACCAGGAAATAAACTGGATAAGGATAGTCAAGACGTCACACCATCAGAGTCATTTGAAATGTGTTTCTTCACATGACTTTGCATGGATCTGCACTTGATGATGTTGTGATGGAGTTTTGTGCTCCACTCAGGCTGAGGCTGAGCCCTTGGAAGGCACCAAAAAGAGAGTTGTCGTTTTTGGTGGCGTTCTTGCTTTTTAGGTTTGCCCTCTGAACCGGTGCCTGAAAAAATATACAAATACTAAAAGTTAGCCACTATATATTTTTCTGCTGTTCCTGCAAATATATTTTGTGGCGGCAAACTGCACAACGTACCTTTGTGAAGCGGTGTGGACTTCTATGATGTGTCTTCATTGCGGCTCTTTCTGCGTTCTTCTGTGCAAACTTGACTTGCCTCAATTTCCTGTTCAAGCAGAATATAAATGATTACATTGGATTTAAACGGAATATTTAGTACGTTTCTAATAATTTCCTATGTATATTTTTGTACCTTTCCCTGTGCAGTTCTGCTTGGTAAGTCCTTAACCAGGATGAGTCGTGTCCTGTCTGACCGTAGCAGCAGGGGGCGCTCTTCCTGCGGACGCTCTTGCCTTTCCGGCTAAACCCATCCTTGTTCCCCGTCACGCAGCTGGTCAGCTGTCGCAGAGGGCCGCCCAAAGATTTCTTCACCACGGCATCCATCTCGTGTTAATAAAAGTAAATATCTTTGAGTCTTTATCAAACTCGGCGATACTGAAGTTCAAGAGTCAAAAGTAGGCTGCTGATATTTTTCAGTAAGAAGGTATTCCAGATTTTCCAGTTTCATATGACCCAGTCAAATAAATAAATAAACGTAAGTAGGCCTATAAGTTGCCTTAACACCTAGAAAAGAAATAAAACACATATACCAGTCAGTTTTATAGAATGTTACATATATTACATGCACTTACCATAGTAAAAACAGTCAAATATGCATAGATTACATGCAACTAACCCAAACCCCAATCCTACATGTAATTATATATTAATCATTAATCGCATCCAAAATAATAGTTTGTGTTTACATAAATTTACATATATAGCTAAAATATGTATATTTATAACAAATTATATATAGCATATACAGTAGCCTATATAAATGCAAATATTTATTAAATATAGGTCTATGTATGTGTGTATTCAAATCTAGCTATTTATACAGTAGGCTTAACACATAGTAGTCTATGTTAATTAATTTATAACGATCGTTTGACAGCCCTAATTACTTAAATATAATTAGGCTACACTGTAACAAATAAAGTGTAACCGAGACTTTTATCAAAAACATTTAAAAAATCGTACTGACCACAAACCTTGATACTTTAACAAAAATATTTTATGTCTCTTTATACAATATAGATTTAAATACGAAACTACAGTGATGATAATCACTCATTCTACTAATAGGCCTACAGAAATATGCATTTTATTCAAAATGCACTGAATTTATTAACAAATAATCTCTTAAATTATAGCCTCAATATACGAATAACAAATGTATTAAATACACACATTGAATTCTTTATTTAGAACATCATGACAGAAAGCATTTAGCATAAAAGTCCAACCTACCTGATGTGTGGTGAAACTCTTCAGATGCACATCATTTGATCCCGGGAACCTGAGGTCCGAACTCATCTGCTTTGCTTTTCTTGAGCTACATGTTTTTAAACCCCGCTCCCTCCCTGCATCTGTCCCCAGATAATTCTCAAATGACGTAGGCCCTAATTGTTTATAATCCCATTAGTGGTGGCGGGACTTTCACAGCCATGTGAGAAAGAAGAAACTACTAATATTTTGCTGCTAATATCAATTAAATCACGTGAAAGCGTCAACATGGCGAAGCTGACCAACTACGGTTTTCTTTTTAACTTAAAGGCTACAGAAACGTAAAAAGAAATACATGTATGATCATTGATCTTAACAGATTATGGGTAAGATCCTTCCTTTCAACAGATGGGAAGGTAGGAGGGGAAACAGATTGAGGAGGTTTATAGACAACAACAACACACATGTGAATGAACGCCGTGTGAAAGAATGACGTGACGAAAAGTCATTTTTAACATCAACAGCTGTTACTCTATTCAGCCTCAAACAACACGTTTCTAGTTCATTCACAATTTGACACTACAGTCATTTATTCAGTTGAAAATTATGCATGCTTATCATTAATTATATTGTATTACATTACATTATGTTTATAATGGAATCTTTCCACCATAAAAAAGTAGACTAATTGCCACTTTTTATGTCACTATTTTTTCTCGCAATTGCGAAATTTGAGTTTCACATCTCGTTTTTCTGATGTTATAACAAATAATTCTTACTTTATAACTCGCAATTGCGAGTTTATATTTCGCAATTTGGTCAGAATTGCGAGATGTAAACACAATTGTGAGATAAAAATGAGCAATTATCTTTTAAATGCTTTATTATGGCCAATCGAGTCAATTTTTTATTTTATTTTTTAATTCCACATTTAATCCATTAGTTTTGCTGGTCATTGGCTATGTGGAAAGTTAACAAATACTACCAAGGTTGAATGTAGTCTGTTTTTCATTTTGACAATAGGTCTGAAATCACTAGATCACTATCAGATTAGTCTGCATGAGTGATGCTTTCTAAATAAAGCTTGGTGTCTGTAAAAGAGCTTTACTTTGATCGACTACACACTTAGCTGTTATCTTTAAATCTTTTGGCCGTGAATGAAGAAAAGAGGGCCAAAAAACAAACTGAGGTACTGAATCTGTTCATCATTGATGTCTTTGCACTTGAGGTTTTTTTATACATTTTTAGAATCAACGCCATTGTTGCATTATTGCGATTTACAATGCATTTAGTTTAAAATGCTGTAGCTAGACAGTAGCAAAAACTCAGTTCTGAAGGCACATCCTCTCTTCATTTGTTGCAAAATTTTAGCTTTTCTTGTAAGCGTGTGGAACTTCCTCAATTTAGTTGATGAAAGATGTAAAACTGAAAGATTGAAGGCTCCATTAAGGCTTTGAGAGGTGTTTACTACTATATGACTAGGCAGCTAAAATATTACATATTCCGAATATTATTCTATTTATCCATGTCATCAGAAGTCACTGAAGGCCATCTCAGTTTGAAGGATCCTTGGAAGTCGGCCTTTGTATCATGTCCTTTATTTGACCGGTTTTGAAGGATGCATCGGATGCATCCTTCGTGGCATTGAATAACCCATCACAATTAACTAAATTAAACTGATTGAAAACAAGTTGGAACTGAGCTTGTCTGAGTTTATGATGAAATGTAAGACACAAATTATGTTCTCAGACATGAAAGGATATAGATGTTATCTTTTGTTTTGCTGTAAATTTATCACTAACACTAAACTGATGATGAGACTGCAGACGGGTGCCATTCATTGTATTGCATAATTAAAAAGCCAGTTAATATAAACACATGTATTTTTAATACAAAGTATTTTTCCAAAGTTAAGTTTTAATAGTATTTTCATGCCATGGCCGTGGGGGCAGGAACATGTGTTACGTAGCCATGCAGACTTGCTATACTGTCTCATTTTAGCATTTAATTGCTGAGGAGGACACTAGCCTACAAACCTCTGAAGGACTGGGCTGGGAAGGACGCAGGATGCAGCCTTCCGTTTGAGAAACCATCATTACCAAAAGTATTGTGACACCCCTCTAAATCATTGAATTCAGGTTTTCCAAATCTAATCACTTCCATAGCCACAGGTGTATGAAATCAAGCACCTAGGCATGCAGACGCTTCTACAAACATTTGTGAAAGAATGGGTTGCTCTCAGGAGCTCAGTGTATTCAAGCGTGGTACCGTGATAGGTTGCCACCAGTGCTATGGTGCTAAGTCCATTTGTGAAATTTCCTCATGACTAAATATTGTATGGTCAACTGTTAGTGGTATTATAACAAAGTGCAATTGGAAACAACAACAAGTGGTATGCCACGTAAAATCACAAAGTGGTGTCAGCGCACACAGAGGCACAGTGCACAGAAGTCGCCAACTTTTTGCAGAGTCAACAGACCTCCAAACTTTGTGTGGCCTTCAGATGAGCTCAAGAACGGTGTGTAGAGAGCGTCATGGAATGGGTTTCCATGGCCGAGCAGCTGCATCCAAACCTTACATCACAGTGCAATGCAAAGTGTCAGATGCAGTGGTGTAAAGGACGCCGCCACTGGACTCTAGAGCAGTGGAGACATGTTCTCTGGAGTGATGAATCACGCTTCTCTTTCTGGAAATCCAATGGACGCGTCTGGGTTTGGCGGTTGCCAGTAGAACGGTACTTGCTTGAATGCATTGTGCCAAGTGTTACTTTTGGTGGAGGGGGGATTATGGTTTGTTTTGTGGGGTTGTTTTTCAGGGGTTGGGCTTGGCCCCAGTGAAAGGAACTCTTAATGCTTCAGCATACCAAGACATTTTAGACAATTTCATACTCCCAACTTGAACGTGGAAACATTTTGGAGATTGCCCATTCCTGTTCCAATATGACTGTACACCAGTGCACAAAGCAAGGTCCATAAAGACATGGATGAGTGAGTTCGGTGTGAAGGAACTTGACTGGCCTGCACAGAGTCCTGACCTCAACCCAATTGAACACCGTTGGGATGAATTAGAGCGGAGACTGCGAGCCAGGCCTTCTCATCCAACATCAGTGCCTGACCTTACAAACGCACTTCTAGAAGAATGGACAAAAATTCCCATAAACACACTCCATGAAGCAGTTATAGCTGCAAACGGTGTGCTGACTCCATATTAAACCCTACGGATTTAGAATGGGATGTCAATAAAGTTCATGTAAAGGTACACGTCCCAAAACTTTTGCCAATATAGTTATGTTAAGACCGGTTACATTTAAGTATGCCTCATTAAATATTGCATGAAAAAAAAGAAAGTGATGGATGTGATTATTAAAGACCACAAAACACTTTCTATCGTTCAGGAGCGGTAAAGTCAAAGGATGATTATGGCAAAAGACAGAAGTTGATTTTTTTAGCTTGGGTTAAAGCACTGCACTAATGCCCAATTATTTGCCAAACGTTTAATTAATATAAGCATAGAATATCATATGCACATATACAATCAATATAGAAATGAATTGAGAATAACTTTTTGATTGTAAAAACGTTTCGCCTGCAGAGCCGCTGTGAAAACACATTCACAGCAAGCAAACAGACAGGCTTTTTATTCTATAGTCACAACATGTTTATTCATATTTACACATATACAGTCAAATCCATACAAACACACAAAGAGAGACATTCGGTTAACTAAATAAATACTGTAAACGTGTTGAGGGACACAACCACCAGAACACTGTAGCTCTGTTTGAATTGAACTGAATAGTGTCGCGATGCATTTGCAAAGGGCTTAAATGCACAAAACGTATTCGCCCGATAATTATATTGTAACAGTGATGCTTGTTTTGTCAGTTATTTTCCAAAGTGGAGTGTTACATTAATGGTTTTTCACCCATCAAACCACTTTCCTTCTGCTTATGGCTGTCCACAAAAAACAGTAGCCACGATTGGCGGGAAGAACTGAACTTGGGAGGGTAGAGTCACCCAAAAACCCTCTGAAAATCCAATCATGTACAAGCATGTTGGTTTACTGGGATCTTCTAGATGACCAAGTTCCTCACATTATCCTGCTGCACATGGAGCTGTTCTCACATTATTGGGAAGATGATTGAAAAATAATATGCTGTGCAACTACTTCATTCCTCTTGCACTATAAAACTTTATTCAATGTCAGTTCAGCTCCACGTTGACACTCTTGGCATGCGAGTCCTCCAGTTTTGTTTTGGCGTAAGACAGTGACGTTGGTTTAAGAAGAATATCATTGTCACCGACTGATGTCGCGGTTTCCCTCCCAGCTCTTGCCGGTGCTCTGGTCAGTGCTGCTGACGGAGCTCTGAAAGAAAGGATGCCTTAGAGCCGCAGCGAGAGAGAGACGTTTTGTCGGCTCATACTCCAGCATGGCCTCGATCAGATCGAACAGCTGGTGATGCTCTTCAGCTTCAGATAGAAGATATCTCTGAGAGTGAGGATGAAGATGATTGTACAGTACATTAACAAAGATGCCCACATTTACATAATCCAAAATAAATGTATGTCCACTGTCCCCTACTATATTAACTTTGCAGGCAAACTGAGGTCATTAACATGTCTGAAATGTGCAAAAATATATATTTTTAAAGTGTAGGATAACAGGAATAAATTAAAATGTTACAAAATGATAGAAGTGCATCTTAAAAAGTGCACTATGCAACTTTCTGTCCACTGGATGGCGCCTATTCAAAACAAATGTGTAGTTTGATGACGCAAAGTGTGAGCGCAGTATCTTGGGACATGTGGTCTTCACCTCACAGCCGGTGGAAAATAGGACTCAGGCAGAAATCACGTTCATGCATGCGGTTATTAACGTTACTGTAGTGTAAAGCAGAGCAGGACCGAGTGTTGTGGAGCTGAACACAGCCGCTGGAGCGATTGTTACCCAAATACCCGCCTCGTGAACACCGGGACTTTTATTATGACGGGACGAGACACATTCGCCGGGCGCCTGCACTGATCCGCTCTTCCGGTTATGATTATGAGGTAATGCAGCTCTGTTTATCATATAAGATACATTTAAGTGTGTTTAAAATGATGTTATGACGTTACTCCGTGCGTTCACTTGATCACACTGCTAAGAGTAAAGCGCTCCTACCAAATAAAACCCGAAACCGAGGGTAACGCAGATATGACGCAATTGACAGGCGACTTCCTCAAACGCTATGCTGAGACGTCCCGGTCCTTAGTTAAAATATTTTCTCCCAATTTACAAATAGTTGGAAACATTTGGGATATTGTAAGAACTCAACTGAACAAAATATATAACAACGGCCTAGAGGTTTTTGGAAATTTTACTGCAAAAAATACTACATAATACTACAAAATACTTCTTTTTTTAAGTACAGTATCTTTGATCAAATAAATGCAGCCTTGGTGCGCATAAAAGACTTTTGGCAAGTAAAAAAAAGATGTTATTTTTATTATAATTGAAAAAATAATTTTATACACCATTATGACCACCTTCCTCATATTGTGTACAATGTTCTTGAGCAATCTGAGCTACAGTAGCTTTTCTGTTTGACCGGACCACACGGGCCAGCCTTTGCTCCCCACATGTATCAATGAGCCTTGGCCACCCATGACCCTGTTACTGGTTCACCACTGTTCCTTCCTTGTCAGACTTGCTCAAATCCATGCTTGCCCATTTGTCCTGCTTCTAACACATCAACTTTGAGAACAAAATGTTCTCTTGCTTCCTAATATAGCCCACCCTCTAACAGGTGCTGTGATGAATAGATCAGTGTGATGAATAAATCCGTGTTATTCACTTCACCTATCAGCAGTCGCAATGTTACGCCTGATTGATGCCTATACACAAAGTAGATGCATACTTTTTTTATTATTATTAAAATATGAAGTCCATAAAAGTGTTACTTACCCGTAAAGGTTTGCAGTTTTCTCTGACATATCTCCCTGCTGAAGAGTTCTCGTCCCAGTCCAGGCGTCCACGATAAAAGTATTTCTGTTTCCTGTGCGGTGAAGAAATTGTTAATTTAGCCGCAAAACCTGCTGTGCATACAAGCGTGAGTGACATGGAAACTATACTTTGAAGACTTAAGAAAATCCCAGTTAAGAGTGTCAAAAACGTACCTAGTCTTACGAATCATACGGGAAGGAACAGGGCCCAAAATTCTCTCCATCATGGCTAAATGCTCACGATTATCATGAGTCTGAGAATCAGATAAAAAGAAATCAAATACAATTAGGATGGATGAACATAATGTAGTTGATGATAAGCTTATTAGACTTTTTAACAACTTGTTTTTGCCATATTTTAGTGAGCTGTGTGCTTTAAAAAAGAAAAAAGAAAAAAAAGAGCATTAGTGAGCGCAGCTGAGGTTAAAGTGTGAACGGCAGGTGTTTGGCTTCAGTGTGCTGCGTGGAAACCTCTGACCCTTTGGTTAGATTCTACTTGATCTTAAGCTGCTTAGTGAATACAAACAAGAGTGGCTGTGTAGACCTGCTGTCGTGACTCAGAAAAGTGGTAAGAAATAGAAATAGTTGAGCTAGATTTTTGTACCTGGAAGAGTGTAAAGCCGAGGTAGTACTCAAAGAGGATGCAGCCTATACTCCACACATCACACGGCTGACTCCAGCCCAATTCTGCAAGGCAAAACAATTTGGTACACAGTTTTGAGCTGTAGAGTCATCTAGTGTTGACATCATGTTACTGCAGCATAACCTTGCAGGACACTGCACAGTATATTCAGAAGCACGTGTGTAAATCGTTTATGTCAGTGGTTCTCAACCAGGGGGCCGTGGCTCATTAGGGGACCTCATTAATCTTCCACAGTGGCCTCAAGAGGACTTGATTTAAAATAAGACAATGGCCACTCACATTAAATTTAAGGCACTTTACCTACCCATCCACCCACCCATCACTATGTGTAATGTTCTAGACTACCTGGGACACTTGCATATTGTTACCCTATTGTTGGTTTGATTACTTCTATTCCTCTCTAAAAGTATCTGCTAAATGAATAAATGTAAAACAATCATAAAGTTAAACAAATAAAGATAATTTCTTATAGTTAATTTTATGATGAATATTATTCTTTCTAGTTATGCCAAAATCTGTCTACATGACAAACAATACTGGTCATATTTTTGAGGTCAGTTAGAATTTTGAAAGAAATTAATACTTTAAACTTTCAGCCAGTAAAGACATTTATATCATCATAAAATATTTCTATTTCAAATAAATGCTGTAATTTTTAACTTTCTATACATCAAAGAATCATACTTTTTTAATCACAAAGTTTCCACAAAACTATTAAGCATCCCAACTGTTTTCAACATTAATAATAAGAAAATGAAAATTCAGCTTTGCCACATGAATAAATGACATTAACGAAAATATTAAAATAGAAACAGGATTTTCATTTAAATAATATATTAAGATTTTCAAATCAATACAGCCTTGGTAAGCATAAGAGACTTTCTAAAACATTTAAAAATCTTACCAACATCAAATATTTAAACAGTAGTGCATACGTAAATACCAGTGCAAATTTACTCATTTAAATTAACAGCAAAACAACTCGGGATATTTCATAACAGATTAAGGTTGGGTATCAGCTTTCATGGCAACCAATCTTCCGTTGGACGATTCCCTGCAGTCTGCTGAATGAAGTCACGGACTATAATTAAATTCCTTGTGGTGGAAAGGAAGAAGCTAATCTGCTGGGTTGCTGCAGCGATTAACCCATTCTAGTCCTGTGTCTTAACTAGTCTCGGTGCATGCGGATAACAAGTTACTTCAGTTCAAATTCAGGATAATGCGTCACGAGGCATGACTGTCCTTACCTAAAATAACTTCAGGTGCTCTGTAATGCCTGGTAGAAACGATGGTGCTGTGGTGCTCATGGTCAAAAGTAGCACTGCCAAAATCCACCACCCTCACCGATGTGCTCTTTACAGTACGCTCGTCTCGCTTCTACCTCAGAGAGAAGACGGTCAATTAATATGCATTTCCTTTAGTGGCTAACTAATGGGCTTTTAATAGCTGATGCTGATAAATTAACATACACAGCACAACAACAAAAAAATACAGGTTTAGTTAAAAGCTAATGACAAACTCTTTCATCACCTTCTCCACATTGTAGGTGATTGTGAAGTCAGAGTTGACAAAGAGAATGTTCTCTGGTTTCAGATCTGTGTGGGTCAGTTTGTTTTCATGCAAAACTGCAGAGGAGGAGAAACTGGCCCTTTAATACATGGCAAATGGAGTCCAACTGTTGCATAATTTGTGCAAAAAAACTGATCCTAACTTTAAAGTTTACTTACATTTGACAGCCAGGCAGATCTGGTAGGCCATATGACGCACTTGGCTGATGGAGTAGGGCAGGTAATTGTTTTCTTTGAGGAAATCAAAAGTACTGAGAGCCAAGAGCTCAAAACTGATACACATATGGCCGTGATAGTCGAACCAGTCAAACATCTGCACACATAGACTAAGAATCGAGAAAAAGAGAACAGTAGACAGGTTAAAATTTCAATTTAGTCACTATGGTCTATTTTGAGGTAAATTTCTTTAAAAGTTCTTTAAGTACTTCATATAAAATTCCTTAATTGTGCTAATTTTCTAAAGATCTTCCGGCCAACTCACTTCTTATTCTCAGGATCCTTTTCATTGATTCTTTCCAGGACGTTGATCTCCAGCCGGGCAGCCTCTTTGTACTTTTCGACATTTTTGATGATTTTCAGAGCGACATGAGCTCCACCCCTTAACCAAGCAGAAGAGCGTTAGTTTAAACATTGGAGTGTTGTCGTATCTGTCAGATAGATCTCTACCTGCAAACATGTTTTCAACCCTGCAATCCCTTCAACCCTGCAACCCAAAGAAATGTGCGCTATCCATGTAAGTAAGCAAAGCTCTTTTAACCTTTAAATGTCCAAGGCTTCCGGTGTCAGCCATGCAAAAACAATCAGTTATGCTGTTTGATATTGAAAACTGGTATTCGTTATTATTATGTTAACCTATCATAAACACACTGGATTGTAGCAGAAATAGTTTGACCATTTAATGAACCTTGTTATTCCTCTAGTTAATTACTACAGTGGCTAATGATTCTAAAGTCTCTGAATGTCAAAAGAAATAGCTTACTTCACTGAAAAAATAAAATGGATAGTATTTAGATCATAAAAACAATGATTATAGGTCTATAAAAGCCCTAAACCACTACTGAGAGCCGAGATGGTTCTTATTTCGCTGAATTTTCTTAGTGTCCACATTTTTGCTGCCTGTAATAATCACAACATTTTTACCACCCACCGCAGATATTTTTCATCCCAACAACTAGACAAGACACAGAAAGTACACACTATATTGGTTTTGAATAAAGCAGCTAGCTTGGTTGCTATGCTACGGTGCTTACCTGCGATGATCAATACATTGCATCACCCTCCCGAAGGTGCCCTCACCCAAAGTGCTGACAATCTCATCTAAGAGACAAATAGAGGGAAAAAGACGTAGAGAAAAGGGGAGGGGGAAATGTAAAGAGCTCAATTAGACAGCGCATTTAAAGAAAAATCCTAAACAAGTAACCTAGAATCGCATTTTTAATCTTAACTGTGACTATCTATTTAGGTTAACCTAAAAAAAAAAAGATTGTGCATACTGACGCTTTTCGCATTCTCTCGATAAAAGGAATAAAGCAAGCATGTTTTTTCCAACAACAAAAATATTCTGCATTTGTTTAAAAAGGGAAAAAAAATTGCAAAGAAATAGACTTTGCGTGGGTTCGACAGAGAACCCATAATAGGGATTTTAAAACAGCGGGACAGTTTTACGCTAATTCGAAAACTAAAACGAACGTATTTACTATAAAAAATAACATGCATAGTACTTATGGAAATATTTTGCATGTCAGAGCAATCAAATCTTTAAATCGAAATGATTGACAGCATATGATGTAGGTTTAATGTGAATCTTGATGTAGCCAAATGCTTCAACAAGACCAGGATAATATAGGACATTACGGAGGCTGGAATAAGCTAAATCTGGGAACCTGGCAGTCAAGAATTAAAAAGGATCATAATACTTCTACACAGCAATACAAACACCCCATCCCCACTGTAAAAAGAATAAAAAAAGGAGCTACTAAAGACATGTTGGACATGCCTTCCCCCTTGCCTGTTCCGGCAAAAGGGGAGAACATTCTATGACAGCATCATCATCACCACCAATCATGATCATGACCTCCTGCCCTCCCCTGTGTGTGTCTGCTGTGTGCTGGTACTGATAGGGAGAAAGGTTACGATATAGGAGTAGAGGAGTAGTAGTAGTGGCAGTGTGTACATCTCTCTTGCAGGACGTCGCCACTCCGACAGATCAGGTGACCCTCCTCGTCGTCCCTCACACACAGCGCCCTTGTCCCGCTGTCACTCCGCTGCTTCGTCCCCGGCCAGGGTCACAGGTCAGGGATCACGCCACGACCGCAGAGGGAGGAGGGGAGGTGGGCGGAGCGGGGAGAGTGGAGGGGGCAGCCGTAGCCACGGCGACGAAGATGAGCAGTGTTGTAGTTGTTGTAGGTAGTTTGGTGGTCATGGGGCGAATCGTTTGACACCACGTGAGGAGATATATATAACGATAGGGATATAGTGCAAGGGATCAAGTCAAAGATAACATTTTACCCCTCCCTTCTTGCTTGCTTTCAAACTCCCCCTCATCCCTCTGCCTAGCAACCCTGACAAAAAGTCACAAAAAGCAACCTGCATCAACATTTACTCATAGAAGAGCACATGAGTGAAGGCATTGCTAATTCACAACATGACAAAAGAAACGGGTTGCTCAACTGGGAGACTGGAAATAAAATTAAAAAGAGCTCAAATTATGGAGCAACTTTATAGGTTGTTTTCATAAAAAAACTGTGAGAGAGTTATATAGGCGTGTATATAGAGAAAGATAAAGAATGAATGAGAGTTATGAGATATTACAGAGGCTTTCCCAACAAACACATTTTCTACTTTTATACATTAATATTGTAATATTTACATTAATGACTACTGTATCGAGTCTCACTGTATTGTTGGGCCAAATTTATTATAATCACTGAAAGCCAAGACTTAGGCTATCACTATTAAAAAAGACAAAATGTTAACAAAAAGAAGAACATAAAACAAAAGAGTTCATACTTACCAAATCCTGGGGCTGTGGAAAAGAAAAGCATTATGGAGAAAGAGAGATAGGAGCGTGTAGAGAGAGAGAGAGGGGAAGGGATTTGGGGGGTGGGAAAGAGCAGGCTTGGGTATTGAAGTACTCACCGAGGAGGATGGGCTATAGGACCTGGTTCTACGCCGCCTTCGTTTGTGCTTACGCCTGCTGCCTTTCCTCCGGTACGAGTCCTCGCGGTCCCGATCGCGGCCCCGTCGGTAGTCGTAGCTGGGCGAGGCGTCGCGGGAGTAGTAGTTGCTCGGTGTCCTGTGTTCCCTGTCCCGTTCCCGGCTGTGGTCCAGGCGCCGATGGCTCTCGCCGTAGTGTCTGTCGTATGGCCTGCGGTCTGAAGAACGGTTGTCGTAGCTGGGAAGAAGATGAGTCCGTTATACCAAACAATCACTTACAGAAATAATGATTCTTTCAAGTTACCATTGCTTACTTCACTGGTATTGAATTAATATCCATCAACTCTATATCTGCCAGTGCTTAAAAAACAATTTTTTCACAAAAATGTAATAACCCATAGAATATTTGGTTTATGAATATCTGAGAATGCAATATATCAAAAAAAAGAGCTGACCCTCTTATTCTGAATGTGGGCGTTTAATAAAAAAACAGCATTTTGAACAAAAAGCTGAGAAAAATTACGTTTTTGTGAAAGCCTACATTCAGATCAAATTTAGAGCGATGATCAAACACAGATGGAGTAGATCAAGTCCATAAACACCCCTAATGCTTGTGAAGTCCTGTAGTTCGTCCTGGGTCTACTTTTCATTCAGTTTTGATTTGTATGTTTAATGTTGATGATCACGTTATTTTACATATGCATCTGCTTACATAAGACCGCTTGTTTTACTGCATCTTCCTCACGTGTTTTGATCAGGGGATTCTATACTCATTCAGTACCATATCATCAAATGTTTAAACATTTAAAGTGCTCTTTTTTTGAGAATGACCTTTGATGCGGTGTGTAAATAGCTGTTTGTGAAGGTAAAGGTCTGCAAAGATGTAAAGATCAAAGAGCACAACAAATAAAGCTATTGTCCCCGAAAAGAAATAATCCATTCTGTAAAGTTTGGATTGTTTTGTGGACATACAGAGAAAATGCTGTTTTTCTGCACTGAGTCCACTCTGATGCACTTCAAAAGGGCTTCTATGATATTGAATGGAATTAATACAGAGAAACCGACTCCATTGTTCATATAATTGTGCATCAATCGCTAAGGAAGCCTCTGAACCTGAAATTCATATATAGCAGTGGGCGTTTAATTTTCGACACGTGTTGAAAGCGGTAGAATAATAACAACAGACTGGGCCTGTCTGACTTTAGAGAGACTGAAGCTACAAGCAAACCATTTTAGATGTTGAAAGAAGAGAGGAAATGCTGAAAAGTTAAAAATAAGAAAAATGTGTTTTTTGACCTAAGATAAAGAGCTGGGGAATAAAACGATAATGATCGCTAGATAATTTTCTTTGATAAAACGAGTTCGATAAACGTTAGATGTTTATGCAGCAAAAGCATAACGAAACCACACACTCGAACTGTGTCAATCTACAAATCACCATAATTTACTGTAGTAACACTAACTGCACCATAGCAATGCAGGATATTCATTTCAAATTGTATTATATTATTAAGGTAGCCATGTATTATAATTATTGTATATAATATAACATAATATAACCCCTTATTCTGCGTGCACGCCCCCCAGAGGGAAACCTTGAACACTGCAGTGGATACTGGATAGCATAATGTCGAGAAGACACTGCTCTACAGTGTTTATTGAGCTTCATATTGTGTAGGTCACTGGCTAACCGGCTGACTCACGTTATTACCATCTTACTGAAATACTACTGTTAATCAGCTGTGGGCTGTAGTATTACCTAAGACCATGTCTATTAATGCAGAATGTCTGTCATTCTTACTACCGGTACTTTGAGTAAAGATAAAGGATGGAGCAAGATTTGTTTTGCAATTGTTAATGTTTGCATCCACTGGGCAAAGGTGTTATTGATAAAGTTCCCACATGTGCACTGCAACACAGACACACACAGGTTTGTTGATGGATGCACACTTGTTTATGTTGATGGTGAGGAATTACAGTTTGACGCATCTCATAATGTACCTCAAACTGAGTAGCATCACTGAGAAACTGCTCAAGGTTCAGGCTAGAAAAATTAGTTTGGACTCACCCTGGGATCGATGTAAAATTGTCATCATCGTTACTGTCTTAAAGTGTTTTAAGCTTCGAAGCTGCAGTAGTAATCAACATAAAATACTCGAAGCTTCAGAGGGAAGGGGCTAAACATTCTTCTCTCTAATAAAAGCAGGAATCTCCAGAAGCGGCGCGCCTCACATGGACAGGGCTCATATGCTCAGAGAACGAACACTGCACTAGTAGTGACACAAAACACAGTCTGTTACGTCCCAGTTGATACATTATAGTAGTAAAAATAATTTTGTTCAGTTAGAGAACAGATTAAGTACAATTAAAAACTGAACGTGCAACGTGAGCTGACCAAGAGGCGCCGCACAAACTGCAGCAGGAATCAGATTTTATTCATGACGAGAGTGAAAAGACGAATGACAAGAGGATCGCAGAAGATTTGGTTTCAAAGCGAATTCTAAACGGCCCACTGAAGTGCCTTGAACTGTGCAGCATTATTCAATGTGTTGACATAATTTCCCCTAAAACGGCTCCAGCTGTAAGAAGCTGCACCCCTTTTTTTTGAAACAGCAAATAACGTTTGACTAGAGCCTCTGTTTGGTAAAGCCAGCAAGAGTTCTCCAAATCTCTAACTGTTTATAATCATAACTTCCTCTATATTGGTTTGAAATACACCACTCAGCAGAATTTAAAGGTCCGATATGTTTTGTTGTCTGCATCGACTAGCGCATATGATCAGCACTGCGCTCTCGTGTCAACGGCTCTGGTCAAGACTGTGTGTGTGTGCTGCAGTGTTGTGCATAAAACAAACATGAAACCAGACTTCATTCACCTCAACTGAAAGCATATTTACACTGTCTGAATAATTTCCTATCGCATATATAAGGTGCAATGTGCCATTCATCATGTAGAAAATAGTAAATGTGTGAAGTTGTGAACAGCTGACCGATATCAGCCACAGCTTCAGAATTATAGTGTAGGGGGTGCAACGCTTCAGATTCTAGAGAGCATTTGATTGGACAGAATATTTGATGAGAAGGTGAAGTCTGTGATGTTGTCATCAAAATCTGTGATCCATTTTAACGAAAGTGAGAGACTGTAAGTTTTGAATGCTTGTATATCTGCTAAATGCAAATGTTGTCATTGTTTTGGAAAACACCAGCGTATTCCTAACCTTAAGGCTAACATAGTCATACTAAAACCTAAAAAACTTAATGTCATGGGCATTCATTTCCGAAATACATGGTGTACGCAGTAGACCAATCAGAACCTATCTGACCAATCAGAGCAGAGTAGGCTCAAGGAAAGGAGGCATTAAGAGAGACTAATTCATCCATCGAGTTATTTGAGAATCATTGAACATT
Organism: Pseudorasbora parva; assembly: GCF_024679245.1. Lineage (NCBI taxonomy): Eukaryota > Metazoa > Chordata > Actinopteri > Cypriniformes > Gobionidae > Pseudorasbora > Pseudorasbora parva. The sequence goes on from NC_090190.1 coordinate 32,992,717, forward strand.
GTGGTGATGTGGAGTGTATATTATGAAAATATAATAAAAGTTTTGACCTTTGATGCTGATCTTGGTTGGAGACCTCCAAAACTAAATTAGGAAACTTTAAAATAGCATAATAGGGACACTTTGGTTATAACATAACTGTGGTTACCATGATCTAAATGTATTGCTTCTATGGAAGACCAATGGTTAATTTTTATAATAAGAATATTAAATTTTTACCATATAAACATTTGGTTGTTACAGTTTCTACAGATACAGTCAAATGTGCATTTCTAAGAGGCAAAACATGTAATATTAATATTGCAGCCTGCACAGATGCGGGCCATCAAAGTCAACACAAACCTGTTTCATGATTTTAAACAATATCACTGGTCAAGAACATGCAGAAGCTAAGAAATACTATTAAGATATTTAGTTTGTTAAGGAAGAATGACTGGAAAAGTTTAAAGAATACAAAAATGTGAAGTGTTTGTCATGTTCTGACAAAATATCTAATGTAATATTTCACTGGGGGGGAAATTATTTAGAAAAATAGTCTGGTACTACGCAATGAAAACAATCATACCTCCTGGATCGGGCATAGCCGGCCTCCTGCCTGTGTCCTCTCCCCCTCCTTTCACGTTCACTGCTGGAAGAGAATGTCGGTGAGCGTCGATGTCGAGTTCGTCTCCCTCGCTCTCTGTCTCTGTCCCGATAACGATCTTGGTAGCTGCTATGGCTGGCCCTCTCCGAGGACGGGTACCGTCTGGAGTGCGGCATCTGCTCAAGACACAACATTTAATAAATTTTGATAAACAAGGAAAAATAAAATGTAAGTGCTTCACAAAACTAGTGACTTTTAGAGTGACTTAATGGTTTTGGATCTTTTTTTCTTCTAGAAAATTAAAAGGCAAGTTTGCATTAAGAATTTCCTACACTGGACTTGAAAATCGTCTATATCCCAGCCTTTTTAATACACAGTAATGTTAATTAGTATATGGAGGAAAAAAGTCAACTGACAAGTCCATTTGTTAGAAGATTCGAGAGGCAGGACTAGAATGGGTGTTACAATATTTGGAGAACAGACAGAATACTGATACCAAGACAACAACCTCTTTCAAGAATTATTTTAACAAGCAAGTCTGATATTTAAATTTAATGGATAAAACATTGCCACTGGTCATATTATATATATATATATATATATATATATATATATATATATATATATATATATATATATATATATATATATACACATACATATACACACACGATACACACACACCTGATTTCTTTCCATGCAGACCAGTTTGGTCTTCAGTTTTTAGTACTTGATTTGAATCAAAAATTTGAATCGTATTGATTATTTAAATAAAAACATGCATTTACTTTTAGAGCATTTATAATCTGGAATGAGGTTAGGTTAAACTGATATTTGAAATGCATTTTTCGAGAAATTCTGGCCCAAACTAAGTCAAGAGCCAGTTATTCGATCCAACTTCTATATTTAGCAGAGAACCCGCAGACCAAGCTGTAACAAATAAGGAAATACTTATAAACTCGAAATAAACTATATTACAGGGATAGATGTAACAGTTATTCAGATGTATATTATGTATTATAACAAGAATATATAAATATGTGCAGCAAAAAATAGATAGGCTAAGGTAACGTAATCAACGAGCTAAAGTTTTTTTTAAATATCCGTTTATTTTGCAGTGTAACGGCAAGGCATGCAATTATTAATCGCCTTTATTGTTTAACGTAAATAAAAATCGCGCTGAAGAATCGATACATGACATGTTTTTGTAACGTTTGGAAACGGAAGATAAATATTGTTATTTTTTCTAGCTGACTACGCTAGCTGCTTTCCTCGTCGACGGCCATTTTGAGACCTTCTAATCTTCCACTGTCCATTTCTCAAAAGCTCGTTCTCGGGTTTTTCTGCGGAGATAAAAAGTAAAAGACAGTAAAATAAAGTTCTTTATTCACCGTTTTAGCAGCCAGCCCTGTCCGTTTATCCCAAAGAAAATCCGTGTTGACGCTTCGGGTAAAAAAATCTCACTCAAGTCCAAATAAACAGCGAAGAAAAAACTACTTCCGGTCCCTCCTCCCAACGCTGCTTCTTTATACGCGCGCGTGCTATTTACATTCAACGTGAACAGTACGCAGAATTCTAATTCCATAATTTACACAAAAAAAATGTGCCATGTTACTGATGAGTGTATTTACCCAAACATATTCACTACAGCAGCCAACTAGGCTATACATAAAACGGAAGGAAATAACTGTATTATTAACTGAAGATGCTTAAATTATATTTTACAGTGGTAATAATTGTAGTCATTTTTAATACTACGAGCAAACTAACATTAGTTATTCTATAAATAGTAAGTTATATTATAGGTTTTATTTTCAGCTAATAATAATGGTATTATTCATATTCAGCATTATATCCCAAAGCATTACATATTTGACTGGACAAAAGAAATACATACAATATACTTACAATAAAAGTAGTTGATATTTGCAAATTTTATTTACACAAAATACATTATTTTTCATACTTCTTGTAGAGATTAAAAACAATAAAAGCAAACTAAACACAAACTTGAATATACTGTATTATACTTTTCATATTCAACGGGTCACATTTTTAGAACGCTCTTCCAGAATAGTGCCACACCTACATTTCTGACAGGTTGCTGAAAGTCTACAAAGAAACCTCAACAAAAGTTTTAGTGTTTAATGTTGAAAGGAGCAGATCAGAGCAGTCTTCCTGTGCACCGCAATGAGCCACAGCAGCAGAGCAAAACCTTCCCCTCCACACTGCCCACCTCATAGTTATAATCCCACGTCAACTCCGTACCTGCCTTGATGCGCCTGATAAAGAGAGAAGGAAAAGGGACACACACACATTAAGATTCTTGTCTACAAAGCAACTAATACATGGCTAAGTGGCTGTTCACACGGAATGTTTTACCATTCCACTGCTTTACTTTTTCATAGTTTATGGCACGCTGCACACAAGTCTTGTGTCTTTTGCTGTATCTCACGCTTGAGGCCATTCACTCAGAATTTTATTTTTTATTCCACCATGCTACATTTCCATTGATTTTCAAATGAAAACATTTTGCAATGTGACTGTTCTAAAAACTCATCCCTAGACTAGAGCGTGTCATGTTGTTAAATGCGTTCTGTATGAATGTCCCTATTATGATCATGAATTAGGAAACAGTAAAGGTTCCCAATCAAACATTGGCTAAACATCACTTTATAAGTATATCAACACAATCTAATAGATAATCAAACTGCTATGAATCAAGGAACTGACTTGCTGGCAAAGAACGCAACCCATGGGAACCGGAGGTCATGAGTGTCCACAAAGACGTTCTGGACAAACAAATTTGGACTGCAGCTATGCTGTTGAGAGAGGAAAAAATAATGGTAAAACAAAAATGCAAAAGTGCATCTTTTTTTTAACATACAATCACGAAAGGCTGAATTTAGCTTACATTGATGTAGCGGCCCAGGTTGCCCTCTTGTCTCGCATCAATAATGTAACAGGTCTCCTCGCCGCTGAACAGTCTTCGTGTGTTTTTGGCAGGCAAAGCTTTCTTCTTTTTTTCCTTTTGTGCGTCAGTGGTTTCTAGTGGTTTTACTCTTCTCTGGGAGGACTTTATGGCAAAGCAACGCTTTGGACCTGAGGTCTCTTGACCTAGAAACACAAATTATTTGTATAGACTTAACAAAACACTAAAAGCATAAAATGATAAATAATGATTCTTCAAGAGAATAAAAACTGACCGGCCTCTCTTTTTTGTTTGGTCACTTTCTTCTGAGCATCTTTAGATGCTTCATGTGGCGTATGGGATCGTTTTCTCTCGGCTAAGGAATCATCACAGACTGAACAGGTAAAGAGGACAGGCCAAGAAAAATATTAGGCAAGTTTGCTACATAAGGGCAACATGAATGATACAATAAAGTTGCTAGAGTTCAACCTATATATCTTATTGTCCATGTCTACATCCCAATTTTCATGTTATGCATCCTACACTGGACTTAGGTTTGTCTTATATCAAAAGACAAAGATAAAGAAACTACATGAGCATTTAAATGTTGTCTGACACGAAGTAATAATACAATTATAAGCTACATGTGGCTCAAACAGTAGATCATAATGCTAACAATGCCAAGGACATGGATTAGATTCCAAAGGAATGCATGAACTTATAAAATGTACAACTTGAATGCAACTTGAATTGGATGAATGTCTGTCAAATGCATAAATGAAAATAATTTTAAGGTTATGTAGTTTGCAACAATGAGGTATAGTAAAAAACTAAATAGAAAAAATGTAATTAAATTTAATTAAATTTGAATTACTAATAAAACCAATAACAGTATATTAATAAGACTAATTCACACTGCATTCTACCTTCCATTTCCTCTTCTGTGACCACTTGCATAGGTTCTTCCCTTTCTATAAAAAAGGAAGAAAGGAAAAAAATAGTTACACATACAAGACAATTGTTTTATGTTCAATAGACATAAGGCTGAATATTTAAACACACCTTCACTGCTGCTAGAGTCTTCTTGATAGAGAGTATTTTTCAACAACGGCCCTGTTTTCATGGTTACAGTCTTCTTGTTGCTTTCGACCTCTGTGTCCGTGCAGTACGCCTCGCTCTCATAACCCTCTTTCAGTTTTTCCACCCCCTCAATGAAGTCAAGGTTGGCCAAATACTCATTGCCGGACACTGCTTCATCTTCATTCACTTTGTCTTCATTCACTATTTTACCTGAGTGGTGATAGATGCAGGTGATAAGGAAGGAAATATTTTGGTCTAAAAAGTTTTTGGTTCAAATGCATGATTGCTTACCAGTGAAAACGCACACGAATGTGCCCTTGGCCACATCATCTTTGCAGCGAATGCCCCATCCCTTGTGCTGTGTCATGAAGAGCTCCAGCCTCAGCTGCAGACCGTGCTGAACCAGCCTGTTGCTGCACATTCTCGGGTCACAGCGGCACAGGGGGTTACACTCGTACACCCTACAGAGATGGAAAGAGAAAGAGAGAGAAGCGCGAGGGTGTTATAAAATATAAGTGTAATGTCATTTTCAGTGTTGGAGGTATTACATTACATATAAACAATGATACACAATGAAATCACTTTTTTATAGTAATGAGTAAAGATGCCCATTAATTTTAAATTTACAACAAATTATCAGTTACTTTTATAAATAAGTAATGGAATTGTTTTCGCCATGTATTGACTGACAGCTCTCCTTCCCCATGGTGATAGAAATCGGGAGTAAATGCAGAGGCGTGGGGTGCGCGGTGTAAACATGCTGCTTATTGTAGCTCTAGACTAAAAGTGAGCAGGTTTAACTTTTTACCCATCTCACTTCCACAAGAACAGATTCCGTATTCCTCAAAATGAATAAAAACAGCGAAACGCAAACTAAGAATATTATGCAAACCTACTATAGTTAAATATGTTAACACTAATATATTTTATGTATTTAATGTCACTTTATTTAAAGGATTAGTTAACTTTAAAATTAAAATTATCCCAGATTTACTCACCCTCAAGCCTAGGTGTATTTGACTTTCTTCATTCTTATGAACACAATTAGTAAATAACCAACAATCAATAAATATCCGGACACTTCCAAGCTTTATAACAGTATATGGCAGTGAACAGGCCTCATGAGTTTGAAGCTCAAAAAAGTGCATCCATCCATCATAAATGTAGTCCACACGGCTCCAGGGATTAATAAAGGCCTTCTGAAGTGAATCGATGGGTTTTTGTAAGAAAAATATCTATATTTAACATGTTATAAAGACCTTCACCAGACCACCTTTCATATTCAACTTACAGGACAAAAGCATAACTGACGCGACGCATGACGTTGGATGTAGCCCAAGCATTTTGAACTAAGAGAGGCGTTAAGCCCGTTTCACACACACTCCGTCTGCAGTGCGTATTTTTTCCGTACCCATGTTAACGGATTAAAGCTTTCAGATTATATTATCATGATTATAATACTTTTGTAAATAAAATTAACACTGTAACAAAGATGCAATTCATCTGATTTTGGTGAGGTATTTCTGTCGTAATCAAACAAGAATCAGACAGACAGAGATTGCTTCTTACCCTGTTGACAAGCTTGTTGGCAACCTCTTATGTGTGTATCCAGCACTAACATCTACTGGACCGCCACTGCATAAGGACGTGGCCTCAATAGTCAGCTGGTGGCATGCGCACTTTGACCTGTCACACATAAAAATTCAATGTGTTTAATATTGATATCCATCATTTTAAATTCAGTCCAATTTATTAAGTCAAATAATGACTTGTTGGTAACCTAAAAACAAAGTTTTTTTGATCCTTTATTCACTATATCTGTGAAATCATGTTTGGTGTATGACATTTCAAGAATTATGATTGTTGGTTATGAATTGACATAAACAATATTCTTTGTATAATCAGGGATTGGCAGCTTCTGAGGGCCACTGTCCTGCAGAGTTTAGCTCCAATCCTGATATTAGCTCCAATACCTGCCTGTAGTTTTCTAGTAATCCTAAAGACATTGATTAGCCTGTTTAGGCATGTTTTATTAGGGTTGGAGCTGAACTGCAGGAAAATAGCCCTCCAAGATTGAAGTTGAATTCAAACATTCCTTTGATTTTGCTGGGGAAAAAACCTACCTGTCCCGACAGCCATCTGTGCAGTCACAGCCAATCAAGAAGTCTAAGCTTGTATTGATGGAAACACCTGGAGCTGGAATTCTGTCTTTGGTGTAAGTGACATTAGGAGCAAGCGTATTGTCCACTTCATTAATACAGGGCACCGGCAACACCTCCCTACCCTCTGAGATGTCCGGCAGGTAGAGGTGAGGCTCGCCGGTTGATGTGGAAGGGGGTCGGGCACGATTCACAAGCACAAATGGGTCCATACAGAACATTTCCAGGAAGAGGAAGTCACAACGTGTTTCAATCAAGTATTCTTGCACTTCCCTCATGTCACACAGGCTCCGCCCACAGGGAGAGCGATAGAAAATGTGAAAAAACACCTAAAGAGCAAAAGGAGACATTATTATAATTTTAATGCAGCTGCCATACAGTTTAAAAGTTTGGAGTCAGTAAGATTTAAATTTTAAAAAATACTTTAATTACAAAATGATGCATTAAATTGATCAAAATTGACAGCAGAGAGATTTCTATTTCAAATAAACTCTTTTGAACTTTCTATCTAGAATCTAGAAAAGTATTATGGTTTCCATTAAATTGCATAGTATTTCACAATATTCCTGTATTTTTTATTAAAAAACAAAAATTCAGCCTTGCATAGCAAAAGAGAGACATCTTTCAAAAGCTACTGACCCAAATTTTTCAATAGTAGGGTATGTTCAATATAGCTGAATGCTAAATGGATCAACCTCCTCAAGTAGCACCCACCTTTCCATCGACGCGCCTCCGAGCAGTCATTCGCCGAAACTTAAAAAGCAATGGGATGGCAAGCGGATTTTGACCATGATGCATGTCGACCTGAGATGGTCTTACCCCATCCAGACATGCTGGACAACAGCGATGATACAAGTATATGGACTTGTACTGGTCTTGCTCTGAAACGTGCCCCTCTTCCTCAGAAACATACTCTTCTTCCTCATCAGGGGCAGGTCGTTTTGCACTTCTGGAATAAAGCGTTTGGTGGTTAGTATTCCATACCGTTCCATATTTAACCAGTACAAGCCCATTACTCACCTTAAAATTGAGGTACTGATTGCCATTGCAGATTTGACTGTTTTACTGTTCGACACCCCGACAGCTGATAAGATGGGCGAGAGCCTAGACAACTTCTGGATGACGACCTTCGGCTGGAAAGCGGCCGACATGATATTCTCAGGGGAGATAGATGGCGTTTTGGTGACTGTGGTATTGGATCGGGTCACGCGTACGGGAGAGTGAGCTACTGAGCTAACAGATGTTGATGTAACAGTCGGCGAGGCAACTTTTGTTGAGGAGGAAGCTGTATTGTGCTGAGGAATGGTATTTCCTGCTAAACAAATAACAGAATTGGTGATAAATACTAGTACAATAACAATGCACAATAAAAATGTATAAATGTAACTAATTTTGCAAAAGAAGACAACTATAAGAACATTTTCAAGCAATATGTAGTTATCTTCTCCGATATCTAAAAAATTAAGTTTGTAAATATGTATTTATGTATTTGATGTCATTTGATAAACACCATAGGGAGTACAAAAAACTATGTATGGCTGTTTTTGAAAATAGTTAAACGTTCTGAATTTCTTCTGAGATAAGTGGGTGTCAGAAACAAAGTTGAGCAGCACTGCGGTGTTTACAGGGGTAACCACTCTATTTATAATATCTTCTCCATAAGCTTCATCTACTGACAGACAGTGAATTTGTATTTTCATCCAGTCTGTCTGTCATTCTTGTCCAGACCAAAGTGAAAACCGGACCAAGTTTGAATGCCATACACAAAGTAAAATTTAACCATTTGTAGGAAAATAAGTCAACATGCTTTTTTAATTCAGATTATAATGTATGCAGAAATTAGTCACTTTATGCATCCCAATTCGCATACTATCCGTCCTAAATAGTATTTGAAAATAGAATTAGTATTTCCCAAATCGTAGTATGTTGAAAAGAGTATTCCAAAGATACCCGGATGGTCTATTTCGGGTTAAAATTCGAAGTGCAAATCTGTTATTGCCCACAACCCATTATGAGATGGGCGACGATTCGATTAAAACTACAAACGTGGGTTTAGATAAAGGTAAAAATAAAGATAAAGGTTTAGATAAAGGGGTTTGAGTGATTAATTATCAGTATCTAACCTGAGGGTAATATATTTATTCAGTGTTATCCACATTACATTTTATGTGCAACAGCATTGGAAACTAATTTTGATTTTAAATGCATCATTATATTCAAATTGAAAACACATAAGGAGAGTCTCCACACTAAAGACCCAGGAATGGCAGATCACCGTGCTACTATATTTCTCTCCGTTATGGTAGGAAACTAAATTAAACTGAATGTGGAGGATTTGAACTGTGACAAGATGATTGACAGGGCAGTTTAAACGGTGACAGGATGCACATTAATAAGCAACAGAGCATCCGTTAAAGATTATGTAGGAGTAGTATGTCCCAAAGCATGCATACTCTTCTGCTACACTCAAAAGTATTGGCCTACTTATGCTACGACCTAAAAGTATGTACTCTTTTTTTTGTGTGAAGAAAAAGTACACTTTTCGGTCGTAGCATAAGTAGGCAAATTGGGATGGAGCAACTGTTTTTTTGAAGTGCCCAAGATAATACATGCACAAAAACTATACCATATTACTAAACACCGAAACATGTCTAGTTGGGAATGTGCATACAAGAGGCAGGAAAGTGAATGAAACACACACAAAAACTACCTGTTTTATTAGGTTGAGTTTTCGGTTGAGATTCTTTTTGCGATTTCTGTTGAATGGATTGTTGTGGCGATTGTTGAGTTTTCCGTTGTGGCGATTGTTGTGTAGAGGTATGTTGCGGTTTCTCTTTAGAAAGACGTTTCTTTATATTTACAATGTGTTCCAACTTGTCTGAGCCTTTATAAATCCACTCCTTTTGCTTGTCGTTCTGAAAAAAAAAACACCACCACCACATTTATGGTTAGAATCAGGTTAACAGAATAAAACTAGGACACTACAACGGACTCAGTTTCACCTTATAGCAGATCTGGATCAGGCTGCCATCCAACTGAAGCACCGTGCAGGCCTCAAACTCGCCATTTCGCACAGCCTTGGTGTCTTGCCCTATGCGAAGCACCACAGCAATGGGGTTGGGATAGACACGAAGATACTCCTTCACCAGTGCCCGAGTGGCCTCATTCTCAATGTCCCTCCACACCTTTTTAACTGCAAAAAAAGAGAACAAAAAAAAAAACATTATCAAAAATGTAATTCTAGAAGTCGTTCTAGTTCTAGTCTTTTCAGGGGTTTAAAACTAAGGCCCAATCCCAATTCTGTTTTTTACCCCTTCGCCTACCCCTACACCTACCCAATCCCCTTGGTCCTTGAAAGTGGCAAGGCGTAGGGGTGAAAATATTCCTCTAAAAACGGGATACCACTACTAACCCATTACACGTCATCATACACCGTTTCTTTTATTAGTGTCCTGTAACATTTAACCAATATGAACAGCAATGAAGTGCGTAGGCTATATCTAACAAAAATCAGGTGCAAGCACGTTTAACAAATGACTCACTTCCAACATTGGTTTGCGCTGTATTTGGACTTAATTTCAATTTCAGTTCAAAAACGTATTAGCCGTCGAGGTTCCTAAGATGATACAGAATAACACAGAATATACAAGACTGGTGGAGTCTCTTTTGCATCGGGCCAAACTGTTTATTAACCGTTCCGTGCCAATCCGAAAATGGCCGGGATGTTACGGATATGGTTTCGTTTTCTACTGTGGTGCTGTGATAACGGAGCTCATTGCAATGTAATACAAATGAGTCGGTTGTTGCCTTGGAGACAAGAGTTTACAGACGACATGTAATATAAATATTGATTGTGTTATGAAGGACGACCAGATATATTTTTAACTATTACTCATTTGTGTTCACATCACTTCAATAGAGCGTTTAGCAAGCTAGAGAGAATCTTGCAGCCAGGCGACACATAAATGATCGATCCAGAGTGCATCGATCTCTATATGCATTCTAGCAGCATGGTAGACGGTGTATGCAGGGATATTCCTCATAACTTTTCGTTCAAAGTGTGGTCCTGAAAAAAATCTTTCTGGCCTTTCCCCTTAACCCTACCACTCCAGCCAAAAGAGAATCGAGACACCCCTACCCCTTTACATGATAGTGCAAACAAAGGTGGTAGGGGAAACTGAAGGGCTAAAGGGTAGAAATGGGATTGGGTCTAAGACTGAAATGGAGAATAAAAGAGAACCTCTTACATTGTTTGCAGACAACATGAAAGTCTGGCAGTGCCAGATACGCTGCCTGGCCATCATCGTAAAACACCAAGAACCTGACAGAAACATTTAGTAAAACTTTAGAGAAACAAAAACGTTCTACATGTACACCGCAGCCCTCTACAAGACTAAAATATAATGAGGCACTGATTAAAGGGATAGCTCACCCAAAAAATGACAATTCTGTCATTTATTACTCACTTCATGTCATTCCAAACCTATAACATCATTCATCTTCAGAACACAAATTAAGATATTTTTGATGAAAGCCGTGTGCTCTCTGACCTCTCCATAGACAGCTATTTAATTAACACTTTCAATAAACCTCTGCCCCACAGACAAAACTTTGGGTATAAGATTGACATGCTAAAATCACTGCTGAAGAAACTGCTACACTACATCTTCAATAAACTCTTCTCCCCACAAGAACTCTGGTCAAGCTTACTTATTTGATGTATTAGTGAAATCTAATACATTGGCGAGCCACCCAAACCATTGCTCATCCAAATACAGCTAAATCTATCACTCTGATGTAGAACTAGGAAACACTGCACTGTTTGCACGTCAACAACGTAAGAGTCTGACACAGGCTAGAAGGGTTTGGAATGACAAAATTTTTCATTTTGGATGAACTAACTTGCCCTTTAAGAATAAAATAAAATGTCATTATGCTAATTACTCCCTTAAGTGTTCCACAAAAATAAAACTGATTAGTACGAATGACATATATGAATATTTGAATGCACTACCCTTTTATCATAAATTCACCTCATGCGATTCTTGCGCTCAGGAAGTTCAACCAGCACGCCACCGTTATACAAGACCTTTCCTTTCTCATCTTTGTAGCTGGCAACAACACGACAGCCAACAAACAAGTCCTTGAGCACAGGGCGCGTTATAGGGGCTACATGATGAGCAGACAGCAGAAGGTTTTTACCCTTCTTAAACTCCACCATATATTTTTGGCCCTTCTCTAAAATGAAAAGAAAGATGACAGGTCAGATTATATCATTTATAACCAATTTAATACCACAATGAATAAAAAGAAAAGTCTGCTTAATAGAAAAACACAACCAAAATCTTTCCTTCAGCATTGTTTTTTGTTTGTTTGTGGTAAGATACAGACTAGATAAATCATACCCTTGGTTTGGACTTCTTTTACTGTTCCTCGACACCAAGAGTCTGCTTTCCTTTTCCCTAAAACTTCCATAGTGACGGTGAGTTTTAGCTCTTGAGTTTTTTGTGCTTTAGATGACTTTGATGAAGAGGAATTCTTTGATGAATGCTTGGAACCTAAGAAGATCAGTGACAGAGGTCAAAGACAGTTTTTTGGATGGATGGATGGATGAAAAACTTTTTTTTTTTTTTTAACTGAAAATTCAACCCATAATATTCTAAACATATTTTAACCAAGATATAATAATAATCATGATCTAATATATATATGTATATATATATATATATATATATATATATATATATATATATATATATAGTACTGTTCACAAGTTTGAGGTCTGTAAGATTTTGTTTGATAAGTCTCAAACTCACTAAGATTGCATTTAGTACAGTTAAAATAGTAATTTGTCAAATATAATTATACATTAAAATATCAATAGACAATACAATACAAATGTTTTAATTTTAATACATTTAATGTAATGTTTATACATAAAACGTAATAATTTTCTGTGATGAATTAATGGTGAAAATACTAGCTGCTTAATATATTTTTAAAAACTGTATTTAAGCTTTTGTAACAATGTAAAAAATCTTTAGTCACTTTTGGTCCATTTAATGCATCTTTGCTGAAAAACAATAAAACTTAATGGGCCCAAACATTTTAAATGGAACTAAAATGCATTACAGATTAGTTCTGGCAATCTGTAACAATACGTTATGCTCAAGTTAATATACTGTGGTATACCACAGTATATTACCTCAAGCATTATGTAAAAACTGTATAAATAAAAAAACAATGCTTACTTTTGTCGGTTTTAGAAGGTTCCGGAGACGCATCTTTGCGGGTGGTTTTATCGGTGTTCTTTGTTGATGACTTGGAGGGTAATTCAGGGGGTTCATCACTGGGTATAGGACTTGCAGGCTGCTCCTCTGTGTCAGACTGTTCATCAACACTATCTGCAGGTGATGGTGCCCTTGTTGTTTCTTTTTGCGTGCTGGAAGAGCTGGTGACAGATTTAGCTTTTTTTGAAGATCTCAGATTGGCTGTCGGACTTGTTGTGGGAACAGAAGGTTTAGCAGATTTGCTCCTTGTTGTTGGCTTTTCTGTCTTGTCCGTGGATTCCGAATCACAACTGGCAATAGTTTCAGGTTCTTCAGAATTGCTCGGCATTGATGACATATCAGGAGAAGTCTCTGTGGTCGACTCAGGCTCGGCCTGGTTTGTTTCAGTGAGAGCTGTATCATTACTGGCAATAGGTTCAGGTTCTTCAGAATTGCTTGGCAACGATGACACTTCAGGAGAAGTCTCTGTGGTTGACTCGGGCTCGGCCTGGTTTGTTTCCATTAATGCTGTATCGTCACTGGCAATAGTGTCCATTTGTTCCGTAATGCTTAAAGGCAAAGACACTTCTGAAAGGGTCGCTGGCGTCACTAGATGATCAGTCTTATTTGAGGCTATGGATGCTGAATTGTGACTGGCACTAGCTTTCAATTGTTCTGAAACGCCTGAGATCGAAGGGATTTCAGGAGAAGTCATTGCCGATAATTTAAGATCAGTTTTAATTGTCGCACTACGATCTGAATTACAACTCTCTGGCTGTTCTGAATCACTTTCAAGCAAATGTAATGATGTCAGCTGAGGTTCAGACTTCATTTTTGCAATAGATTCTGAATCATGACTGGAAAGCATTTTGGAAGGTTTTGAATTGCTAGCAGGCGAAGTAATTTCTGACTTTATTTCTATCTGCTGAGGCTCAGATTTTATCGTTGCAACAGATTCAAAATTAGCACTGATAATAGCTTCTGGTTTTTTGCGTGGAATCAAAGACATTTCCGAAGGAGTCACTGCTATCAACTGAGGTTCAGTCTTGATTAATTGTATGGATGTATAGTTTTGACAAGGAGCAGTTTCATGTTTTGAAATGCTCGTTTCCCAAGCGGTTATTGCTGTCAGTCCAGGTTCGGTCTTAATTGGTGTAGAATCTGGATTACGATTGGCAATAGGTTTGATTTGTTCTGAATTGCTGAGAAGTGAGGACGTTTCAGGTACTTTCAAGAGAGATTCGGTCTTAACTATTGCAATCGAGTTAGTGTTAGATTCACAACGGCTGGTCTCAGGGGTCGAGGATGATGAGGGTCTGTTTGTGATGTCGGATGACAATGAGGGTGATGTAGTGCTTACAGAAGAAGTTTTGTTAACCATCTGGACTAAGTCCTGAACGAGTTTGGATGACTTCTGAATAGCCATAGTCACCTTTTCAAGCTGAGGGAAAGAAAGAACCATAATTTATAAAAATGTAAAATGAATAGAAATAAAAGAGAAAAAAGTAAGCGCAAAAAAATACATCAGCTTGTATAACAGCATATTATAGCGGCATATTTTTTCATTTAACATCCTCACCATTGGTTCCAAGGTTTCTTTGGTGGCTGCAAGAGAATAACCAGTGTAAAGCCCAAAAATGGTATCAGATTTTTAATTACAGTGCCATCATTTAAAATTATATTATTTCAAGCACTTTGCATTAAAATGTTTGTCTCTTACCTCCCAGATCAATGACAACAAGATCATCACAATCTCCGTTAAGGACACTAATGTCCTGTCTAGCCACCTCCTCATCATTATCATCTGCGATATGAATTACGTCCTGTGATCCTTCTCCACCTTCCTCTTCCGAGTCCTCGTCTCGGTAATCCAATCCCAGCATTCCATAAAGACCCTTCATCACCGACTCACACTCAAGGACTGATCTGATATAAACACAGTTAAAGGGTCACCACCCTGACTTCAAGATATTGGCATTATCGGCACTGAAAAACACAACTTACTCCGAGGCATTGCTGTACAGAAGGCGGGTGTAGGTTGATTCTCTCTCCTTCAGCTTCACCCATTCCTCCACCTGTGCCAGCTGCTCACGTCTCTGCATCAGATGAGGGTTTCGGTCCACCTCTGCCTGGATCCAGCGCTGCAGGTCGTCCTTTGTCATCCTCAGGAGGTTTTCATCTTTTTCGCTACTCATGGCTGTACTGTTGGAGCAATATAATGAAAAAGATCAAACGTTTTGTACTATTTTAGCACAGTTTAATGTATGACATCAGTGATGCATGTTGTATTGTGCTTTTGATAAAGCTATTTTCTCTTTTTTGTTGAAGTAATATATAATATATAATAATTGGCTTCTGGGAGTCATCAGAAACTCTCGGACAGGCATATAGTGAGGATCAAAGGATGCAAATGTCCAGCACTCTTTAATGACAGCTCAAACAGCATGATTGACAGATATATAAAGAGGATATATAACGCATTAAACGTCAATAGCTTCCTTCCCATTCCATACAGCATATCTTAGGCCTAATAAAAACAAACCTTGCTACTCTTTACTAGGGCAATTACATAAAGCAAGATAATTTCATAAAGTAACATACATACTGTGTAATTTCCCCAACTTGTTGCTGTAGTGTGATGGAATCCTGAAGACACTCGCATAACAAAAAGCGCGCAGAATTATATGCCGTAAACTATGCCGCTTGTTTAGATGTCGGTAATGCGCAAAGTCTTCACTGCTAATAGGACGAGTCTTTATGGATATCATACACCCCCCGGAATAACATGGATATCTAAAAGGCCAGCAATAAAATAACTAAAAACACATGGAAAGAAACAATATCCAGACTGTGCCTGTGTGGTAACGGATGTAGAATCTACAAGAGACATTCTGATTGGACCAGTGCACGTTGACGCGGGACTATTAGTCCCGCCCATCACGCCTTCAATCACTTCAAACCATAGACCGTAAAACGCCATCAACAAGGACCAAAAATAAATTTAACGGGGGTATTTGGACGTAATTTGTTGAGTGTGGTTGGTCTAAAAATTATAATTGTTGTTGATAAGCGCTGCATCGTTTCCATTTTATCAAATGGCTATAAAAGATTCTCCGATTTCTCAGGTATAATTTGTCAAATTTGCTTGTGGGCCGCATTGTCACGTGCCATCTATTACTTTTCTCAGCGCTGGGATGGATGGACAAATCACAGTTGTTTTTGTTAGTGTGCGTTTTCTCTTTAATCGGAGAAGTATGCACTATGCAGTTCTGCAGATAAATGAAAAATGGACGTATTATGTGGGCTTTATTTATTTTCATAAGCATGTAGCAATATAATACAATGACACTTTTCAAATAAACACCTACAAAAACCGGTAAATATATTTTGCAGCGACAATGTGCTGAAATATAGCAGACATACGGAGCAAAATATACATATAAAACAATGCAGTTTTTTAGTAAGCCTCATTTTAGAATGCTAGAACAGTTATCAAAGCAATAAAAATAACATGTAGAGACCAAGAGCTTGTTTACGCTTTGTCAGTGTGTATGAAAATACAATTTAACATACACAAAAAAATCTGAAGACTGAGAAGTTTATCATTATGGAACCATGAGATATTGATCTGGTTGAGCTGGGGCATTTGTTTATTACGTTAACGTTTATTTTCTTATCATTGACATTGTTAAGCTGCACTCGTGGTCTTTGCTTCTCCATTTTCATCCTCCACCTGACCAGTGTTGTTTCTGTTTAGAGGATCCTTGAGAGACATCATTTCCTGTATCTTCAGTAAGGTGTCACAATCTGATGCAAACCGATTCCTCTGAAAAACATAGCTGAAATTAAAACAAGCAACCCTCTATGGGACTAACTCTGAAATCACAACTAGAAAAAACATAAATTACTTTATATTTTACATATATTTATGGCTAATTTTATTTAGTTTTCTACATTTTACCTTTTTTAGGGTACTGACTTTGTCGTATTATTTTTGGCAAGCTGTCTGATACTTTTATAGAATAAGCCACTTTAAGTGCAAACAGTGCCCGATATAAGAGATCAGTAAAAGCACATAATTAACAGGCATTTCACACGTTAATAACACAACACTGCCAACATGCGTAATTCATTGATACTGTACAATAATCCAAAAAAATAACCAATGCGCTTAGCTTTGCTCTGACAAAACTACAGTACCTTTGTGAAGTTCATAGAACACGCACTTAGCCCAGTCAATACTGATTCATTGATTCAAAACTCTTTCAGTAGCTGTTGGGGTTGCTAGTTGCAGATGTCCTGAGTGTGTATATTATGATGTACAGGAATCATGATTATATTTATAAAGAGTCTTCGAATCACAGGTGTAATCCACGTCTGAGAGTTGGTTCACTTTTCCACTCCTTACTGTAGAATATGTTTACTGCTTACTGCTTGTATATATACACTCCTGAACAAAATCTTAAGACCAGGGGATGTATTGCAAGTTTTACAAATTTCGCACTAGTGGATCATAACCGGGTTGTAAGTGCTGCTTCAAAATGCCAAAAGAAGAAACAGGAGCAAGAGACAAAAAATAGAGAGTGGGCTATTTATTGAAAACTGCATTTAAACTCAAACAGGCCGTTCATCAGCTGATCAAAAGTTTAAGACCATAGTCCAAAAATAAATGCACAACAGTACTAAAAGTGTCAAAAAAGGACTCAGTAGTGAGTAGCCCCTCCGTTCTTGTTGATCACTTCAAAAACTCGTTTCGGGATGATTGATGCGACTGTTTCCAGGAGGCTGGTGGGAACGTTGCTCCATGTGGGTGGTGAAGATGGCTTCAAGAAGGGCATCCACGGTCTGGAACTGACGTCCATTTTTGTAAACTTCCCTTGCCATCCATCCCCAAATGTTCTCAATGGGATTTAGATCAGGGGAGCACGCAGGATGGTCCAAAAGAGCAACGTTATTCTCCTGGAAGAAGTCCTTCGTCAGGCGGGCTTTGTGAATTGCAGCGTTGTCCTGTTGAAAGACCCAGTCATTACCGCACAGGCGGGGGCCCTCGGTCAAGAGGGATGCCCTCTGCAACAGATCCACATAGCCAGCCGCCGTTTGACGCCCCTGCACAACCCGAAGCTCCATTTTCCCCTTGAAGGAAAAAGCACCCCAGATCATGATGGAGCCTCCTCCACTGTGCCACGTAGAAAGCATCTCAGGTGGGATCTCCTTGTCATGCCAGTAACGTTGGAAGCCATCAAGACCGTCCAAGTTAAATTTTTTCTCGTCAGAGAATAAAACTTTCTTCCACTTTTCAATGTCCCATGTTTGGTGCTCCCTTGCAAATTCTAAACGGGCAAGTTTGTGTCGTGGGAGGAGACGTGGCCTTTGAAGACGTTTTTTGTTCTTGAAGCCCTTCTCTAGCAGATGACGTCTTATGGTTATTGGGCTGCAGTCAGCATATGTAAGGGCCTTAATTTGGGTTGAGGATCGACCTGTGTCTTCACGGCCAACCTGTCGGATCCTACGGCTCAGTGCAGGTGAAATCTTTTTGGGTCCACCACTTGACTTTTTTGTCCCATAACTCTCAGGATTTTTTAAGAAATGTAAAATGACTGTCTTACTGCGTCCAACCTCAGCAGCGATGGCCTTGCTTGTGCAGCTCAACAATCCTGCCACGTTCAAAGAGAGAAAGCCTTTTTGCCTTTGCCATCAGGAGACCTTGACAGTATGACTGCTTGAAGGACAATGACATGAAAGCCATATTTTTGTGCAGATTTGACCTTTTTATGGCTATGGTCTTAAAATTTTGATCAGCTGATGTACTGTTTCCAGCCTCCTGGAAACAGTCGCATCAAGCATCCCGAAACAAGTTTTTGAAATGATCAACAAGAACGGAGGGGCTACTCACTACTGAGTCCTTTTTTGACACTTTTAGTACTGTTGTGCATTTATTTTTGGTCTATGGTCTTAAACTTTTGATCAGCTGATGAATGGCCTGTTTGAGTTTAAATGCATTTTTCAATAAATTGCCTACTCTCTATTTTTTGTCTCTTGCTCCTGTTTCTTTTTTTGGCATTTTGAAGCAGCACTTACAACCCGGTTATGATCCACTAGTGCGAAATGTGTAAAACTTGCATCCCCTGGTCTTAAGATTTTGTTCAGAAGTGTGTGTACATATATATATATATATATATATATATATATATATACTGTATGTATGCCACTTTAGCATAGCGATCACTTGAATATACAGCTACGACGAGTTATCGCGCTAAAAACCTGGCTGTCATGAATGGCTGCGTCTGCCTGCTGATTGCTGATTGACTGAAAGTGCTTGCTCGTCCGCTGGAACCCGCCCAATCTGGCAACACCGTGTGTGATTTGTGCTTTGAATCATGTGCAAGCGCGATGGATCGCTAATATTGACCTTCATGACAATGAGGGGGGTGAATTTTTTTATAACTCATTCGTTTACATTATATAAAGCCTTAAAGTTCTGCATAATTAAGGGTGTGGTTACTTTGAGTGTCAGGTGGATAGCCATTTATCCGCTGTCTATAGTCATTGCGTCACCTAAGCTCCGCATTACATCCCGCCTCTTTAGCCTCTATAGTCCTCGGGACTACTGAATTAGACTTGCTTATATATATTATATATATTTAAATTTACTTGTATTAGTCTTAAGCGAACCTGGAAAACATGTGACCTAACATGTACATGTCTCCTTCACTTCCTTGTTGCTTCTTTAGAAAAAGAGTGATATGACTCACACTGAGAGAAAGACGCAGAAGTCCACCTTCACCCTGGCCTTCCAAAGATGAGAGGAACAGCTTGAGGGACTTTTCAGTCATTTTATTTCCTGAATTACCAGAAAAGAGAATGTTAAAGTCATAATGTACAAGTATGTTTTACTCTAATACTGAAAATCAAGTCTGAAATGAAACCACCTGACAGATTCAGAGATGTAAGGCATGTGTTTCCTGGATGAATGACATTCCCTCCAGTGTGAACAATTCCAGCATCCAACAAAGGAGTCACCGTCTCAACCACCTCTACTGTCTGACATACAAATGTTCCATGTTTAATGGGAAGGATGTTTCATTTTCAAAGCTCTTATCTTATTATAGTAAAGAGGCTTCAAACACTGTGAAATTTGTTTCTGTTGAAGTTTCTCTGACTAAGACTAAGACTGAATGAAGATAAAATCATAAGGCAAGCGATATTCTGAGCATATTTTTAAGACTTTAAACAAGAACCTACCACAAGGAAGTCTTCTATCCAAAATTGTAAGTCATTTAAAATGTTTATAATTTAGACTTACTCTACTTAACCTGAAACTTATAAATAATAAGATTAAAGGTGTTGAGATCAAAGTACACACCCTAAAACATGGTGTCAAAAAAAGATAATCTAGATGGATTATTTATAGACAGCCCAGAAAGGATTGAGTGTGGGTAGAACAGAAGCAAAAAAAACTAAATAACGACTTATATAGTTATGGGCCGATTTCAAAACACCGCTTCGTAAAGCCGCAAAGCATTTTGAATCAGCGTATCGATTTATTATTCGGATCGCGTGTCAAACCACCAAACTGAAATCATGTAATTTGTCACTGATTCATTGAGCTCCAAGGCTTTACGAAGCAGTGTTTTGAAATCAGCCCATCACTATATAAGTCGTTATTTAGTTGTTGTTTTTTTCCCACAAAAACAATTTTCGTCGCTTCATAAAATGATTGTAGAGCCACTGTAGTGAGATGGGCTTTGTAAAGACGTCTTTAGTGCCTTTTATGAGTCTTGAGAGAGGAAATGACATTGGTGTAAATGGAGGCCTTTCTGAGCCATCGGATTTCAACACAAATATCTTCATTTATGTTCCAAAGATGACGTCTTACGGGTGTTGAACGACATGAGGGAAAGTAATTAATGACAGAATTTTCATTTTTGGGTAAACTAACTCGTAACACCATTTCTGGGTGAATTAACTCTCATAGAAAAACAGCCCATTGACATGCATTATACGAGCAACAGGAGTTAAAAATCTTAATTTGTGTTCTACTGAAGAAACAATCACACCCACATCTTGTATGCCCTGGGGGTACGCAGAAAAAAAATCAAATTGCCATTTTTGGGTGAACTATCCCTTTAAATCTCTTTTATTACCAACAAGGCTGAATTTATTTCTGTCAGACCTCTATAGTAATTTTTAAGAATGAACAGGTTTATATTTTGATGATTAATTGAAAATATTTGGTCACCATTATGTTGATTAGTATTTACTTCAGTTGGGCATTTGGACAAAAAAATCTTTGTTTTTGTATTTTTATACATAGTTTATATAATTTTTGTAATGTGAATAATTATTAAGCAGGGTTTCTTTCACAGGTAAAATGGGCCAAAAAAGAGGTCTAACTCAAACATTCAAGTTATTAAATGCAAATGTGAAGGATTAAATACCATAGAAATTGTTAAATTAATGCACACCAAGAAATGCTTATTGGGGCAGCAGGGTCACAAAAAACAGGTTGAAAAGTTTTCCAGTGAGAGAATAACAGATGCAGCATATTCCAAGTGGACTGACCGAGTTCTGAGTGTCTGGCCCAGAGAGGCAGAAGTTAAGCTCTTGCAACAAAGTTAAGCTCCGGAGAGCACACATTCACTTCAGGGTTCTGTCATCTGCATGTAGCAGATTTTTAAGGACCTTCTGCACCTACTTCAGGTCCTCATCTGTATGTTGCAGATTTTTAAGGACCTTCTGCACCTACTTCAGGGCCTCATCTGTATGTTGCAGATTGTAGGTGCCATTTCGTGCTCCAGGAGATCAGCATGCCACAGATTTTGTGTTTAAGGCTGTTAAAACAGACACCGGCTACTTTCTCCACAACATTGTCATCCAATGCCGCCATCGGACTACTCACTCGACCACGTGGAAAGTAAATATCACTTTACCAAACCTCTTTCCAGAGACCTGTAAATTTTTATATTTATTTTTATAATTGTGTATTATCAGTATATGGTTTTCTAATTTTCATTAGAGGTAATATGGCTGTAATTTATTATGTATTACAATATAATTTATTTGTTTGATGCATAATAAGGTTCTCCACCTAATTCGTTTTAGAGACACAACAGTTTATCTTTCCAAAAGATAATGTGCCTCTTCCATAGCACTCTCAACTTAATCACTTACTTTATGCATCTTATGCACTTTATTCCTTTTATCATTAATGGTATCCATGTAGTAGTTGTGTGTTTTTATTTTTTATCTTTCTTAATAAAATGTATTTTATTACGCTTGTGTCTTTCTTGTGTTGATAATGCATAAGAGGCTCTGCAATTTAACAATATCACATCAATCTCTCAGATAAATCAGCTAACCAACTCCCTTCAGTTTACATTCATCTGATGTACTCTTAAGTGATGTGTGATGCAAAAATCACAACGTCAGCGCTGACATTAGTACCAAGTAAAATCACTACAGTTTTTTGTTTTTTGGTGACCCTTCTGTGCATATAATATACAATGAGCATTTACTTATTATACTTGTCCAATGGCCACACCTTAATATTGTAATTTCTATAGTATTGCATCCTTCTCATGAACATTTAGTAACTTTTTTTTACTTTTCATTTTGAGTTAAATACTTTTTAATGTTAAAGGAAAACCTGATTAATGTTTTTCACTTCCAGCTCTCATTAACGATTACATATCACTTAATGATTGTAAACCAAATTAATCGTAGGTAATAAGATTAAATAGGTAAGATGTGCTTGGGAAAAAAAGATCAGAATATGGACTTCCCTAATAATTATTAAATCACTGTATTATCTGGCTGAAATGTGTTCAAAATGTTTGACAGTTTGTATTATTAATTAAAATATATGTCAGATTATATAATAATGTGTCAATAAACATATATTGAAGTCATAAACAATAAGTTTTCCCAGTTTAAAGGTGTAATTTTCCCATTTTTTCCACCTATATACATAAACATGAATTTCCCTTTTTGTGAAATGGGATGAGTTGTTAACTTAATTCTTACCTCTTGTTCAGACACAGGCAGATTCTTGTCTTTGCCTCCTATTTTTCCAGCCTGACCACGGGGAACTTTATCATCTGAGTGAAAAGCAAGAAGTTAAATATTCTCTCTTCATGTAAACCATCAAATATAAAGTGCACTTCTGTATTTTAAACAAATATGCATCACAGGAGTTACCCTTTTTGGCCACTTTTGGTTCCTCCTTCTTGGCTGCCTGACCCGATGCTGGTTTCTCCTCTTTTTTAGGGTTGTCCTACAAACATTTGTAAACAACTGTTCATGGGTGTGTATTTTTGTGGATATTGATTTTGCTATTGCTATTTACCCGTTTCAAAGAAATGCTATTTTGCTTGGTTTTACATCAATACCATATAAAGATGCATGAATGCTATGTTTGTGGAAAACAATTGCAATACTTAGAATGATATTGCACTTGGCTTCCTTTGTTTAGAAAAAAAGAAAAGATATGAAAGTTAAGTTCCTGAACTAAACGTTTGTACCTACCACAAAATAAGTTAATAATGAGAGGCCACAAGGGGGTGAAGATAAAAAAAAGCACAAGTGAATGACTATTGACAAAGACAACAGTAAAAAAGGAGAAGAGTGTAAGATAAACTAGTGTAGGAGAAGGCAGAAGGACATCCGGCTATTGGACATTTAGTCCCAGAGATTGATATTGAATTGAAATTCCCACAAAAGAAGTATAAAGAGACTGAGGAGTAATGCTGCCAGCATTAAAGAGGTCATGAACTGCGCTGTTTTATTGTTTAATGATGTTTCATGAGGTGCACTTATAATGTTAGAATGCTTTTTACATAAATATTTTTCACAATCTATAAATAAAAGTCATTTTTCCTAGTCATTTTAGCCATCTGCTCTGAATGTTCCGTTTTAAGGGGCGTCTGCTGTGAGACTTCAGTGTAAACTTATATAAAGCATTTGCAACATTATAAATGTCTATACTGTCACTTGATCAATTTAATGCATCCTTGCTGAATAAATATATTAAGTTATTAAGTCCCCAAAGAACAATTCTTACAGACCCAAAACTTGCTTGAACGGTACGATCTTGCAAACGCTTTCTATTTCAGAAAAATACTGTTCTTATGAACTTATATTTATCAAAGAATCCTGAATTTTTTTACACAACTACTTTCAACATTGATAATAATCATAAATGTTTCTTGAGCAGCAAATCGACATATTAAAATGATTTCTGAAGGATCATGTGACACTGAAGACTAATGATGCTCAAAATTCAGTTTTGCATCACGTGAATAAATTACATTTTAAAATATATTCAAATAGAAAAGAGTTATTTTATATTTTAATAATATTTCACAATATTAGAGCTTTTTTTAATAACATAAATGAAGCATTGGTGAGCAGAGGAGACTTCTTAAAAAACATTAAAATGTTACCGTTACCGGTAGTGTAAGTCCTCAAGTAATTAAGTAAACAGTCAGTAAAAAAATAAGAACCTACAAAGGCAAAAGACAGTAACCTAATTTTTGGTCGAAAATTAGTTATTGATATGTTTGATATATTCAAGACCTCCTTTATCTTGTGGATAAGTATCTTGAGCCAATTCTGTTGTTTTATCGAGAATATAATGCGTTGTCTTAACAGTAACTTCCAAAAGCCCAGGAGAAACCAAGGCAGAACACACCTTAACACCAGTTACTGTCCATTTCCTTTGTTTTAGAATGTTAAAATTGAGTTTGGATACTACTGTTTAGCCGCTGTTTAGAAGTTACTGTGTCAGCCTGGGGTTACGGTATTCTCGCTTTGTTTTACTGTCCATTAAAGTTTGCTGCGTTTAAATTACAGTACAGCCTTTGTCATACATCTGTCACGGAAGCACTTCTGACACACACGATGCCTGAGTAAAAGTGTAGGTAAAACAAATAGTTGAGTGGTTGATTTTACTATACTAGCAATTAAGATGGTTGAGGTGGCTTTGAAATGCAGACAGCAAGGTCAAGGTAGAAAACTGTGCAACACAAAATATGCATTTTAGACAAATCAGATAGATTGCAATCTACTTTGTTTAGCTAGCGAGTAGCCTATGGCATAAATAGTGTAGTCAGCTATAGAATGAATAGGCTACCAAACTGCTCCATATAAAATTGTAAATCATCCTAACTAAATGCCATTGTCACTAGATTTTATACAGGTGTTACTATAATGATTTTGTAAATGGTGATCAGCAACGAAATATTGATAATGTTGAAGTTACTGCCATTTGCCTTGGTGTGACATCCTGCAGACAATACAAAGGCAGAGTACAGTAACTTGAAAATAGGTTTGAGCTCAAGATTTTTTTATGTAGATAATTTTCATTACTAAAACATCTAATTGCCAGAATTCCAGTGTCCTACCTATAATTATAATAAATAAGTAATTTTTCTCAGTTCCACACTCTAGCGAGTTATGATCTTTTACCTTTGTAGGGCAGAATAGGACAAATAAATAAAACATAAAGATACAGAAACAAGCAGTGCTTTAGGTTTAATTACTGTTTTTCACCGTTGTTGCTGTTTTATTAACATTAATGATACGAGTGGGTATATGCTATATTAGATTGCTTTCCCTTGATTCATGTGGTTACTAAAAACAGGGTTTTTTTGGTCATCGTTAACTTCCAAGTCTCCAGTGCGGCACGCCCATCAAAACCCAGCGTTCAGGAGAGAGCCTCAAAACCAGTGTAGAAAATAGCCTATTACTAATTCGTTATGATGTTTTTGAATGTAAAAACCGAGAGAGAATAAAAATCGAGGAATTGCAGTTTAATTGTTGAAGCCAATTACTTCTGTATTGGCTTCAACAGAAACACTTTTTACACTTTTTAAGACCCTGGTTAAGATTTTGACTATAGAGCTCTTATATCAGCTAATTTTTAGTTTTGCATGAACTGCTTTTGTATTGTAACCAAAAAAATAAGTGTCTTTATTGTTACGATTGTCTCCTGTGAGACTACTAATAAACTACACCAAACAGAGCCTCAAAAATGAACAACCACAAGTCTACTACATCATTCAACCTGCCGGTGGGGGCAGGTGAGGATTTCATGGTTAAGGCTAGATTTGACTATCCTTACCCTACCTGAATAATCATAGGGGTAAAGGTGTAAGATAAAAAGTCACACCAAGTAACCATATATGGAACAAAACTGTTTTACCTTCTTTTTGGTGGTGTTCTTT
The DNA here is from genome assembly GCF_024679245.1 of Pseudorasbora parva. Lineage (NCBI taxonomy): Eukaryota > Metazoa > Chordata > Actinopteri > Cypriniformes > Gobionidae > Pseudorasbora > Pseudorasbora parva. Next base: position 33,018,942 of record NC_090190.1, read on the forward strand.
GTACTCTTGTTAAGGCGATCCAGCGATGAGCTGCTGTGGACGGACAGAGGCTCATGCGATTCTGCAAGACTAACCAGAGACGGCTGGATCACTGATTGTTCACCTTTAATTAACAGCTTCCTCCTCTCAACTATCTCCTCGTGTGTCAGAGCAAAGGGCCCAAGCACCTAAAGAAAAAAATGAGAAAGAGTTGTGTACAAATATGTCTAATGTCATACATGAAAACAAAGAAACAGCATTTCTCAGAGAAGATTGCAGGGTAGATAAATCTCCTGTGGGAGGTCCTAACAGTTTTTTGTTGTTTGTAGCCCATTTGCCTTCATGAATAAAGTTCTGTCCCACAGACAGAAATATGGGAAGAACTAGATTCCTGAAGGCTGAGATACTAACATCTCTGCTAAAGAACTGGTACACTACAACCTTCAATAAATTCTTCTCCCCACAAGAACTCTGGTCAAGCTTACTTATTTTATGTATTGGAGAAATCGAACACATTGGCGAGCAACCCAGACAACAACCACTAACCCCCCCCACACACACACACACAAAATCTATCAAAAGTCAGACAGATGAGATGAGATGTAGTTGTTAATAGAAATATATACAGTATGTGTACCTCAGCCAAACGAGCTGCCCCATCATCTCCTATTTGATTGTAGGATAAGGAGAGACATAGCAAGTAACGGTTGAGACGCAGACCCTTTAAAAAGAGGGGATGGGCGACAATAAAAACTCAAAGTGTATGCAGTCTTGACATCATTTGAAACTGTCTGAACACCTTCAGACGGACAGACTTCAATTCCACACACCTGAGCAATGTAATATGCACCTCCATCACCAATACTATTAAAGGCCATGTTGAGTGACAGGAGGTTTTTGTTGGCAGTGTGAACATTGGACAGAGCCGAGCCAATCAGGCGAGCTCCTTCCTCTCCTATACGACTGTTGCGTAGTGATAAATCTGTCAGCCTAGCATGGACATTATTTAAAAAGAGCTGAGTGTAAAAAGTACAACAAAATGCATTTTCAGAGATAACATTGTAACATATTTAAGTTTAAATATTGCAAGCAGAAAATGCGTATGTACTACCTACTTAACCATACTTTACAGAAGTGAGCTAAGTCTGACAGAACCTCCTTTTGGGGAAGTCCTCATTTGTAAAAACTGTATAAATTGTTCTTTTAGGGTTAGGTTTAGGCTATAGTATTTATAACTATACTACATTTATTGTTGAAAATACAGTAAAACTGTAATGTGAAATATTATCTAATTTTAAAAACAAAATTATTTTTTCGATGTTAATATATTTTAAAATGCAATTTATTCATGTGCTGGAAGAGCTGAACTTTCAGCATCATTACTCCTATGTTCAGTTTCACGTTTCTTCAGAAATCATTTCAATGCTGATTTGCTGCTCAATTAAAAAAAACATTTATTATTATTAAAAACATTTGCTATGTAATATTTTTGTGGAAACCATGATAACTTTTTTGATGAATGGATTAATTCTTTGATGAATAATAAGTTAAAAACTTTTACTAACATTATAAACATGTATAAATATCTTTACTGTTACTTTTGAGCAAATGAATTCACCCTTGCAATTATTAATATAAATGATTAATTCCCATTAAAAACGTTTAAATCATACAACATATTGTAAACAGCATATTGTTTGTTTGTGTTATTGTGTGCGTGCGTGCGTGCGTGTGTGTGTTTGTTTGTTTGTTCTTGTTTCTTGTGTATATGAGGACACAAATGTATATAATGACTCATTATACACATTTGTGTCCTCATAATGACATGGGACATATTATAACATAACCCAATGTTTAGGGTATGGTTAGTGTAGGGGAATAGAATATACAAGTGTGCGATTGTGTGTGTGTGTGTGTGTGTGTGTGTGTGTGTGTGTGTGTGTGTGTGTGTGTGTATGTGTGTGTGTGTGTGTGTGTGTGTGTGTGTTAGTTTGTTTAAAAAACAAGAATAACTCACATGCTGTCCTCCCCTATGAGTAAGTGGTAGCTCTGCTCAGGGATTGGATTGCCATCCAAAACCAATTTCCTACCAAGATATAAGTTGGTAGATGATGTCATCAGATTTTCCAGGATCTAATATCACATTATCATAATTTATTTTTCCACAAAAAAAAAGACCTATAGACCACTAATACATATAATTTCATAAAAGATGATCGTTTAAGACATGGAAATATGCCTTACATAACATTGTAAGATTTAATGAGGGATTTCTGGTGCCCCTAATATGTTATTTCCTAATATGTTAAGTTCCTAATTTATTTTTGGATTTGGAGGTCTCCTACAATAGGCTTACATGCATCCAAGGTAAAAAAAAAAAACACATTTTCTCATTAAATATATATAATCACAGCATCTCCTCAGTGTCTGAAACTGTTTGATAATGATTCAGTCTCTCTAAAGTCTACTCTGCTCTGATTGGTCAAACAGCTGTCTGTTGTGATTGGTCTACCACTTACAATGCATGTTGAAAACGAAATACCCTTTACCATATCCGAATATTGAACATTTGTTGCAAACCTACATGGGTTCGAGCAAGAAGGCTGGAATTACTGATAACCTGTTGCAGGCAGTTCAGTATTGTTCTTTCTTTTTTTGGAGAAAATAACCCCATTTATTGTGCATTTTAATCTTTGAAACTTTTCAGACCTGTATTACATGAAATGTAATATCTGAAAAAGCATAACAGGGAACTTTAAATAGTTAAAAACCAGACAATTTGCTACATTCAGAAAATAATAAGACCTACATACAGTGTTTCCAATGATTTTTTAAGACTCTTAATGGCAATAAAAAGGCAAATAATGATAGGAATTTTGGACAATCTGACCCTTGACTGTTCTCACCTGAGATTTGAGCACAGAGACACTGTGTTTTTCAAGGAGGCTAAAGTGCAATCCGTCAGGCCTACACGCCACATGCTGCAAACCATCATAAACAATGTCATTGGGACATTAACATCATAATCAATGTCATTGGGACATTGACATAGCATACTGTTTCTTTGTAACATCAACATCCATAAATATATTACAACTACACAAGCAAAGGCTCACTGTAAGCACTGGAAATTACTGAGGGACTGCAATGTCTTGCTCAGCACCTGTAGCATCATCTCATCCACCTTCCATCCTATCAAAAATAATAATTAACAAAGACATTGTGATATTAAATATTTCTAAGAGGTTTGAACAACTGCTATTTGTTCACAAAGAATCAACAGTCTTACCAGATATCTTGACTGTCTTTACGCTATCATGATCTTCATTCTCCAGCTCTATCTCAAGGCAGGGCTCAGAGGACCATGTTGTCATTCGACTTTCTAAGGATGTCTGAGACTGATTGTGTTCTTCAGTCGAGGTTAGGGTTTTTATAGGGAAAAATGAAGAGTTTGATGGCATAAAAAAAATCTTTAGTAGGGGAGCAGAAACCCAATTGTTATGCGCAATATATTTACCCATCACATATTTTGACTGCTTCAGCTTGACAGAAGGTATCTTTTTCACACCCATGAGTTTGCACAGTCCTGTGATGTCCAACTCCAGAGTTCCTGAACACTGGTAATCATCTGTGAATGAGGTCACAATAACATTGACATTCAGTTGACTTTAATTGCTAGCTTTGGACACTGCATATATTTTGATTAATTAAATATCACAAGAATTCAAAATCTAGTCTGTCTTTATAGTCAAGTTACCTGCAGTTTTAGATGGTTCCTCCTCAATCCCAGAATCCACCTTGTCCACTTTCTCTTTGAAGGATTTTTCAGTTCGTTTTCTCATCTTTTCAGTAGGAAATGTTTTTGGGTTTTTTTAAACCGAAAACAAAACAAAACAATGAATTTAAATAACTAATAATTTAAAATCATATAGTAAAGTAACATGGCTCATTTAGCGCTAGCTTTGTAGGTCTTTCAGGTTGTATTCCGTTGCCATGACAACCCTTGAATCCAACGGTTAGTTTTGATGCCACCTAGTGGATGGCGCGGCAAAAAGGGACCGCGAAACATACATAGATGTATATACAAAGATATCCCATTAGCGGCTGTTTCTATGGACCGTAAGCAGTCTGCCATATTGGGACGGTCCATGAACATAGAACTATCTATATCTGCAATAGACTTCAGCAGATTATTTTGATAAACGAAAACACAATACAAAAAAAGCGGCGTCAGCTAATGGCTTAAAACCATGTAATATTGGGTAAATACATATAAAAACACAAACTAACAAATTCTTGCCAGTAAAATATCCCGTTTCTGTGGGAATTTAAATCTCGGGTGTTTTTTTCCAACCAGAAGCTGCGCAATGTTGTACTCTGAATGTAAATGACCGTTCCAAGATGGCAGACGCGCCGACGTGTCTGGCGCGGTCGAATATGAAACCTACATGTCTATGACTATGAAGACTAAAAATAAACTACTCTAGATAAACCCCAGATATCATGACAAATAATAAAAAATTTATCTAGCAGAGACTGCAGGATGGTTTAAAACAGAATGCCGGCTCCATCTATTGAATTAAATTAATGAATACATATCTCATGTGTACAGATGTCATAGGAAAAGATGACCTACATACTAAATTGATTTAATAAATGTTTTCAAACATTTTTGGCATTGCTGACAAAACGTAGGGACAGTTATGAAGCTTTATAAAAGAGGTATATTTTACAAAATAATATATTTCTTCTGTCAGGACACAGTAGTAATATTTCTCAAATATAAGCTAATCTCTGCTGTAATCTTTATAAACTACAAAGTGTAAAATAAAGAGAAAATAAAAAAGGTACACATGTTAATAACATTCTAGTGATGGTTTCAGAAATCAGTAAATGCATCAATGTCAAAATAAGAGAAAACATCAGTTATGTCTGGCATTCATTAAATTAGACAGCATTAAAATACAATGTATTTATTTATTTAGTGTTTTCTTTGCAAATGTATTTGGTAGTTCAAATGATAGTACACAATTTCAATGTGCTACGCAATAGTTAAAATTCACTTTATTTGAAGATGTATTGACTGTCCATACAATTAAAATACGATTTGTCTGTATACCTGGAGTAATAATGGTTATGACCTAGTAAAGAACTGCATCACAGATTCTCTGCTAAATGTATGAGCAACAGGCAAGTATATTCACAATAATGTAGTGCTTTTTATTAAAAAACAAACAAACAAACAAAACAAATAGAATATAAAACAAAAAAGTAAAAACCAACAGCATCTTCATGACTTTATAATTACAAACTTTGAACCAGAGTGGAAGAAGTTTCGACAAACTGTACACAACATCACAAAATGCCTGCCAGTCTGTCCATATACAATGCTTGCATCTTATTTTGTGATTGTCTAAAAATAACTAAACAAATCACACAAAAACACACAAATACAAGAAATACAAGCATTATATTTATGACCGCTATCACAAAAAAACAGAACAATCTTTTCTCATTTGAAAAAAAAAAATCAAAAATCAACAAAAAAAAAAATCAAAAGGAGACTAAGAACATGATATCGGGTTGACAGTTTCTTTTTCTGCCAAAATATCATTTTACATTTTTATGTTGGTTTGTTTTTTTAGTGTTCAACACTTTGCAGCAAAAAAACGAGGAACATTATATCTTTTTCTCCTCAAAAAGTAATAATAATAATATTAATAATTATAATAATGTTCATATTAATTATTACAGTGACGGGTGCCAGGTCTGGGGGTCACTGCGGTGTCCCCTTCGACAAAGTCCATCTGACGATCCTCCCTCTCGTAATGCGCTAAATTCATGTGTTTGGGTAACAAGGTTTCAGGCGGTTTATTGTTTACGGAGATTTCTAGAGATTATTAATTGTAATGTCTGCCACTTTCTCGTCTACTTCTCGTAAAGTTACATGTGACCGTTTTGTCGATACAAATCGTATAAGAATGATAATAATAATAATAACAATAATAATACATATAGGGCTGAATCCTGTACAATACAATACACAAAATTCATTATCAAGATATTGCTTTTGGAGACATTTCTCACATTTTTCCCATCTGTATATATACATAGCTTGGCACTATACAACTTCCTTTCCTTTCGTTTGTCAGTTTTCATTGTTGTTGTTTTCCGAGTCGATCCATCTAAGGGGTTTGAAATACTTATCTGTCATAGCTGATGCTTTAAGGGCGAAACAATCTCATGATTTTTTTTATAAACATTCTCCATGGCAACCTGAAAGGCCATTAAAAAATTCAAAGAAAAATTCAAAGAAAATGACAATACTAAAACCTTGACCCGACCCCATCCCACCCGCCCTACAAAGCACAAAAAATATGACATCACATGATACAATAAGTTCTTGTGAATTCATGAATTTAACTGTTTGTTAACTGCTGTCAAGCCCTTAGTTGTTTCCTCTTTCGTATTTATATTATCAGTATGGGCTCTCTCTCTCTCACACACACACACACACTCACAAACACCGTAAAGAATCTCACACACTACCATAAACAAAAACCGCTCAAGATCATGGCATTCTAAGGCGTTATATATATATAAAGCCAGCGTGCCTCCACTGCTAGATTTTGTTTTGTTTTTTTGAGCTGGTGAATTAAATACTTTTTTTAAAAGGGGGCGGGGCTGGCACCCACTCGAACCAATCACAATGCCCACGATAACAGAAGCGAAACATTCCAGCCCAGTCCCGAAGTCCCGAACTCACAAACATGGATACCCCCGTCGTGCTCCATTCCTAATGTAATTACAGTATAACAAACAAAAAACAAAAAAAAGAAGATAATATACTTATTTGTTTTGCTTTATCATACAGCATTCATCAATACTGTGTGAATGTTAGTGTGTCTTATCCGTACATCTCCGGGAGCGAATGATGTCCGTGTTGTTAAAAGTGCAGTTAGCCAACGTTCTTTCTCAGCTCTCTCCTTTCTCACTCTCTTCTCAGTCTACGGGCAGTGTGTGTGCGCTACACTGCACCTCCTATGTCGCTCCTATTTCCGTTTTATTTTTTGCCTCGTTCTGCTCTATCTTGGTCGGACTCAAGTCATTGCCACAGTAGACCACAAGGTGGCACCGGTCTCCCGTTTTTCTACTTGCAGCCGAAACGAAGGCCAAATTTAGTACCACGTGCTTGCTTAACAACTTAGTCATGGGAGACGTTTGACTGGTGAAGTCGTAGTTCATCCATGACAATTTGAGTTTAAAGGCGCTTTTCTTCAGTTTCAACTTTCCTATGTGACACTTGTACTTTTGAAATGCATCAAGGTTGACGACTCGCAGCAAATTGCGTGTCCTTAGTGCACAAAGCTCGGGCTGGTCTCTCTTGTAGTTCCTGCAAGATATAAATATGAACATGTCGCCTCCCACCTCCATTTCCCCTCTTTTTTTTTAAGGTGTAGTCCACCTCTGCTCCTCGATATCCATTATTCTCTTGCTGCTCTGCAAGGGTGCTCAGCAGAGAGTGTTGTCAGCGTTACTTCCTGCAAATAAATTCGCTCAGTCCAAGCGTCCGTCTGCGGAGGCGGCGTCCCGAGCCTTCCTCGAGAAGATACGTCACATCTATCGCTGTAAAGGAGACAAAGAAATTCTTCAAACTTTCATTAGATTTATTGCAGTGCGGGGCTTCTGATGTCTAAAAAGTAAAAATAGTTTTTTTATGCATATAAACAAGCCTCAGTTCTTTGAGTCAGTTCTTGAGATTTTTTTTTTTTTTCAATTAATCAGAACAAAATATAGTTATATTAAATATTAAAACAGTAATATTTTATATTTATACAATGGTCAATAATGTATTATTTTATTCATATTTTTACATGTTTTGACGGGAAATATTGTGTATATATAATGACCACTGATAGGTAACACTGATTATCTCTTCATCACGTCACCTGTTAGTGGATGGGATATATTAGGCAGCAAGTGAAAATTTTGTCCTCAAAGTTGATGTGTAAGAAGCTGGAAAAAAGTGCAAGCGTAAGGTTAACCAAATTTAATAAGGGCCAAATTGTGATGGCTAGACGACTGGGTCGGTTTGGAACATCTCCAAAACTGCAGCTCTTGAGGAGTGTTCCCAGTCTGCGGTGGTCAGTATCTATATCTATCAAAAGTGATCCAAGGAAGGACCAGTGGTGAACCAGCGACAGGGTCATAGGTGGCCACGGCTCATTGATGCACGTGGGGAGCAAAGGCTGCCACGTGTGGTCCGATCAACCAAACAAACTACTGTAGCTTAAAATTGCTCAAGAAGTTAATGCTGCTTCTGATAAAAACGTGTCAGAATACACAGTGTCAGTTTCACAGTTTCAGCACTTTGTGCTTGAACCCCTAATAATAAAAATCAGTACAATTACAAACTGCATCACAGTTTGTTGTATGGGGCTGCATAGCCGCAGACCTGTCAGGGTGCCCATGCTGACCCCTGTCCACTGCCAAAAAGTGCCAACACGTGAACATCAGAACTGGACCACAAAGGAATGGAACAAGGTGGCCTGGTCTGATAAATCACGTTTTCTTTTACATCACATGGATGGCCGGGTGCATGTGCGGACCACATGGCACCAGGATGCACTATGGAAAGATGGCAAGCTGGTGGAGGCAGTGTGATGGGTCCTGCCATCCATGTGGACGTTACTTTGACATGTACCACCGAACTAGGCAGTGTTGTATGGCGTTATTTCCCTGTCAAATGTCGAGAGCGCATTATTGTAGCGCGAAAGTACATTAATATAGTGCGCGAGCGCGAATCTCTCTGCTCGCGCGCGGAATATAATGCGCGAGCGCAAATCTCTCTCTGCTCGCGAGCGGAATGTAATGTGCGAGCGCGAATCTCCCTGCTCGTGCGCGAGAACTCTGCGTGCGCTCTCAGATACGCTGCTCTTGTTAGAATTTTTTGTCTGGGCTCACTCAGAGAATATGCCTGCACTTAAAACGATTATGCAATGTTATTATGTTTGATTATTTAATTTCTGTACCTGAATCACTGTGTCCTGCAACTTCAACTGTTCACTTGTATTCAATAATGTTTTACATTTATATTATTAGGCTGAGAATTGTGAAATTTCACTGAAATTTACTGTTGTGGGTGCTTATTTATTGTTACATATTTAATGTTACATTGGTCAAAACAATGAAAACAAATAAGTATAACACATGATATTCACGGTCTCTGGACCCCCTAAAGCAGCCTTGGCCACCCCATGAATAAAAGTCTAGTTCCGCCACTGCCAGTGGATTATTTAGAAATGTATGCCAACTTTTGCGGTGAAAGGTAACTTAACTCACAAATTGCAGTAACATTTTCCCAACAAAATGGATTTCATTAATTTAGTAGTCAGTATTTTTAATTAGTTTTATTCTGTTGCATTTCTGTTTGATGCAGTTAGATACAACGATTTTACTGGGGCATTTTGCCCACTTATCTATTATTACATTATAATTCTTATGTTATATCTATTAGGGGGCATTTTGTACAGATTTTAATTATTTTTACCTTTTGGAATCTGCATTTAAATCCATTTGGCTCAAAAATCTCACTTTCAAATGGGCATGGCACCTGTAGTGTGAACAAAGTGGCTGTGCATATAGGCTAGAGTAGACAGTCTAGGTTAATATGTAAAATAATCCAATCGCCCTCTTCCCAGACATTTCTAAGATATTTTTGACCTAGGCCTATTTTACATAAAAACAAAAATATCGTCTATACTGCGGATCCATCTCACTCATCTTTATTGAAGTCAACTCAAGTGATTCTGATTCCATGTGGGGTTCAATATAAGATTTCATGTACGATGTCACGTTTTCATTGGTCAGTCGTTGAAGCCTATTTCTGATTGGTTGTTGCCGTTTATGCCAAGAGCAAAGAGAACGAAATCGTAAAGAAGAGTATTTCTCTTCTTGCGAGCGCACGGAACACAGTCTGTGCACATACAGGCTTAGTTTAAGCGAAGAGGAGAGATTCGCGATTGCTTTGGACACGTTTTAAGTGCAGGCATATTCTCTGAGTGAGCCCAGACAAAAAATTCTAACAAGAGCAGCGTATCTGAGAGCGCACGCAGAGTTCTCGCGCACGAGCAGGGAGATTCGCGCTCGCACATTACATTCCGAGTGCGAGCAGAGAGAGATTTGCGCTCGCGCATTATATTCCGCGCGCGAGCGGAGAGATTCGCGCTCGCGCACTATATTAATGTACTTTCGCGCTACAATAATGCGCTCTCGACATTTGACAGGGAAATAACGCCATAGTGTTGCAGACCATGTACACCCTTTCACGGAAACAGTATTCCCTGGTGGCTGTGGCCCTGCCATAAAACAAAATGTTTTGCTGTTTTGGCAGCAAAAGGGGGACCAATGCAATATTAGGTCATAATTTTATGCCTGATCTGTGTATGTGGACATTACACACACACACATATATAATGTGTGTGTATATTTATATATACACATATATAAATATATATATATATATATATATATATATATATATATATATATATATATATATATATATATATATATATAATATATATATATATATATATATATATATATATATATATATATATATATATATATATATATATATATATATATATATATATATATATATATATATATATATTTCCCATCAAAAAATGTAATCTCAAAGAGATATCCAGGTCAAATTTCAATCTAAAAAAATAGACAATGCATATTTTGTCGTATAATGTAATATAGCTATATTAAACGTTGAAACTAATATATTATTAATATAAACAAATACTAAATAGAAATAAATGATTGCCCATAATAACATTCATGGATAAAATAAAAAAGTCCTTTCAAAGAAATCTCTCTTTCCTTTCAAAAGAAATGTATGATACTGAATAATAACAAAAATGACGTCAACAACAATGTAAAATAATTTTACAACATAATCAAATTAAAATATTTGTGAAGGGAAGAATTAAATTAGATATTGAGATATTCATATTTAGATTTTAAGATGTTAGATATTAAGATAATGATGTGATATAATTAAAGCCTTGCGTTTAAAAATAAATATTCTCAGTCTTACCATTCTTGCTGGGCGCCCGATGCAGCAGATCGAGCAGAATCTTGTTCAATCGCTCTCTCTGTGCTTCCCTCCTTCCCAGGATTGATGGATGAAGAGGTGAAGAGGAGAGCGAGGATGGGCATGGGGCGTCCAACACCTCCCGCCCTCCTCCTCCTTCTCCTCCCCTTTCCCGGGAGCCCTCATCCATGTCTCTCCTCTCTCCCCTCTCCTCACCTTCCTCTTCTTCCTCCACGTCTTCCTCCTCCCCACCTGTCCTCCTTTCCTGCGATGTGGATTGCTGGGGAACAGGGGTGCTGGAGTCCTCCGTAGAGGTCTCCATGTCTCCCTCCACCACTCTAACTCCACCCTCGTCCCCATCTCTCGAAAAGCCAGCAGACAGCCGGTCACATGATGCGCTGGGAGAGGGGTCTTCATCGCAGTTTGATGCACCTTTGGGCCGCTCACTCTTCCAGGCAGAACGGCCGCCGTTCCTCTTGTAGTTGTCCGGAACATAGTGAGGCTGTAGACAGAGATAAATTCATGAAATACAATGGAAGCACCTTGCCTACTAAAACAAGTTTAGATTTAAAGAGTCATGAATTAGGTGGGGGAAATACAGATACAATGTAATCAAATTAACAGGCCGTCCATAATGCCACTTCTGATCTAAAACAGTACAAATATGAATAAAATATTATATTTACTATAATATTATATTAGAAAAACATTTACAGGTTACTCTCAGAAAGAAATGTCCAAGTTAAATTGCAAACTAAAAAAAACTTTTTTGTAATATAGTGTAACATAATATAACATTAAAACAATATTAAAATATTATTAATAATATTTATTAATAACATAATTTTCCCTGTAAAACTATAAAAATATAAATAATTTCTGACCAAAATAACATTTAACAATTATTTAAATTTACCACCCTAAAACACAATAACAATATTATTAAAATGTATAATGTTACTTTCCATCTACCGTTAAACTGTTTTACTGTAAAACTGTAAAAAAAAATTATAATAATAATTACCTATAAAACAAAACATTGGCCATAAAGTAATTTATAGGTGAATATGTGGAAGAAATGGCCAGGCCAAATTTCAACAGCAAAAAAAAAGAAAAGTTAAAAAAGCTAATCTTATTCTGTAGTATCTGTCATGTTTTGTTGCCCCATTAAAAAGTTGCCCGATACATTTAAAGAAATTGCACCTTTTAATCTGATATACTTTGTGTATATCATTCTTTACATTCATATAAATACAAATAATAAAATTAATTGTTAAATCATACTTGGATGTATTTTATAATATAAATAGTAATTTATTCATCATTTGTTTTTATAATAATTTTTCAATTACTTTTTGCTGCTGAATTAGATCTCATTTAGTTTCATATTTTTTTGTCATAGCTTATGCTTATATAGTTTTATTAATTTGTAGAATTTCTCTATAGTGTGTATTTAGTGGATTTCTGTTAACAAATACAAATCTGACCATTAGTTCATTCTGTATGTGAATGATACATGTTATGGCCTTTTTTGCGATTGGCCATTCTGTTGTGTTTGTTTCAGTTTTTTTACTGAGTTTAAATTACTTTAATATTTAAAAGGTGTTAACTGTAATCTTACACCAAAAAAAAAAAAAACTTACAAAGGATTAAATTTATCACAATTAAAGGGTTAGTTCACCCAAAAATGAAAAATTGATGTCATTAATGACTCACTCTAATGTCGTTCCACACCCGTAAGACCTCCGTTCATCTTCAGAACACAGTTTAAGATATTTTATATTTTAGTCACAGAGCATATCCAGCATGTCCATGTCCAGAAAGGGAATAAAAACATCATTAAAGTAGTCCATATGAGACATCTGTTGGTTAATTAGAATCTCTTGAAGCATCAAAAATACATTTTGGTCCAAAAATATAAAAAACTATGAATTTATTCAGAATTGTCTTTTCTTCCACGTTCATTCAAAAAGATTCAAACGGTGTGAATCGATCAATGATTCGGGTCGCCAATGTCGTGTGATTTCAGCATTTCGGATCGCGTCAAACCGCCGAACTGCTGAAATCGCATGACATTGGCGACCCACAGCATTGACCGATTCATACCGTTTGAATCTTTTTGGAGGAACACGGAAGAGAGGACAATTCTGATGAATTGTTGAAATTAGTTTTTGATATTTTTGGACCAAAATGTATTTTCGATGCTTCAAGAGATTCGAATTAACCAACTGATGTCACAAATGGACTGCTTTGATGATGTTTTTATTCCCTTTCTGGACATGGACAGTATAGTGTGCATTGACTGCATATGCTCTGGGACTAAAATATAAAATATCTTAAACTGTGTTCTGAAGATGAACGGAGGTCTTATTTTTCATTTATGGGTGAACTAACCCTTTAATAAATGAAGCACATTACATGAAGTATTACAAAGCCCTAAAACAGACAATTAATCGCCATAATCGTAAAAAAAAAAAGCCCTCAACACTAGCAATTAATCAGCATAACCGTCATTATTATGCCAATTAATCGTCAGACAAATATTATAATTGAGATAGCCCTACATGTAAGGTAATATTCAAAAAAGCATAATGGCCCTAAAACATCCTTCTTATTTCTTTCTTAAACATTTCACCCCCCTCCACTACTCACAGAGAAGTCCCTCTTCGGCGTCAATCTTTTGGGGAAGTGGTTGAAAGCGTAGGGCTTGGTGCACACCGGGTACCGGTTGCGGTGGATCTTGTAGAACAGATGTGCCGACTTATCCAGCCGGTAGTCGCAGATGTAAACGTCCTGTTCCTTTACCCCTTTCGGACGACCTGAATCCATTAGCAAGAGAAACAGCCATTAGCATGCAGAGAGTATGGGGATTTCAGCACGAGACATCTGGTTCAGTACGTTTCTTGAATCTTACGGTTGATTTATGTAAAACGGTTGTACGTGTGAACGTCTCACCCTTGCAGTAAGTATACAGGTCCAACACACAGCACATCCCCACCACGGCCTCCAGTGGTATGATCTCATAGAGAGGCACTCTGAACAACTCGTTATGATAGAAGCGGCGGGAAGGAGAGTGGTGTGTTTCATGGGGACGGAAATAGTGATGACCAAAGGCAAACCTTTCACCTCTACAGAAAGAGAAAGAGAGTCCAGATCACATTTAACATCTTTGATTCTGTTGATTAATGTCTGTCACAAGCACGGATGACAGGATCTTTGTCAAGGACGACATGAGTCAAACAATCCTACCTTTACAACCAGAAGCAAATGACAGGATGATAAGAATGTTGTTCAAGCCTTACCTTAACCTGAACAACGATCTTATCATTCTGTCTCCTCTGTTTGGATGTTGTTCCAGGGCCAAATGGGAGGTCAATGCTTAGTTCTGAATCAAGAGTCCAAATAAAGAACTGAATCAGAAAGTTTTCAATAGCGGGAGTGTGGTAAATCTCACTTTTCATTTTTCCAGAGCTTCTCGATACGGAAGATGTCCAGTTTGTCTCTGTTGATATGAGACAGGAGGCGGTATGATTGACGCACCGGCTGGCCTTCTTGTGTGCGTCTGCTGTCCCGCATGAGATACACACAGTCACCTGCAACAGACACATGCAAATATAAATACATCTATAATACGCTTAAACATATGAAATCCAGACAGAACATAATTTCAACCCATTTGTATGATATACGCTATTGTTCGTGTCTATAAAATGTAAACATTTTTTAAATAAAGTCTCTAATGCCCACCAAGGCTGCATTTATTTGATACAAAAATACAGTAAAAACATAAATATTGTGAAAAAATATTACAATTTAAAAGAGCTGTTTTCTAATTTGAATATACTTTAAAATGTAATTTATTGCTTTGATGTGGCAATTACTCCAGTGCAACCTGATTCTTCAGAATTATGTTGAAAACCAGATGGAAAAATCATTTTAAAAAATCAGGATTCTTTGATGAATAAAAAGTTCAAAAGAACGGCATTTATTTGAAATGTCTTTTTAATGTCCCGTGTGAATACAATTATTAATATCTGTTTTTTTAATATAATACTGTTCCAACATTTGAACAGTAGCCTAGAATTTCATGTCAGAAAAAAAACACACACGCACGTACCCTGATGCAACAGTAAGTCATCGCGCAGCAGGCATATATAATAGATGGATCCTGATTGGGCGTAGCTGGGTTGGGGCACCATTGGGACCTCCTGTTGGAGCAATGACAGGAAACGCATACAAGACAAATAAAAACCCTTTCAGAACTTCCTGAATGACAGAAGAGATCTTAATCTTGAAGTGACCTTTAAAATGTTTTGATAAGAGAGCATATGGCCATTCTAAACACAGTCAGAGAGGAAGAATGAATTGTAAGGTTACACAGACTGAAAGGTCACATACCCTGTCCACCGGACGAGGGTCACACTGCTCACAGAGATAATGCTCCACATCGGCCTCCAAGCGCATACAGTCACAGTGCTGCCACACCTGACAGACAGAAACACAGAACATATATGTTATCTACACTTCTCCCAGTTACAGATGCTTTCAAATCAATACACATCACATTACATGAATAATATGAATAATAGCCTATAGTTGTTACTGTACTCTTTTTTTGGTCATTAAAATAAAGTTTAAATAAAATAAAATAAAAAGTAGATTTAAAAAATGTAGTCAAACTTTTGACAGATACTGTACTTTTTAATGTTTTTGAACGAAATCTGTTGTAACATTATCTGTTGTAAGATTGTGTCTTCACTGTCACTTTTGACCAATTTAAATGAAGAACTGAATAAAACAATAATGAATAAAATGAATACAAGTATTCATTTCTGTTTGAATGGTATCATTGTTTACACAAAAGTGTTAAGCAGCAAAAACTGTTTTAGCATTGATAATAATAATAAATATTTCTTGAGCACAAAATTAGCATATTAGAATGATTTCTGAAGGATCATATGACACTGAAGACTGGATAATGATGCTCAGCTTTACTATCACAGAAATAAATCGAAAACTATTTTTTTATTAAAATAAAAAAATATTTTAAATTGTAATATTTGTAATACTGCATTTTTGATTAAATAAATGTAACCTTGGTGAGCATAAGAGACTTCTTTCAAAATCATGCATGTTTCCAAAATGTTGACAGGTATTGTAAATTATAAATGTTGTCTTTGCAACTAGATTAAATAAATAAGTTTAGATTGAAGTACTAAAACTAAAATAATAAAAATATAGCTAAACAGATATATTAAAAACTAATACAAATAACAAAATCACATAACACAATTACTAAAACTTAAACTAAACTTGAAATATAAAAGCCAAAATATTAATTACTATATGGTATATAAATAATCAAATCAAATTTTATTTATATAGTGCCTTACAACAGCCAAAAAGAGCACAAGGTGCTTTCCAGTAAAAACAGCAATGGACAGCAGAAAGTAACAAAATTGTACATAAAATAGCAGTCAAGTCTGAGGCTACATCATGTTAAAACCTACATTCATCATAATATTAAAATAACAATGATATTAGAATATTTTTTCCCAATAGAAAACAACTGGTCTACCTGTCTACATAACATGCATGTAGACTAAAAAATTTAAAAGAAAGAAAGATTTGTACATTTTCTGAGAAAAATGAGTGAGTTTGCCTGTGCAAAATTGACTGTGGAAATGTTGTAAGGTGCTAGGTTATTGTAGGTGGTTGCCACTGTGTTGCTAGGGTGATCTGAATGGTATTTAGTGTGTTTCTATGCAGGTAATAGGTTGTTGGTGATTGTCAGGGTGTTGCTAAGGTGTTCTGTGAAGTATTTAGGGTGTTGCTATGCAGTTGGTAGGGTGTTGTTAAGGTGTTCTGAGAGGTATTTAGTGTGTTTCTATGCAGGTAATAGGTTGTTGGTGATTGTCAGGGTGTTGCTAAGGTGTTCTGTGTAGTATTTAGGGTGTTGCTATGAAGTTGGTAGGGTGTTGTTAAGGTGTTCTGAGAAGTATTTAGTGTGTTTCTATGCAGGTAATAGGTTGTTGGTGATTGTCAGGGTGTTGCTAAGGTGTTCTGTGTGGTATTTAGGGTTGCTATGCAGTTGGTACAGTGTTTAGATGGTTGCTAGGACAGTGCTGCTAGGTCATTGCTTACTATGACAAGTTAAAAGACTCTACTTCTATGAAGTCTCTATGATATTCAAGTCCTACTCGCAGATGGCATCTAGTCACTACTTGTCAATTTTACAGTCTACCAGGTGAAAATCTTTAGTTTGAACCAAGCAGCAACCTCCCACAGTTTTGTTGAAGCCAATACGGAAGTAACTTAAACTGCAATTCCTTCAACTGGTCACTAGGGACAGGCTCCAGAAGGCAGCAGAACCACGTCCCGCCTCTTTGCCCATTTTCTGTTATCCGGGATTCAGAATCCTATGAGTGACGTAATGGACACTACGTCCATATTTTTTTACAGTCTATGGTTTGAAAACTTTAATAAGTAATAGCACAGCTTCAGACCGGCTCTTCAGAATCCTATGAGTGACGTCATGGACACTACGTCCATATTTTTTTACAGTCTATGGTTTGAACACTTTAATAAGTAATAGCACAGCTCTCCTCAAGTCGAATAATTTGAGGTATCATTCATGACCATATCGATCATGTAGCACAAATGGTGTGGGATGAGTTGCAAACTAAATTTTAATATAAATATTAAGGGGTTTGTATTAATCCCTAATAATGAGTATGAGCACATACCATGCATTTCTCACACTGGATCATGAGCCCCTCGTCCTTGTACATGCCACAGATGCAGCGGATCACATCATCGTCTTTGTCGTGGCTACCCCCTCCATCATGGTGATGGTGGGCGTGGTCTCTCTCCAGCGAATCAGAGCTGTCGGCCTCACTAGCCGTCTCGCCCACAATCTCATCAATCTGGACAGCAGCCTCATGACGCGCACCGTAGTATGCCTTCCGCAGCCGGCACACATCACGACCTACAGCAGACTTCCGGCCATAATATTTCTGTTGAGAATGAGAATAATAAAGAGATTAAGGAAAGTACTGAAGTACTGTTTTCTACGTGCCCAATCAACTGTGCAAAATAACATGCATACAGTCATCATCATATCATATCCTTCTATTACTTTATTTTATTTCTTTATATTACTTAAAATGTTTTTGTTTTTTAATGAGCTCCTTACAACCCATTTGTCCAAATAACTTATTTATTCATTATACTTGAGGAGTACTTATAAAAAATTACAATGATTTTATTCATTTTAATTATTTGCATTATCATTCGTTATAATTATATCAAAATGATTTACATTATAGATTACTATAATCCTATTTGTGAGTAAGAAAAGATCCTGAGAAGAGTGACTCACCTCAGCATTGCGAAACACTTTGAGCATGTCCGCATCAAATGCCTCAACGGTTTTGTAGTGTCCAGTGAGGATCTGCTTCTCTATGGTACTGAGATCTAGTGGATCGGTGACCTTCTCATAGTACTGTGTGTTTCTGTAGACACATGTAAGCACAGTATAAAAAGTTTTGCCATGAAAGATGATGACGTTATAGTGACCTTAACACACATCTTAAAACGGTTCTCACTGCAGTTAATAATGCATCAGACCATCATAAGAACCATATCTGCAGGTCTCTGACAACTAAGGCTGTGTACTGACTGTCAGTCTAAATCCCGTTTTTGTGCATATCTGATTGGAATCCGATCATACTTAGCAAACCTACACTCATATGTGGTTTGAAATCCTATTCAAATTTCTGGAAATCTGTTTCTGCTCTAATTGGATTTCACATGTTTACGTAAAACGCAAACATGTCAGACGTTGTTAACGGACACCTGCTGAAAGTCGCTGCTTGAGTGCGGGTTGAGCAGAAAATTACAATATAATGAAGACCTTTGGAGACTCCTAGATTTCTGCCGCTGCCTCATAAAACGCAACACTCCAGCGCGGTGGCTGCATATCGTCATGTTGTAAATTAGACAACATCTGTATTGCAAACCCCCATATGTTGCTGTTGTAATTTTTGGAGTATGCCTAACTAGGGATGTCAAATTACAAACATTTTCATGATCAATCGTCGTTTAAATGTCATGAAGAAGGTGTAACTAGTTGTACTCTAGTTGAAAAATGGTCACAAACATAACTCCAGTGCGCTCACTTCCATTTCCTTGTGTCTGCTCCATGTTTCGCAGTTGAGCAGCATGCATGCGCATGATACTGCTTAATCGATAGCCGATACGTTTGATCAATTAAATGGTTTATCGACAATTAAACAATCATCGATTAATCTGTAACATCCCTACTAGCAAAGCTACGTCATTGCTATAGAAACCAATGCAGATATTCTGGAAAAGGAAAGCGCGCCACAGGAAAACAAATCTAATATGAACAGTTGCAATTTACAGAGTCAATAATTTGACAGTGTGAACATAGCCTAAAGGCCCCGATATACACATAGCAAAGTTCTTGTTTCTTTGAAATGCTTAAGCTGCGGTATACTGTTAGTGAACATACCAATGCCACAAACACTGCTGAGAGTGGTTTTTAGATTAATATGTAAATATGTGCTGTACGCTTTCCTTTCAACAACACAATAAATGTTTAACTGATGTTAGAAAACAGCAGTTAAGAAGGCATCGGATAATAGCGATGTGTATGTTTGCACGAGCTCTGCAATTTGTCAGTTAAATTATGTCATATTTATTTATATACCACTTTATACAATTTATTGCTTTAAAGCAAGCAGCTATATTCTTTTAAAAATAGAAGTGCAAGTGTATCTTTCAAGTAGAATCACAATTCAACTTTTCTACTATTAAATGGATTTCCTGTATTCATGCTTTTACTTTTGAAATCTGACCTTAAACTGAACAGAAGAAATGAACCTGAAAAAATGTCCACATCAAAGAAGGCGGAACCTCAGAGCACACTTACTACATCATCACCACGGACCAATGGTAGTAGGAACGTGTTTACCAGCCAAAGCAATCTTTTCCAAAACATTCGCTTCGGCAAGCTGTTTCAGTTTGTTTTTGCCTGATTTTGTTCGAGATGTCACACCAGTTCGTTCTTCGATTTCGTTTGAAGTATATCAGGGACTTTGGCCTCGGCAGGACCATTAACTGCACCAAATAACTAAAAAGTACATATTTATGTTGTAAAAAAATAATCTGTACAAAGAATATAATATTGTTCTCACCTCTTCCTCGAAGGCAGGTTAAGCAGTGGAGCAGCAAGGGTCTGACCAGATGAATCTTCAAAGTACAAAAAAACAACTGATTATGTGCAAACAAGTCTCATGACACTGAAGCAATAAAACAAAAATGCAAAGATTAAATTGAAACAAGACTCAACATTCTAGATTAAATCTAAAGCAAAGCCTTTTGCAGAATCACATTACCTTACTAATTGAATTTTTCATAACTAAACAATTTAAAATGAGATTTCCATCAGAGCAAACTGAGAAACTAGTGATGTGAAATGTATGTCGAACTCAAAGTATAACTACATTACACCTCGATTTTACTTTGGTTCATTAAAGTGACTGCCAACAATAAGATCAATACCATAGATTATGTGTGTAAGAATTAGTCTGTTTACCCTTGTAGCTTGTGATCATGTCACAGATCTCTTTGAAGATGTGTGCCAGGCGTGCAGTGCGTGTAACTTCTGTGTTCTCCTCGGCTGCCGCAAGTCTGCGTGTGCGCACAGAGCGTGACGTCTGCAGCGCTGAGAACTGAGTCAGAAATACATCTGGAAAGAAGGAATGAGCAATGATAAACATGCTAATCAACATTTGCTTATAGTCTGAATGATCAAAGGAGTAAATGACAAACTTGTATGCATAATATTAGTCAACTGACATGCATATTATTCACACACCTGACTTGATGTTGCCGTCATCGCGGATGACTCCTCCCCAGCGTGTGTAAAGAGACAAGCCGCTGTTCTCCCTCTCCCGCTCTCTCTCTCCCTCTCGCTTCAGAAGTTCCTGTTTATCCCGCATCTTCTCCCAATTCCGCAGAAGGAACACTCGATGTTTTAGCACAAAGTTCCTGAAATAAACAAGAAACCATTGGGGGATGTCTGGGTCTTTACTATGAGAAAGTAGGCAATTATAACATAGGCCACAAAATTACAGAATATTAATATAGAAGTATTTCAAATAAAATAAAAACTAATAAAAACACAAACACATTAATAACAAAATAATTACAAAAACACAAAAATCACTAAAACTTAGTTGGTACAAAAACATCAATACATTAGAATTGCAAAATATGGTCCCCTTAAAACCAGCCACCCAGAAATTAAAATTAAAAAGTGTGTACCTCTCTCTGTTTGACATGGGCTTCATTAAAAGGTGCTGGTAAAACTTGCTGCTGTCACTGGACTCTTCCTCCTTAGGTCGAAGAGAGAAAAAAAGAGTATTGTCTAAGGACTATTAGCTGTTGCAGCCAATAGTAATGCGTCATTTTTTTATGAACTCATACCCGCTTCTTCAGTGAGTGTTTGGACTTGCGTTTCTCTTTCAGTCTCCCAAGCCTTCGGACTCCGCCCCCTGATCCGCCCCCTTTCGCAGGCAGCCCATTGATTCGCTGGCTCTTACCGCCAATGATGCCACGGCAACGCTCTGAGCCACACATGCAGACTTGCTGCATAGCAACAAGAGAAGAGAAACATTATCATTTGGCAAGCAAGAAAAAAATGTAGTCCAATTCACTAGCAAACACTGTTTCAACCTCATTAATGTAAAATAATAATAAACTAATAAAAAAGCTTACAAAAATAAAGGTACCACTTTACTTAAAGCCTATATATAATACATTATAAAATTATTTTTTATACATTAATTATGCCTTGTAATTAGAGCTGCAACTAACGATTATTTTTTCTGTCGACTAATCTAACGATTATTTTTTCGATTAGTCGACTAATCTAACGATTAATTTTTTTACCCTTTGAAATTTTTCAAAATTCTGTGGCACCCCCTCGCATAAGTTACGCTAGAGGTGTAACAGTACAGACTGCTCACGGTTCACTTTGTATCACGGTTTTAGGTTCACGTTTCAGTACAGTTCGGTATTTGCTATGTTCAGGGGAAAAAGGACTACTGTCAAATGAAAATAAAGAAAATAAGAACAGATAACTTAAATAGAAGCAGCAGCACAAATAAATACTATTGAGCAAAGATGAGAATAAAATAAACAATGCTTTTCAGGATTTTCAGGTAGGTCTAACATTAGTTTTTAGGTAGAGAAATGGAATTAAGTAATCAAAAGTAAAATAACCACACATTTAACTGTTTAAAATTAAAAAATAATCCTTATTAAACTTACAAAAGCTATTCAGTCAGGAGCAGTGAGTGATGTCTTTATCTTTTGTTTGACATTAAACAGACAGCAGTGAATGCTACTGCCCCTTTAAGACCCACGGATAGTCGTCGTATTTTCTGTAAGTTCACTTAAGGCATATAGAGTAGGCTATGACATTTTGACATACTTTTTGTGAGTTTGTCCGTTTAAGCACAGGATTTGAAAGATAACTCAATATTTGTGCGCTTTGGGACGAATGCACAAAGACAGATCTTCTCATTCGAGTCTCCTGGCTACACGGGGGTGATGACGGTGAAAATGACTGCTCATATTCGGACGTACAGCAGCACTCGCATGCGTTTTATAAAGTTTACAAAGAGAGACCGTTTTGCCCACGTTTTTCTTTTATTATCGCTGTTGTTGTAGTGTACCTACCTGAGGAGTCAGCACGTGTATCCATCGACAGAAACATACATACAGCATTATTTTCAAGTAACAACCCATATTAAAGATGCGTCATCAGATGCGAGATGAACCGAAGTGTAAGTGCGTCCCCGCAACTTTTGCTCGGGATCCCGGTTGGGAAACACTGGTCTATATTGATTGACACCGCGCTGGTTTGTTTAGAATTATATGAGCGCCGTGACCGCGCGCTGCCGCGTGATGAAGGCTTGTCGCAACTCAGCCTTGCTTGTCGTTTGTTATTCAACTGCTTGTCGCTTGTTATTCAACTGCTCTGGTTTTAAAAGCTATGTCATACTAAATGCGCCAAAATGCAATAAAACTTGTTTACGGTCGAATGCAACGCGTGTGTGTGTGTGTGTGAGTGAGTAGACGCGCAAAAGGGCGGAGAGAGAACTTAAGGAAATGCAGCTAAACGAATATGCGTACGTCTTTTAAATAGCGTAAAAATGAATGAATGACGAATGTGGCGGCCGTTATTGATTATGTGGCAGTCCGCCACAAATTAGTCTATGTGTGGGAAACACTGTTTGGCCTCTGTTTAAAGTATTCCCATACTTTTGATATTCGCGGTCTAGGTTTTTGTGATAGAACCAGGAGCAGAAGCCAACATTACGCGAGATGAACGTCTGACACGACGCGTCGACGCATTTCACGAACGTCGACGTATTTCCGTAGTCGACGTCATCGATGACGTCGACGCGTCGTTGCAGCACTACTTGTAATGCATTGTATGGACTCATGAATAACTAACCATATTTATGATATATTATAAAACTTGTCACACCTTTAGAAAATATAATGCCTTAAATCACATGACAAATTATCAATTTCAGATGTAACAAGGAATCTGCCAATATTATAATGCGTTTTAAATTACATTATGAAGAACGCAGAACTGCCATAATGCATTTATATATATATATATATATATATATATATATATATATATATATATATATATATATATATATATATATATATATATATATATATTGCCAAAAGTATTGGGACACCCCTCCAAATCAACCAATTAGTTAAGGGGTTCCAATCCCTTCCATGGCCACAGGTGTATGAAATCAAGCACCTAGGCATGCAGACGCTTATACAAACATTTGTAAAAGAATGGGTCGCTCTCAGGAGCTCAGTGAATTCAAGAGTGGTACATTGATAGGCTGCCACTTGTGCAATAAGTTTATTGGTGTAATTTCCTCACTACTTAATATTCCACGGTCAACTTTTAGTGGTATTATAACACAGTGAAAGCAACTGGGAACAACAGCAACTTTCTACAGAGTCAATAGCTACAGCCCTCTAAATATTGTGTGGCCTTCAGATTAGCTCAAGAACGGTGCAAAGAGACCAACATGGAATGGGTTTCCATGGCAGAGCAGCTACATCTAAGCCTTACACCACTAAGTGCAA
The DNA here is from genome assembly GCF_024679245.1 of Pseudorasbora parva. Taxonomy (NCBI): domain Eukaryota; kingdom Metazoa; phylum Chordata; class Actinopteri; order Cypriniformes; family Gobionidae; genus Pseudorasbora; species Pseudorasbora parva. The sequence continues at coordinate 33,043,255 of NC_090190.1, forward strand.
TGCAAAGTGTCAGATGCAGTGGTGTAAAGCACGCCACCAATGGACTCTAGAGCAGTGGAGACGTGTCCTCTGGAGTGATGAATCACACCTCTGTCTGGCAATCCGATGGACAAGTCTGGGTTTGGCGGTTGCCAGGAGAACGGTACTTGCCTGACTGCATTGTGCCAAGTGTAAAGTTTGGTGGAGGGGGATTATGGTGTGGGGCTGTTTTTCAGTGCTTAGTTCCAGTGAACTCTTAATGCTTCAGCATACCAAGACATTTTGGACAATTTCATGCTCCCAACTTTGTGGGAACAGTTTGGCCATGGCCCCTTCCTGTTCCAACATGACTGAACACCAGTGCACAAAGCAAGGTCCAACATCAATGCCAGATCTCACAAATAGGCTTCTAGAAGAATGGTCAAAAATTCCCATAAACACACTCCTAAACCTTGTGGAAAGCCTTCCCAGAAAATTTGAACATATTAAACCCTATGGATAAAGAATGGGATGTCATTCAAATTAAAAGCAGGCGTCCCAAAACTTTTGGCAATATGGTGAATGTATGTATGTTATGTATATATATATATATATACACATAGAATAATCAGGTGGTTGTGAGTGACTGAATCAGCACCAGCGATCTGGATCAATGAAGTATAAGCATCCGCTACAAAACACAGCTGCGTGTTCATGTGTATGTACATGCTTCAGACAGGCATGTTCCTGACATGCAGGATCTGGGTGACTGAACTCTTTTAACATACCTGTTCTTCCGTGTTGAAGGAGTGGAAGTTGTAGTCATACGTCAGTTCTGTTCCACTGTTGATGTCTTTCAGAGCAAACAGACCAATACGGTACACTCCATTTACAGACCTAAGAGAAAGACAAACAGATTTAAACTCAACGATCAACCTTAGTCAAGATTCTAAAGCGATTATGAAACGGATTGTTACATCTGTAAAAGTCTGATCAGACAAGCAATTTTCATCTTTTTATGAGACTTTCTTCTGATATATATATATATATATATATATATATATATATACATATATACACGTTTTTGAAGAAAATGCATACAAAAGCTGTAATATTCAATTTTATATATAGAATATTCTTTCAGTTGAAAATGACATTCATGTAATTTATTCCTGTGATGTAAAACTACATTTTCTGTATCATTATTCCAGTCTTCAGTCACATGATCCTTCAGAAATCCCTCAAGTATGCTGATCTGCTGCTTGAGAGATACTTCTTATTATTATCAATGTTAAAAAAAAAGTTGTGCTGCTTAATATTTTTGGAAACTGTAATACCCTTCTAATGAATATGAATTTCAAAAGAACAGTATTTATCTGATTACTTATATCTTTACTTATCATTACTTTTGATAAAATGTATTGTATTCTTGCAATAAAACTATTAATTTCTTTCCAAACTTTTGAACAGTGTTAAAAGCCTTCTCTGTCTGCTTTAATATAGTGTGGCTACATTGAGTGTCGATCTTTGAAACAAAATGAACTCAAGCCATCAGCATGTCAAGGAACATCAAGCATTGTGGACTTGATAATGAAAAACTAGGCTGAGTTGTACAATATGCAATAAGGTAGAATGAGGCCATTCTGGCACAGATGTGGGTGTGTGTACTCTAACGGCTAACCACTGGGCAGCACAGCTGTGTCCCCCACCCTAAAACACAAGCCTCAGATAATCGCTCTTGTGTGACAAGATGGATGATCTGCCACCATTCAGCCTACAAGCACAGTTTTTAATGTGTGTATGTGTGCATGAAAGAGAAAAAACATAGACCGAGCGAGAGATGGAAGAGATAACATTTTTCTGTGGACTGTGAAAAAAAGCTGACGTGTCTGTAATTGTGTTACGGTACCAAGCAGATGTCGGCCACTGACCTGGATCTAAAGTTCACAATCCCGCTGCTAAAATATAATCCTTTAGATTTCAACTAATTACACTAATTTATTATGAAACAACAGTTTCAACACCTTCTGTAAAAGAGAAAAATGTGACCTTGCTCGTTAATTTTTCAACATGACCATGGCTTGTTCATAATACAGCATTTTTAGAGGATAAAGTCACCGCTTACTCAGTACTTGTGGTCGTTCACGTCCCCACTGACTCACCGTTAAAAATGACCTTTCTGTTTCTGAACTCATCATAAGCTGATGGAAGTTTATTGCCTTACTTCATCAGTGACTCATCAACGGTCTCGTTTCACTTACCATTTCTGCATCTCACAGTTGGGCTCGCAGCTGTGGTTGACAAAGCGAGCCTCGTTGCCCATGCGGTAGCTGTCGATGACCATGCCACTGTCCAGGTTCAGGCAGTAGTGGCCACTGTGGGAGAAGTACTGCTCCATCATGCGACTCCTAAACATGAAAGAGACTTGTTGAATGTATGTATGTTCAAATTACAATAAAAATTTACTGGATTAATCAGAAAATTTTCTGTGATTAATTGCAATTAAAAACACTTACATTTTTAATATATTTTAGAATGTAATCATTTCATTGTTAATCCCCAAATTAATGTAGAAACAACATAAAGACAGCATATTTTAAATATTTTTTATGATAGCATCTTTTTATGAATACAATTTATGAAATTCCCCTAATTTTAAACATGAATTATAGCCTTTCAACATTATAGTGTAATTTAAAGCTATATATATATATATATATAATTTTTTTTTTTTTTTTTTTTTTTAGGCTTCAAAAATATATAACTTTAAGTGAACTTAAAACAATCCTCACATAAACCCATAATAATTGTCATATTTACCTGTGGCCTTCCTGTCTAACATTTAGGAAATATACAGAAATGTTATAAAGTTACCAAACAGTCTGCACTGCATACATTACATCCTTAAAGGGGGGGTGAAATGCTGTTTCATGCATACTGAACTTTTTACACTGTTAAAGACTTGGATTGCCATCCTAAACATGGACAAAGTTGCAAAAACTAAGTTGGACGTTTGATGGAGTATTTCTGTGGCAACACTTCCGGTTTCTCACAAGTTTCGGAGAGTTTTTTTCGTTCATGGGTCCGCTTGACATCAACGGGTCGGAATGTCCTTGTATGGGCCGTACGGACTCTTCTCCCGGATGTGTGCGCGCGCGTCGACCAGAGAGCAAGAGAGCAAATGCACGCTGCCCATAAACACTGCTCTCAAGGTGCAGATCCACTTGTCCGTGCAACACTTCTGTTGCGCCACGCTCCACTTTATTCCTATGGGTGATGTCAAGCGACTTTAACGCGCCTGCATATCATTCCGGGAAGGCAGCGCTGCATTTGAACCGATTTCAACGCAGAAACGACGGGAAGCGTCAAAATATCACGCTTCAGTCATGTCGCAAAAGTGGATCTCCACTGCTGTCACAGGACTTCACAAAATCAACAATGTTACCAAAGAAGTGTGTTTTTGACGGAGCGGTCCCAGCGATAAAGGTTCACAGTCCTGCTTTGGAAACAGGCGGTGAGTTAAACTGCTTTAAATGTCTATGTTGCTGGCTATCGTCGCGTAAGTAAACATCAGTAAACAACACAATCGTGTATAGTTAATTTATCAATGGAGCATGCGATGTATGGTGTGTGTTTAAATACATTTGTTTAGCTGACCGCTATAGGTGTCTGTTTGTTTATTGTAAAACCACCCAAACATAAACCTAGGAGTCATTCTCACAAAGCGTGCTTCTTCATTCAAATGTGCTATTCCATTGTTTTTCTATACACCAGTCTGACGTGCAAAACCGTTTTGGTTGCTACTGCTAAGGTTTAGTCGCATACAATAGTCCATAAACCAAATCATGTCCATATAAACCCACACAAATGTTGACAGGACACTAAATACAGTAGCCTACATACCACAGAGACGGACGTCCTGCTGTTACTGCTTTTCCTGTTCAATTTATTTCAGCCTCCGGATCTGATTCTGGATCGTATTAGTTGAATCTGATTGATAGCCATGTTTAATTAGGGTCACGTTTTCTTTTCCACGCTTGAATGTCATGGATGTCAGCTTTCAGACGCTCTCATGCAATAGCTGCACGCGCTCGTGATTCTTTAGCTCCGCCCACACGATACGCCTCCATCCACTCGTTTTTTTTTTCCGGAAAGACTCGGTACAGCCTATCTTTCCATTATAAATATAATAAAACTAAAGACTTTTCGGAGATATGAAGGATGTAATATTACTCTATAGGTACTCAAGGCTGACATGAGATTGATTGAAACGCAGTGTTTCAGCCCCCCTTTAAAAGCTACAAAAGTTCTTTAGTCAAGAGCAGAGAGTCATTTTATAAGACAGCATTACTGTCTGCTGTCACTTTAAGACCTGGCACTGCTGCACATGACGTGGATTTTCTCACAGCTCTTTACATTCAAGACTAAATTTAACTTATTTAATATTGCTCTTATGATGATACTCAACAAATTGGGCATTTTGGTATAATTGTGTCATTGTTTGTTCGTGCGCAAAATATATTTTTAGCGTTAAACTGGAAACAAATTACGTTGCCAGCACTAAAATAAAGTAAAACTACTGAAATAAATAAAATCATTTCATATAATAAAAATAACACAAAACATGTGCTTAGGAGACCTGGTTAGGACACGCGTTTTTTAGATAGCATTTGAGCGTTGCAGAATGGAATTCACCAAATTGCAGCATGTTCAAACTAGTTGAGGTCTGAGTCTCGGTTTTTTTTTTTAAAGCAAAAAAATGTGGCTAACCTGAATTCATGTTCGCTGACCACCTCTCCCAAGTATTCAATGATGAATTGGCCAGAACGTAGGGGCTGCTTGGTGCGGATCCCCCAGCCCTTCCCCTCAGCTCGGAAGCGCTCAAGGCACTGCACCCACTCATGCTTCTGGATATGCTGGTTATCACACTGATCACCACACGGACATGTACTTGGAGAACACTCAGCAAAGATCATCCTGAGACAGACAGAAATGAGAGACTAATGAGATCCATGTTATGAACTATAACTGTACTAATGAGTAAACATTTAAATAAGTATTTGAAAAAAGTATTTCATTGCCCTGTTACCTGTTTAGACAGTCGTCCTGACAGCCCTTCTCGCAGTCTTCAGGCGCCCTGCAGTTACAAGTAGTGGCTTCATAGCCAGAAAGAGGCTTCACATCCACATAGACATCTAACAGAAAACATTTGAATGCGTTACTTTTATCATCTGCAAACATGCATGCAAAACACAACCCAAAAACAACAGCAGACCTGAAAATCAACAACTCCCAGTTCTGTCAAATCAGTATATTTATGGAAACAAATGCATGACTTAGTGCAAGTCCTTACTGGATCTGATCTTCTTATAGAGAGGCACATCAGGTCTCTTGTGGAGCTACAAAAAACAAAGATGCATATTTTACTGGAAATATTTTTACAAGCAAACTGTTAAAAATTTGCAAATTTGTGTTTCATAGACCATACAACACTTGTATTAGATTTATGCTTAAAACAAGAAAATAGAAAACTTGCCAATGAAAAGAAAAATTTAATTCTCTAATCTTACAAGTGAATCTATCTTGTTTTGAGGACGTTTATTGGAAACCACAAAATACTGATTAATAAAATTATTTTTCCAGTGAATAAAGTAAATGACAAATGCAGATGTCAACTCAGGGAAAGATCTAGTTTTAAGGAGCTACCTGATCATGTTTCCAAAGCCACAGGATGTCGTAAGGCAGCTGGAAATCAATGCGTTTCTGTCTCAAGTATTTCCCTGGAAAAACACCAAAGACAAAGTGTAGTTATTAATTCAGTCACTTTTTCCTTTAACATAAATTGAGGTTGCCCCATTCTAATATTGAATCAACTAATCACCTCATAACTCATAAACCATAACTAATCAGCCTGATTGCCCATGAGGCCATGCATAACAAACTGGTTAGGAATGGCAATTTACCGCCAAAGCGGTATACTAATACAAGTCCACAAGCTTATGTTATGCTGAAATCAGAATCCAACTGTTAATTAAACAGCAATCTGATATTGAGCTAAACTAAGAAATGCATGTCAAAATGATGCATGCTAAGCAAGAAAGAACTCACCAACATGAATGGGAGCAGGTAGAAGGCCATACTCATGTTCACCTGGAGTGTATTCTAACTTCTCCTTCTTTAGCTGTAGCAGCTGACTGCGAGGACTGATGGGGAAATGCAGAAAGGTTACGTTTATTTACCTGGGATATGAATGTTAGACAATAAAACGGGCTTACTGAGCATGTTCACCCTTACTCATCGGTCTTGTACACATCAGAGTAAAGCCCCGCCTTTTGAAACTTCTTTTTGGGTGGTCTAGCAACTCTCTTCTCCCGTTGAGTGGTTACTGATGGGTTTGGGGCTTGTTCCACAGAAGTAGGGACAGTGCACTCTGGGGAGGACTGGCTATCAGGTTTTCCCTCCAGTGCACTGAATATAAAAACACAATCATTTATTATGAGATTTAAAAAAAAATCATTTAAAAAAATGTACCTGCTTTTTGGCCATGATATGGAACCAAAAACATATGTAATGAAAATAGATATTTTTGGGGGGCTGTCAAAATTAACGCGTTAATAATTAATTTTAACGTTACTATGTTATTAACGCATGATTAACACAGCACGCATTTTCTGTTTGATCCTTGGCCTAGCCCGTATTTGGAGAAATTGAGATGAGCTATAGACGTAAAGGATGCAGCAGCAAACATTAATAGGGAAAGAAAAGGGTTAACATTAACATTACTATTCTGAAACAAGTGCAGTTATAGCCTACATAAGCTACAATATTTTCTGTTTAACTTTTATTAGTCCTAGACTAAAAAAAAGTGCGTTTTTACACTGAGCACATTCTGTGCAGTCCGAGCGCGATGTGCGAATACACTGCAAGCTTACTTTCGCTCATGTCCAATCATTGACAAAAACACCACTTAAAGTACATGTGTTTTATTGAACTAAATACATTACAATTGGCTAAAACGAATACACAGGTTACTTTTCTGTAACACACACACAAAATACAGGCAGTTCAATAGGGAACGCGCTGCTCTTAAAGGGCCCACACTATATTCCAGATGTGGTACTGGTGTGCTCCTAGGTCCGCATGACAGATTTCACATTACCAATATTTTATACAAAACGTGCCCTATTCTGAACTAAACTAGTCTAAAAACTCCTTTTATTTATATTCTTAAAATGAGATGAATCACAGCTTACTCTGAGTTTTTAAGCTTAGGCTTAAGAGACATGACCAAGTTCTTTGAAAAACATCTATGACCTTTGATACATGTCTAGTCTTCATGATCTGTTGAGTATGGTTTCACTAATAATAAAAGTATATATTTGCATAAAGCATGCATATTTGTCCATACCCATGTTGATTAGAGTATTAAAAACATATTCATTTAAGATACATTTACAACTGATAAAAATGTGTGATTAAGTTGTGATTAATCGACAGTTAACTCATGACAATATGTGATTAATTGTGAATAAATATTTTAATCGATTGACAGCCCTATTTTTTTATTTAATGCTGATTTTAAACACATTAAGCAGCTGAAATTCAGATCTGGTAATGGCCACTTTGCTGGTAGACCAATCACAACAGACTGGTCCACTGACCAATCAGAGCAGAGGAAGCTTTTGGAAAGCAGGGGTTTAGTGAGACAATCTTTTATGAAGCTGTTTCAGTGAGAAACGAGGTGATGTGCTTATCAATATTAAAAACAAAACTTAATATTTTTGTCGAAACAGTGATCATTTTCTTTGATGAATAGAAGGTTCAAAAGATTAGCATTTATTTGAAAAATAAATCTTTAGTAACATTAAATGTCTTTACTGTCATTTTTGACCAATTAACGCATCCTTGGTGAATTTTTTTTTAAATTAGTTTATAACAAATCACACTGTCATTTGAATGGTTGTGTATATTGTACCACATACCTGCGAAAACAATGCATTTCTTCCTGGGTCAACCATTCCCTCCCTCCTTCTGTTCTCGCTCTCGCCATCAAATCCTCCTCTCTAGCAGCTGACTGTTCTTCTTCTTCTTCTTCTACTTCTTCTTCAACCTCTCTTTCCTCCTCTGGTTCCTCTTCTTCCTCATCGCCTCCTTCGGTCTCCCTCTCCCAGTGTTTCCGCTTACGCCCTTTTCTGCGCTGGCTCTGCACTACAGACTCAATGACATCGACCACAGTGTCTTCCTCCCAGAGCACACTTCCTCTGTGCCTTTCAGGTAACGGTTGGTTCTCCTGTTCTGATGCTTGTGGTTGTGGTGAAGGGGGAGGCGACGGCAGCGGGTGCTTACGGGGACGGCCCGGCCCTCGTTTTTTTACCACATTGTTTCCTGTGCGTGCTTGCCTCTGGAGCTTCTTTGCACGGAGGATCTTGTTGACATGGTGCAGGTTGTTTTTGGGAGGGGGCCGATGGGAGTGATGCGAAGGGGGGGAGTCAAGGCAGCATGCAGGCTGGGAGGAGCATGTGGAGGGACTAGCCTGGCGACTGGTGGGCCGGAGAGCTGCGGCACTTCCAGGCTGGTCAAGAGTGCAATGAGAAAGGCAAGAGGAAGAGTGCGAGAGGGATAGAGGAGGGTGGTGGTGATGGTGGTGCCGATGATGGGGACCCTCAGAAACCTCAGGAACACTGGATTGGCCACCTCGGTTCTGCATGCCAGATACATTCCCTTTGAGATTAAACCAAAAGAAGAGTTGAGTGGCTGAACATTTTTGAGGGGAAAAAAAAGTGTTGTTACAGAACTGACTGAATCACGCAAGGTCCCATAGTATCTATGTCAAGTAATCGAGCAGTTAAAATGACTAAAAATAGATATCCCTATTTAATAGTCAGCCAAGACAATTGTAATGAAAACAAAGGCTAAAATAATTTAAATAGAGAAAACAGCATCTTGTCATTGACTGAGCTAAACTCTTAAAGTCGTGATTAGCTTATTATCTTTATTTAAAACAAGTTTATTAGCAGGCAAATAACAGAATGGGGACTTAAGCATATTTTCTACACCATCTAAAATCCAGTTTATCTCCTTATCTCCTAATAGCTAAATTCCGATGTAGAAGAAAATAATTGTCTCACAGATTCAGCAAAAAAGCAGCATCATCTATTCGTGTGTGCAAGGCCTCATTAACTGTGTTCCCTCTATCCTCCATTATCCCTTTAATTAACTTACTCTCAGTCTAACTCACTTTCAACAGTCTTGTCTATTATGTTCTATTCATCTTATCTTTCCATCAGTCAAACTCATCCTTCCACATCTCTCCATTTCATTGTGTTTTTTTTTTGTCACAATTCCTCTGTGCAAGACGGGTTACAAGTCATAGTTTAATACTTATGTTTAGCTCTTTGCTCAAATCAGATAATAATGACTGCCTTAGCAAGCGCCACTAACTATAAATGAGCACCAATTCATCAACTAGCTCTTCCTTCCAATCACATCTTATTCACAGCCTTAGTCTTACTTTTATCAGTCCTATTTTCCTCTAGCCTTTAATCCTCCTCTTTTACTCTTTCTCATCAGTTTCTTGCTCTCACTGCTACAGTGAATTAATGGTGCAGTCAATGACCGGTGGATGACCTCATGTTCTGAGCTCTAATCCTAGATTACATACTACACTTTTCCGTCTCACTAGGGACCCTCTATGCATCATCACATATACACAAACACACTGCCCATCCATCCCAGCATGACTGAGAGGCTTTTACCTGGTTTAGTAAGGTAACATTTAAGCAGGTGTTTTTATTTGAGTGTGAAGAAATTTGGCCATAAAAATTCTGTATGCATGAGGCCAATTTGGAATCCCACCGCTATTGAAGTGCAGAGGAAATTATGTTGCACCAGCCATTTTGTAGTATATTTGGTAATATGTATTGTAGGACCTTTAACTACAAGCTGGAGCTTTGACTATTCTTGTAACCGCCACTTTAAACAGGTCATGCAAAATGTTTTTAATATGATGGCCTGGCCTTGTAGTACTGAAAACTAATCATAAATTTGCTGCATACACTGAAGCAAGTGACATCCAATAAAATATTAGTACAGAATTATGGAGGACATCGAGGTAAAGCTATATTTGGAGAGTGACTACATTTTACAGCATTAATTCTACAACCTTCACAATGCCAAATTAAATTCGGGTCACCTCAGGAAGCACATATTTTCATTCAGTCAGTTGAAGACAACATGTAAAAAACTGCAAAGACATTACTGAACTGAACCTGAATGTATTGTAATACTTGTATGCTATGATTATAGGCTTATCAATATCAGCATTAGTTCATAGGGTTTTTCACTTACCCATCTCTCTCCTCTCTGCAGATGTGGAACGATCCCTTCTCACTGTCCGGTCCACACGTGAAAGGCTGGAGCTCTCTGATGTTCCACCTTTTTTGCTCCGACTCCCCTTGAGTGATGTTCGAGATAGTGCAGATGCAAACAAGTTGGTGTGGTGGCTGGTCTCTGCCTCCTCAATGGGGGAAGCAGCATCTTCCTCATCACTCTCCGAGCACTCTACTGTGTTTTGCACATGTCCTTCAGAGAATGCACCAGACCCAGAAAAGGACTGGTTTCTAGAGAGTTTGGAGTAATCAGTATCAGAACTTCCTATTCTAAACCAGGAGTCAACAGGATGATGTACCCGGGTCGTGCTGCCCAAAGACAGTCGTGAAGGCCCAAGACAAGACAAAGAGGCCTCTTTACGCTTGTACCGTTCTGCTGACGATGAGGAGGAAGAGGAAGGTGAGTTGGCAGAAGCTGCCTGTTTGTTAGCACTGGAGTCGGCAGAGCCATCTCGCCCGAACCGGCAGCGCTGCAGGGACTCTACACTCCCTCGCTCCCCTCTTCCGACTCCCAACCCCTCACCTCCTCCACTTCTGCCACCTATGCTACCTACAACTCCACCACCATCATCACCCTCCTCTTCTCCACAGCGATCACGGTGCTTGTGTCTATGCTTGTGTTTGTGGTGCCAGCCAAATGACAGTTCAGACGACATGGCAGGATAGAGTACTGATGAACGACCACCACCTAGATACTCCTGCCTTAGCAGCTTATGTTTCTTCTTGTGAAATTTTGAGGGGTTAAGAAGCAGGTGAGATGGGTGATGATGATGGACATAAGAAGGGGGTGGTGGTGGAGGAAAAGAGGGGGAATGAACATGGTGGGATGGGCCAGAGTGGGGAGCCTGGTGATGTGGGTGGGGATACAGGGCACTTGCTGGGGTATAACCACGATAGTAGCCAAGTCCCAGAGGAGCAGAAGAGTATGGGACACCATAAGAAGGGTGATAGAACCCACCGCTGGAAAGGGGAAAGCCTAACCCAGGTACAAATGGTACTTCTGATATAGATTCTCTGAGCTTAGGTGGTCGCCCTCTTTTCTTTTTAAGATCTGGCTTACGGACATAATGAAGTGAATCACATGGGTAGGCTGGGTGGGGTGAATAATATCCGCTAAAATTTATCCTGAAGATGGTAGGCAAGAGGTCTCTATGCAGATAGTGATGGGGTGGAGGGTTAGTTCCACCTCCAAGGCTGCTGCTGCTGGCTCTGGCACTTCCCAAACCAGACCCACGGCCTGGGCCTGCTGCTCCAGCACCCAGACCCAAGCTGCTACCCAAACGAAGTGCAGGTGTGCGATGAGCAATTCGTATTTCACTGAGCTGAACACATATCTCCTCCAAATCAGCCAAAAAGTCTGGGTCTTGTCGGCGTGTCCGCAGCTGCAGGTACTTCTTCTTGCGTTTGCGCTTTTGCCTTTTTAGTTTGTCATAGCTAGGGCAGCCATGTCCACGACGCTTGCACTTATGCTTGTGCTTCTCTTTATGTCCAACCAAAGCAGAAGATGGGGCAGCTGGGTGTGGTCTTCTTGGGTCAGGTGATGCCCTAGCTCCAAGTGGAGAGGGTGTAGGTGAAGGACGTTCCAAGAGAACGGAAGATGAGTGCCTCCTTCTACCTCTTGAAGAAAGTCCCATACCCACCCCCATGGCTGGACCTATGACACCAGGCATTAAGAGTCCACTTGCCATACCCTGTGAGACCCCTACACCAACTAAGCCACTTGCACTACCAGCCTTTTCCCCACGGTCCGAGGTGCTGTTGTTGTCTGTTCCAATGCCACTGTCACTGGGTACCGTCTCTTCGCTGTGCGATTCACTGACTGGGGAAGGTGTGGCCTCCTTCAGCTCACTCAGAGGAGCAGGAGATGTGGGCAATAGCGGCCTTGGAGGAGAAAACTTTCGATAATGGTAGTGTTGCCTGTAGTGGTGGTGGTGATGGTGGTAACCCCGGCAAGAAGACTTCTTTTGAGATGGGTGTGTTGTGGATGATGTGGTGCTTCCTACAGTGCGTGCAGACGGGGCTGAAAAAGTAGGTGGGGGAAAGGAAAATGAGTGGTGGCCCTGATGGGAATGGCTGCAGTGTGGGTGGGAAGAGAAATGCACAGAGCCAGGCTCAACAAAGCTAGCATCACTAATTGGACTTTGGCCTCCACTTGACTGTGAAAGTGATGGGGATGGGAACACCTCTGGCGGAGGCAACTGGTGCTGCTGGTTTTGTAAGGTCTGCGACTGGTGATGATGGAGTGGGGAAGAAGTGTTTGGTGACAAGAACGGTTCTGGTGGGGGGGTGGGGGCACCTGGGGAGAGATTAGCTGATGATTTTGGTTTACGACCCCTCCTTTTACCCATATATATTGTCCCTTTTTTGCTAACATTGATCTGGGGCCCTAATTTGCCCCCAAATGTAGCAGCAAGTGACGACAGAGATGGTGGTTTTGCAGCAGGCAGAGCTCCTGTTGCCGCACTATTTCTGGTGCTTTCCTGCTCAGTCCCTGGTTTCGGCCCAAGCAGTATTTGGCTGAGGAGCCTCTTCCGTTTTACTGTCTTCATTTTATTGATTTTGCCTATGATCGTCTTCATGATGAGCTGCCCATTGCCCTTATTACGAAAAGGTTTTTCACCTACTGAAGCATCCCCTGACTCAGGAGCAAGTGTTGGGGGCTGAGTTTCTTGTGGAAGGGTTGGAGGCAAGCGCTTGGGACGCCCTCGCTTTCTTGCCATGGGTTTAGGTGGATCAAAGTCCACTTCAGGGTGCAAAACAGGGGGATCCTGCTCTTCTTTAGATTTGAGCAGATTGGAGTAGCCTTTTGAGGGTGCCAGTTTGTTTGGGGTGCGGCCATGTGCTGGAGCATCTAACCGAGGCATTTTGTTCTTAGGCCGTCCCCTCTTCTTGGGTGAAGATTCAAACAGTTCTGAAACACCAGGGGGCATGAGATTAGAATTGGGAGGCCGTCCTACAGGACGGCGAACAGGGGATAGGGAGGAAAGCCCTGAGGGCATTGTTGTGGTGAGTTTCTGATGGTTAGAAGCAGCCTCGAGTAAAGACTTGTGGGTTCGATTTACTGCCTTCGTCCAGCGAGGTCGCCGTCCTCGCCGCTTCTTAAGAGGTTTTGAATCCTGCTCAGTTGGTGATGCAGGAGATATAGCCCCAGTATCATCGCATTGTGGTGTTGGGCTCCTGCTGGCACCCGAAGGATATGAAGGTGAAATAGTGCATTTGGTGGACTCAGCAGGACTTGGTACCCCACTAACACGACTTTCCTGATTGGGACTACGTTTGACTGGGCTTGAGCTCTCACTGTGTTTACCCCTCTCACTTCGAGGGGCTGACAAAGAACACTTTTCTTTAGCATCTTGCTTACTTGCCATGGCTGGAGTGGAGCCCTTACTTAAATCTCTGGGACTGTCTGTGTCTTTGTCTCGGTCACGCTCTTTGTCTTTCTCAGTAAACTCTTCTATTCGGGAGGGGCTCGCTCTAGGGCGTGAGGCTAGGGAGCCTGGTAAACCTATGTGACATCCTGTACTTCCTATTCTCTCTAAGGAGGAAGACGAAGATGAAGAAGAGGAAAATGTTGGTGAAGAAAGAGAAGCCGTGGAGGAAGAATGAGATGGGCCATGCCCAAGACGAGACTGAGATTTAATTCCATTGGTGGTACTGTTGTCAGTGCTATCATTTGCAGATGTTGTCGTCAAACGACTACTGTTTTGAGAAAGAGCAGTACTAGTGGTGGTGCTGGTGGTGGTTGTGCTGCTGTTGCTATTAGTGACATCTTTTGAAAGTCCATCTGATTCCTCTTTTCTGGAGGTGCCAGAAAATTTTTCCAGGATACTATCTTTGTTTTTGGACCCATATGGGCGACCTGGGGGCCGTGAAACAGGTGGTGGTGGGGCAAGGTGCGCCGCCCTGGAATAGGTGTTCCTATTGGCCATAGCTCGTTCAGGACGCTGCAGATTAGAAATTAAGGGAGGCGAGCTACTGTGTGCTGGAGCTGGCGACACCTTACGGGCTTTCGGCTTTGGGCACTTTGTAGGTGGGCATGTAGCTATAAGCTGAGCAAGTTTCTCAGTTACAGTAGGGGTACCCCAGGCAGAAATTCCTCTGTCTTGCTCCTTTTGCCCTTCTGAAAAATTGTACTGAGAAGATTTTAAGATCGCTTCTGTTTTGGGGTCCTGTTGTGATGTGGCAGCTGGGGGTATTGTTGGTGGCGATGGAGCAGGGGAGTTGGTTTGTGGAACATAGTTTTTCTTTCCAGAGGAGTGTGATTTGCTTTCTGTCATAGGACGATGAAGGTTAAGGGGTCTCTCTGAAGAAGTAACAGATTTTACATCAGCTTTTCCCTCTGACTTACAGGCAAGTTTTGGAGGACCCTACATGTACATAAAGTAGAAAATAATGAGTCACAGAAAAACTGTTACATACATTTAATTCAGTGTAATATGGAAAATCATGGAACACAAGAAATAATGATGCATTATAAATGTTTCTGGATTTTTCCTAGCTATTAACAAAATAACTTAATTTATATATATATATATATATTTTAATGTTTTAAGCCACTAAAAGTGTTGTTCATTACATGAATATTGGACCATTATTACTTGTTTTTTTCTTTTAAATCAATAATACAGCAGAAAGACGGGAGATAGAGATGGGAGAAAGATGACGCTTGTGAAATAGAGAAAGAGAAATATGGTTAAAAAGACATTAGGACAAAGTTTAGGCATAGAAAGATGGAGAAACAAAATCTAAAAGAGTAAACAACAAAGTACTCTGGGTCAGACAGAAAAAAGCATAGTTAAAAGAGAAATAAGGAAAGGGAAAAAAACTGAAGGAAAAAGAATGAAAGCTTGTGTTTGGGTGACTGAAAGAGAGAATAGTGAGAAAGAAAAAGTGACAAGATGTGCAAAGCCTATTATCTGATGAAACCACATTAGCTTTGTGAAAGGAAAGTGGAGTAAGAGGGATATTTGAGTGTCTTTTCTTTTTCTTTGTTTACAAATTCGTAGACATCTGAGAAATGCTGCCTGAGAAGTTAAACAATCTTACCCTTTTTGCTGGAGTACTTCCATTCACAGGAGTGACTGGGCTGGTGGAAACAGGAGGAGGAGGAAGAGATGGTGAGGGAGATGTAGCAGCAGGAGCAGTAGATGATGGAGTTGCTCCTCGGTTGACAGAGGGGCTTTTCTCTCCTTCTTTTCTATGACTTGGACTAGAAGTGTGGCTGCTCCCATCACTGGCTCCGGCTCCACGATTAGCACGTCCTCCACCTCTGCCTCCACTATGCCTAACCGTGGCTCGGAAGGCTGGCCGACAGACATAGTTCTCAAGGATTTTAGGAGGCTTCTTCATGCGTTTGGCCTGCAGGCCTATTTTGAGCTTGACGTTGCCCTCAGAGTAACTGGTTTCTTTGACTGAAAATTGTGTGGGATGCTGCTGTTGTTGTTGGTCACTAGTCCCACTTTCAGCACCACAAGTTTCACTCTGTGCTCCATCTCTTGGTTTCTCTCGTTTCTTTTTCTCCTCTTCATCGTCCTTCTTTCCTCCTACTCCTTCTTTCTCACGTTCTCCTGGGGGGGCATTGGCAGGGGGCGGAGGTGGCGTAGAGGGCCCCCCCTGTGTCCTCTGATCCATTGGTGATTTGGGGAACAAGGGGGGCTTGAGTGGGACAGTATGTTCTCACTCGCAGGTATAGGTACAGGAGGACTTTGCAGATGTCAGGTATAGGGAAGGAATTTGAACGGAGGGGAAGTGGAAGGGGGTGTAGCAGAGGTCAGAAATAAATCCTTGTTGGGTTGAAGCAATGTCGTCCCTTGCCAAGTGCCCAGCCTTCTCACCTTCAAACTGTGGAGATAAAAACACAAGGGGTGTTACAACCAAAAGACAAATTAGCCACACTTCTAAGACAGCCTTAACCTTTAATTTAATTATTAACACAGTATGGCTTTGCATACATGGATCACTACCACCACAAATACGACTTTGAATGATCAAACTAAGGACATGGAAAGGCTAGAGTTATTGATGGTTCTGAATGATAAACTAAGTGGCCAGACAGAAAGCTGACTTGCACAAATGTACTTTATAAACTAAACACATTTCAGTAATTTATGAATCATTGAAGCGTTTGAAGAAAATGCATGTTTTTTACAACTGCATTACTTCATATTCTAATAAACGAGCATTATCTCAAGCAATTCAAGCAATTTTTGTGTGACACAGCCTTTTTAATATAAACATAACTATTTACATATAGTAGGATCAGTCATTTTAAAATGGTTATTGGAAATTTCAAGCTGTATATTTCACAAACAATTAACAATCCTGTTTTACAACCCTGTGTAAAAGCGTTTCTAATAAATTGACCTGGATCATAAAAGACAGAAAAACTTCTGCCCCTTACACACCTCCAAAACAAAAGGCCACTGAGTAATTTAGTACTGCACCAGCCACAGGTGCTTTCTGAGGGTCAAGTCATTGGGAGGCGAGCCCGAGCAGTGACCTCGGCATAAAAGGCCCTCTGGGAGACAGAGGATCCAGTCACCTTTTCGAGCCCTTTTTATGACTTCTAGTCAGAAAAGCACACAGAGTGAATGAAACACCGGGAAAGAAAAGGAAAAAGAGAGGACAGAGCAACAGAAGCGGACAGTTTTTTTTCTGCCCCACTGAGAGTGATGGTTTAAAGATTACGCAAGTCTATTAAGAATGCCTAGGTCATTGGAACGCTACATGTACGGTTACGGCCGTTTAGAGCTCGGCACGAGAAAAAGCTCAGAGAGCTGTTTTACGAAGTGTTGTTTCATTAGTGGTGGTCTTTTATAATGAAAGAGTTGTTTTCTGTGAAATCACCACAACTATAAACTGGCTACAGAACTTGGAGTCCTGCCTTCCCTCCCTCTACTCCGACTTTTCTGTTTACTATAATTACTCACCCCATTTCACTTAAACACGCCCTTTCTCTTCCATTCGCCCCTTCTCGTTTCACACATGGCGATCCAAAAATCACACCTCTCTTGTTCTCTGTCCGACCTACCCTTTCACCCCATTCTGTCACTCTCTTCGTCCTCTCACTCATTCAGTCTCCCTCTAACACTCACTTGGAAATCTAACATTACAGCGGTCAAACTAGAGCTGTTGTGCTTCTGCTAATCGAAAACACATTTCCCTAGCACTCCCTCCCTCCGTTTTTTTTCCTTGGTCCGTCCCTCCCTTAGTGACAATCATTCCCCTATTTCCCCAGCGCTCTGGGTCGTACTCCGCTTCTCGTTACTGTGTTATTCGCTCTCCTGTCCCTCCTCTCTTTGAGGAGAAGATGCCAAAAATAAATGCTACCTTGTATTGTAAAATGGCTGCGGGAAAAGTCTTGAGGGAAAGCTGGAATGAACTGCAGCAAGCTATCGTTTGCTAATAATCTAACACTTTACATTTATGCATCTGATGCAACAGGAATCAAACTCATACTCTTGCCGTTGCAAGCGTCATACTCAACCACTTGAACAAAATAAAACAAACCAACTAAAACACTTAATTGTACAGCATTAATGTTACAATAATAAATTATTATGCTAATATTGTTACTAATATGCTAATAATAACAATGTAAACCATGTATAAATGACAAGCACTAAAAAAAATGACCAGATTAAACAACCAAGTGTATTGTCTCAGTGTAACAAAGTGAATAAACTCAACAAACAAAAAATAAACTCTGAAGTCATCGATTCCTCTGCTTGCTCCTTCATCCATGCTTTTTCAGCACCTGTCATCCATGACTCTTTAATCTGTGCTTGGTTTGGCTGCAGAGATATATAATATACTAACTGTGTATTTAGACAGCCTTTTTTCAACTATGAAATGATGTGCCCACGTTTATTCTATGAGCACTGAAAGCCACAACTTCCACTCAGCCAAAACACACTGCAGGACAAATTGGGAGACAGTGGAGCAGTTGAAGTTTGAGAGATTTAGTGAGCCTGAGGGTGACTAGATGGCAAGGAGAAAAAACACTGGCAAATTGCATCTAAAAACTATTAAAAATGTGGTTGTAGAGGACTTCACCCTCTTCCTTTTTGCATGCAGTTATACTTTATGTCTTATTTTATTTAAAACCTGCTTGTAAGTATTTACTATACAGTTAGGGTTTGGTATAGTGGCTACATGTACTTACTATGTAGTTACAGTTAGGGTTAGTACATTACTGATGTAGTTACATTGTACTTACACAAATAAGTACTTATTTGAGTAAATACAATGTAACTACATCCCCTTAAAATAGTAACATGTTACTACATCACCTTAAAATAGTTACACGTTGCTACAAGTAGCTACTTATTATAGCAAATTAGCAATAACAATAAATTATTCATAATTACAAGTAACCAACCCCAAACCCTAGAACTACATGTAGAACTACAAGTACTCACTATAGAGTTACGGTTAGGGTTTGGTTTAGGTCTAGTTACTTTAGTTAATTATGAATAATATACTGTTATTACTATATTACTTGTAGTAACATGTAACTATGTAACCTTAAAATAAATAGTTACCGAACTTTTCTCATACCGTGACGTACATTTGAGGTAAACAGATAATCGGGGGGAAATGCAGCATGATGACTGAGCTCTATATATTAGTAATTGATTGGATGGAGGCAGATCTGAATGTAAGCGTGCAGTGGATTGTACAAAAGGGTCGGGTTTAAGTGAATGACACGTTTATAGAAGCCTGGCATATTTCACCAGAAAGAAGTTTGTAATTTCACTGGAAAATCTAGTTGTGACGTCAAATAAAAATTACCAGCTAAAAACAGATTTTTAAAAATTAAACACGCGTGGAGATCAATAACGCATTTAGAAAATAGGGTGAATTTGTTTCATGCCGACACAAAACGTAATGTATTAAGACACTTAAGCCACACTTGTATGAATGACATAGCATTAGAAAACAATATCCAACTAAGTGGCATTTGCAAACAAATGATGTCTAGACTTTTTCCTAGAACTAAGTTAACTGAAATGATTTAGATATCTTTGCAATAACTTTTAACTGGTCTCAAAGTGAAGTTTAAGTGGAGTCACATCAGCTATGAATTTTAACTTGTTGCAATAACATTTGACAACATCATTTTAAAGGTGCACTGTAAGGGGACCCATACAGATAGAAATGGCTCATTCTAAGGTAATAAAAACATAACAGTTCATTATGTAAGGTATTTATTCACTACTGAAAACACAGTTATGTATTTTATATTGCATTTCTGTCAAATAGATCCTCATAAATATTACACACCGCACTTTAAATCCTTATTTTGAACGGCATATTTGTGTAGATTTGTGCATGTGCTATCTGATAATTATTTCAAATGCAACTTTGTTTTGTTTTTTTGCTTTCTTATCTAATACGATGATATTCATTCGTACAATTTTAAGTTTTAGAATATTTTGGTGAATCTGTATGATTTATTCATCGACTACAACATGCTACTCGCAAGCATCGGAAGCAACAGGAAAGGACCACAAAACGAAACTAAACTTCTCTAACACGGGCTAAGCATTGCTATTAATCTGCACTCTTGTTTCAAACAGAACGGAGTTCAATCTTCTCCGGTCACAAACTAAATGCCTGAAATCACTGCTATCCACTCAAACAGCACTCAGTCAGCGGGAAGCTTAGCTTTGGTTTCCTTGACAGCGGAGTCAGAGGTCAAAGGTGGTTCAGAGGCTCCAGACGCCACTTTCTACGCTTTCATACACTACTAAAGACATCTGCTCCAATGGGAAAAATATAACCACGCAAAGGCGCGCGCAATTTGCACGTGCAATGAACCCTATTGTGAGCGAGGTTAACTGAGGATGATCTACTCGCAGGTGCTACTGAAGGTTAATTTCCATGCAGCATCTCTTATTATTAACACGTAAAAGCAGAAGTCCTTCCAAACGAATCCCGCAACACTTCCTAAACAACACTGCGTTCTAGCTACAACAAACAAAGCTCGCGAGTTACGCACAAGAACACTGCATTTTTCTAATAAACAAACCACCTGGATTAAACCATTTATTGGTTATTTGCGGTTTAAATGCAGAATAAACGTACTCACCTTGATAGCGGTCCAAAAAGGCGTTCACATCATTTGCGATCAAAATCCTCCCTTCGTACGCAACAGCATGGTCTCATGGATATTTATCTTGAAATTGCTGATGTGCCCAAGAAAAGGAAAAGGAAACACGGTCACATTTCTCGGGAGAACACTCCAACCAATGCATGGCATAACAATATATTCATCTAGTTTGTACATCTAGTCACCCCGTAAAAATTAGCTGTTACGATATTAATCTACGTGAGGCGCACTGGTCACGGTTTATGATCCTAATATAGCTAGCATAGCTCGTTAGCAAAGAACATACCTTGAGCATAACCTTACATTACTGTGTGTGTCAAAAACTAGACTGTATGAAACAATATTAGCAAGTTATTAGACTGAGACTCTTACTACAACGGGATGTCAAAACACCTTGCAGCCACTGCAATTTTGTAAGACACATGTCTGAGCAATGTAAGTTCACCACGGCTATAACCCCACGTATACAACGTCAACGGTCATGCAATTCACGTCTGTGTGTTGTTTACTACCTCTCGATTGAGTGAATTCACACCAGGTAATTGGTAGCACTAAAACCCGCACTCTAATGAAACGGCTGATCTGTCCTGTCAGGCACATTTACTGGTATGGCTAGTAAAACCCCCGCGATCCCGTCCACACGACTAGTAATGTAACGAAGCAGCCGCTGTTGGTGTGGATCAGATTAGTAAAGTGTTCCCTTCTCGCTCCGGGCGTAAATAAAAAGCCAACAATAGCGTATAAACATCCTCAGGAGGACCAAAAAAAGCGGAATACAAAAACCTAACCCTCTTCGGGATGAGCCTTGCACGGGTTATTAAAAACACGAACTGTCAACAAAATGGCGGCTGCTGCGTTGAATCAACAGAGGACCCGAAATGGATCTCTCCCTCAAATTCTTCGCCCTCTCCCTCGTCTTCTGTGCGGCGCTCGTTACCCGTGATAATCTGATATGTCGCCCGAATCCCTCTCCGGGTCCGCGTTAGTCGAGCTCAGGCGCGTCGGAATGGGCCTCTCGTTAATCGGGCCTCCATGTCTGCTAAGCCCGTATCGTTTCTGTCAGTACACCACGGGCATTCTCACAGTCAGAGCGGGAGGGGAGGGAGGAGAGCAGAGGAAAGGAGGGGGGACGGGGAGAAGGGAGGGGAGTCGAGGGCAGTTGTTGAGGACTGTTCGACACTTTCTCCCTGCTCAATTGTACGGGGCATATTCAATTACACACTTTTGAACAAAATACGGGATATATTTGTTTTCATTTTATGAAAATGTTGAGCAGTTACACGTCTAATGAAGCGCGAAAATAAAATTCATTTCAAAACGATTTCTGACTCCTGAAAAGGAGGGTCGTGTCATACACTCGTGGCAGTGTTTACCCACAGTGAAATATCGACACTCCCGTGGGAATCGTAGACGTGAGGCGGGTTGTATAATTGTATAAGTAAGCAGAATCCATCATTTGGAGACCAGCGACTAATCTTGTGTTTTGAATGAATATTTGGTAACACAGTGTCCCCATTGCTACATGCACTATATTGCCAAAAGTTTTGGGACACCTGTCTTTACATGTACATGAACTTTAAGACATCCCATTCTTAATCCTTAGGGTTTAATATGAAGTTGGCCTTTGCAGCTATAACAGCTTTAACAAGGTTTAGAGTGTGTTTATGGGAATTTTTGACCATTCTTCTTGAACTACATTTGTGAGGTCACTGTTGGACAAGAAGATCTGGCTCACAATCTCCGCTCCGTGTCCTGTTGGGTTGAGGTCAGGACTCTGTGCAAGCCAGTCAAGTTCCTCCGCACCAAACTCGCTCATCCATGTCTTCTTGCTTTGTGCACTGGTCATGTTGGAATAGGAAGGGGCCATCTGTTCCCACAAAGTTGGGAGCATGAAACTGTCCAAAATGTATTGGTATGCTGAAGCATTAACAGTTCCTTTCATTGGAAAGGGTCCAAGCCCAACCCCTGAAAAACAACCCCACATCATAATCCCCATCCACCAAACTTTACACTTGGCACAATACAGTCAGCCAATTTCCGTTCTCCTGGCAACTGCCAAACTCAGACTCATCCATCACATTGCCAGACAGAGAAGTGTGATTCATCACTCCAGTGAACACGTCTCCACTGCTCTAGAGTCCAGTGGCGGCGTCCTTTACACCACAGCATCTGACGCTTTGCATTACACTTGGTGATATAAGTGCTTTGATGCAGGTGCTCGGCCATGGAAACCCGTTCCATGAAGCTCTCTACACAGTTATAGAACCAACCTGAAGGCCAGGCAATGTTTGGAGGTCTGTAGCTATTGACTCTGCAGAAAGTTGCCGACCTATGCGCACTGCGCCTCAGCATGCACTGACCCCGCTCTGTGTTTTTACGTGGCCTTCCACTTTCGTGGCTGAGTTGCTGTTGTTATCATTTGCTTCCACTTTGTTAGAATACCACTAACAGTTGATCGTGGAATATTTAGTAGTGAGGAAATTTCACAAAATTACTTATTGCACAGCTGGCAACCTATCCCGCTACCATGTTTGAATTCACTGAGCTCCTGAGAGAGACCCATCCTTTCACAAATGTTTGTAGAAGCGTCTGCATGCCTATAGGAGCTTGATTTTATACACCTTTGGCCATGGAAGTGATTGGAACATCTGAATTAAATTATTTGGAGGAGTGTCCCAATACTTTTGTCAATATAGTGTATATTACATGTACATAAAAGTAAGTTGTGCATAATTTCATGCAACTACCCTTCAACCAAACCCGAATACTCATGGAGTGTAGTTAATCAATATTACTCAGTACTTAAATATATAATTACATTGTAACAATAACACCTTCAAATAAAGTGTATCTAAATATTTTAAGTTGAACAAAATGGTTTGTTTCACACCAAGAACATAACTAAGTTGTTGTTGTTGTTTTTGTTTTGTTTGTTGTTGTTGTTGTTGTTGTTGTTTTTTTGGGGGGGGTGTCTGATTGGCTCTCATTGATTTGATTGTTTATCACCTGGAAAAATTCACAACTGGATGGCACAACTGGAAATTCTGAAAGATGTTTACATGTATTTATAATAAGATTAAGTTATGTTTATACACAATTATATAATGGATTTTTTTTTAACATGTCATTTCAGTAAGTTATTCAATGACTCACAAAACACACTCACTTGACGCCACCTATTGGCATAACGAAGTACAGGGTTAAGAAAGGTCAGATTCAAGGTCACTGAGATTAATCAAATTCCCAACCACTTATTGTAAAAAGGGCGTAAATTATAGCTATTTCTGGATCCTGTTGTGTCATGCCAGTGTGAAATATTTAGACTCTCATGGGTATTAGGGTTGTGTAACTGCATAAGTGGGCATAATTTGCAATAATTAGAGCAACAATGACCATTGGAACCTGCTTTTTTATTTGACCTTTTACTCCATCCACACAAACTCCTTTTAAACTTTTGGATCAAGCTTGGAGGAGGCAGAATGGTGAAATTTACAGTTGCGCAAACCATATGTCTGTTTTTTGACACTGATCTAAGTGAGTGGTCAATTTTACACAAGTGCTGAGTGTCTGATAATAACATGACAAGGGATTATCACACCTTGAAAAAATGAATAGTCACGTGTTATTTTCCTCTACTAATCCTGCAGAAATGACCTCGGTAAAACATTTAAATCAAACTTAATAATCCTTCTTTTAGTGAAACTGTTGCTGTTTTGTAACTAATTTGATTGCAAATGAGAAGCATGGCATGAGGACATGTCAAACATTAATAACAAAAATTGATTAGGTAGCTGTGTTCAGAAGCTTTCTCTTCATATCAAATCTAAATGGCAGATGTCGTTGGAAGCAATATGTAACTTGGTATTACATTGAAAAGCATATCTGCCTCTCACAGGGTCGGTAGGATATTTTGTGTGTGTGTGTGTGTGTGTGTGTGTGTGTGTGTGTGTGTGTGTGTGTGTGTTTGAAAAAAAGTCTCATATGCTCACCAAGGCTGCATTTATTTGATCAAAAATACAGTAAAAACAGTAATGTTGTGAAACATTAGTGCAATTAAAAAATATATTTATACAGTCCCTGACAAAAGTCTTGTCGCTTGTGTACAAATTGACCTAAAGTGCCGCTGAAATATATTTCTAATCAAGATTTTTGTACAAGAAATGGCTCATTTTAATCCCACCAGCTTTTGTGATAATGTTTCAGTGAAAAACTAAACTTTCAAAAAGTATTCTAATATTCACAGCTTGGTAAAGCCCATTGAGTCAATTTTTGCAAAGACATAAGTGTTGTCACCTTGTCATATGAGCTTCACCTGTGACTAATAATGGATCAATTAGGTCTCAAGTGTGTATAAAAAGAACCCCAGTATGCTAGACCTTCACATCAACTGCAACTAGACCTCTGCAAACATGCCTAAGATTCACCCTGAGACTAAAGTTTTGATTATCCAGCGGCTGAAGACCAGATCCACTGCTGATGTGGCAGACACCTTCAATGTGTCTCAGTGTCAAGTACAGAGGATAAAAAAAGATTTGAAGAGACTGGAGAAGTTTTTGACAAGCCCAGGTCAGGCAGACCCCGCAAGACAACTGCTCGAGAGGACCGTTTGTTGGCTTGAAAATCCAAGGCCAGCCCATTTTCCACTGCAGCAGAGCTCCACGAGACCT
Organism: Pseudorasbora parva; assembly: GCF_024679245.1. Taxonomy (NCBI): domain Eukaryota; kingdom Metazoa; phylum Chordata; class Actinopteri; order Cypriniformes; family Gobionidae; genus Pseudorasbora; species Pseudorasbora parva. The sequence goes on from NC_090190.1 coordinate 33,068,382, forward strand.
GGTCACCTGAAGTCCCTGTGTCAACCAGAACAGTTTGTCGGATTCTGTCTCGAAATGGCCTCCATGGTCGAATCAGTGCCCAGAAGCCAGCACTAAACAAAAGACAATTGAAAAACCGTGTGGCATTTGCCAAGGCCCACAGCCTGCTAAAAGGATGGATGCAGGAAAAGTGGCAGAAGGTGGATTTTTCAGACGAATCTTCTGTTGAATTACACCACAGTCGGCGCAAATATTGCAGGAGACCTACTGGTGCCCGAATGGATCCAAGATTCACCCAGAAAACAGTGAAGTTTGGTGGCGGAAAAATCATGGTCTGGGGGTGTGCGAGAGATCTGCAGGGTGGAAGGCTACATCAATAGTCTAAAATACCAAGAAATCTTAGCTACCTCTTATTCCCAACCATAAAAGAGGCCAAATTCTGCAGCAGGATGGTGGTCCATCGCATACTTCCATCTCCACATCAAAGTTCCTCAAGGCGAAGAAGATCAAGATGCTCCAGGATTGGCCAGCCCAGTCACCAGACATGAACATCATTGAGCATATGTGGGGTAGGATGAAAGAGGACGCATGGAAGACGAAACCAAAGAATATTGATGAACTCTAGGAGGCATGCAAGACTGCTTTCTTAGCTATTCCTGATGGCTTCATCAATAAATTGTATGAATCCTTGCCAAACCGCATGGATGCAGTCCTTCAAGCTCATGGAAGTCATACAAGATATTAAATTTGGACCTCACAGCACCACAACTTAATTTGCTGACATATTTTTGTATTTGCAGTAAATTTGTTCCATTTCTGTATAGGCGACAAAACTTTTGTCTTGCCAAAATTTGACCTTTCTGTCTTGATTAAATGATAAATATTTTTTCTGTGAAAATTATTTATTTCAGTGCATTAAACATCATTTGGGAGGGTTTTAGCTTTTCATATGAGCTATTTCTAACACCAATGAATTAATTAAAAGTCAGGTTAATATCAGCTATTTCTAGAAAATAGATAAGCGGCAAGACTTTTGTCAGGGACTATATATATTTCCTGTGATGGAAAAGCTGAATTTCCAGCATCATAACACCAATCATTAGTGTCACATGATTCTTCATAAATCATTATGTTGATTTGCTACTCAAGAAACATTCATTATTATTATTGGTGTTGAAATGTTTTATTTTTGTGGAAACCGTGATCAATTCTTTCAGTACTGATTAATAAAAAATAAATATTTAATAACATTATACATTAAGTGTCTTTACTGTCACTTCTAATATATTTAATGCAACCTTGCTGGATAAAAGTATCAGAAAAAAAGATCTTACTGACCTCAAACCTTCAAAAAGTGTATGTAAAAATGAAATACTCTCTATTACTGAATTATGATTGGTTAATTTAATCCGATGCTAGGCTTAAATATAAAATATTTCCGATTATTAAATATTATCTAAAATAAATCTAATTTAAATCTAATAAACACAATTTTGTCGCATTTTCCGTCATTATGTTGAATTGTTTATATTGATACATCAGCCATCGCCCACCCTTAATTCTAGATATCAACAGTTGTAAAACTCATAGTTCATACATTAAAACACAATACTCGTTGTAATAAAATATTTTATTTATTTACTTTGAGAGTGCAATATGTAATAGGTTGGCTTATGGTTTACAAGTTATGCCTTTTTCTAGTCATTTATTGCAACATTATATTTCTTGTAAACATTCAAAATGTTCAAAGGCCATTTTGTGAAGTGAACATTCTTAGTGGGTCTTTACCTCAATATCAAAATATGTATCAAACAGTCCAGAAAGTCAAGAAACCCTGAGAATGAGGACAAAAGCACCCAGAGGAACATCAAACAGCTTTAAAATATGTGAATACAATAAGTACTTTTTTAAACTATCAACAAAAACACACAAACCTTCAGAAAAAAAACTATGTAGCAGTGTAAGTCAACATCAACCATAAAACAGAAGTGTAAACTATCAACCCAAAACAAGACTAAACGTTCCAGTGCAAAACTTAAATCTTTGTGTTTCTATGATACCTTGAAAAGTGAAGGCATGTGTGAAGCAGATGTCATCCACTGACAGGTAAGGGAAAGTGAACTGTGTGCTGACTTTTTTGTGAGGTATTGAAATGAGAGCTCTGAAGAAGCTATAGGGTAAACGTGTGCCATTCCATTAAATATGCATATGCAACTTGAACTGTATCCCCTGAGACATCTGTATCATCTATCTCAGTGGATGCGAGCTCCAGTCCTGCGGCCCACCAAAGAGACTGTTTATTCCAACTCGGAATTATCAAAACTGAAGCCAAAGTTTAAATGTGTTTGCTCAGGTTGGACTGTAAACATCCTTGGCGGGATTTTAGATCACAAACATTATACAAACAAACTGAACAGATATTGATTCAAAGAGGGTTGTCTGAATTCAGCGCTTAGTTTGTAAATGAATAATTGCCAGATGAAAGACAGCAATGAAAAGGTGTCGTGACCGACACTGACCATACAACTTGCCGGAACATACAATGATGTCAATAAACGGAGATGGCACAACTGTTAAGAGCATCGTTCACAAATTTCTGCACGGTCCTAACAGCCTAGTGTATTATTATTATTATTCTGTAGAAGTATTGTTAATTCTTAGTTCATGTTAACTAAAGTTCTTAATTAATGTTAACTAATGAAACCTTATTGTAAAGTGTTACTGAATAATTCATCCACTCTCCAAACTTTACGCTTTCCTGCGTGCAAAATAAGCAGTAAGCACTAACCGATGAGAGTGATTTGGAATTTAAGAAAGCTGATCAAAAATAGATACGCTGAGGGTCAATAGCAAAATATAACCTCCAAATACATCTGCATAAACCTGCAACGTTCAGACATTTTCCAGAACATGATCCGTCTCAAATTAAGCGCTGTCTGAATTAAAATGTCTCTCGAAATAGAAGGCATTTGACTGGAAGGTCTTTTTAGGGGCTCCAAGAAGCACTGGTGTACATGGTGCTTCTCTTTGTCCTGGACTGATTAAAATAATCAAGGAAGTAAAAAGAGGCTAAATAGTCTCAAATGTGCTACGTTCCTCTACATTTGTTGGTGAGGGGATTGCCCCAGGAGGTCCTGTCTGTGGCTGGAAAGTCCAGTCTTCACCATCCAGACTTTTCCGGCAGACAGGGCAGGTGTCATGCTATTAACACAAAACAGCACAAAATGAGTACAGAAGAGTCATTTCTTTTTCTTTTCATTTTGTTTTTACTAATGAAAAGACTACCGTTCAAAAGTTTGGGGTCACTATGATTCTTTTTAAAGAAAATATTTTTTTTAATTTAGCAAGGGCACATTCAATTTATCACAAATGACTTTGTTACTAAAAATCTATTTCAAATAAATGCAGTTCTCAGAATAGATTTAAACATCACTCATTGATAAGAATGGAATGTACATAGGCTTAGTCTTGGCAGGTTAGATCTTCTGTGCTACTGCGAACTGCTTTAAAGCTACACTGTGTAATATTTTCCCCAATCTAGTGTATATGTAAAGCTATATGACCATCCAGTGAATAATAGTTTCTATTCCTCTCAATTCCGATTTCATTTTAACTCCTACGGTGGCCGATTTAGTCCAAGATTAACATGGCTTCTAGTTCGACCTCGTTCATGACTCCCATCGAGTGTTAAAACGCGAAAAGCAAAGCTTGAATTTACGGGTATGTCCCTCTTTGGCTAATGTACTTTCAAGATGGAGGAGCAACATGGCGACCGGCATTCGAACCCCTCACCCGTATGTATTTTCAATGGGATATTATAAACTTAAGAAAATACTTTATTACTTGAAAGAAGTAAATATACATTAATGAGCACATATATTTTTGAAAGAACTAAGTGTTTTTAACTAAGAATAAACAAAAAAAAGTTACACAGTGTAGCTTTAAGGAAAGTAGGGAGAACCTCTAGCAGATATAGGGCCAGATTTACTAAACAGGGCAAATTCCAAAAAAGCACCAATTTGGAGTGGAAAGTTCTATGCATGATCTACAACTCGCAAATGAAAGAACACACATGCAGCTGGATAATTTTGATAATGACCAACGTATTCTACAAGAGCAGTGAAAAATTAAAAGTCTGGTTTAAGATATGCTTTTTTGGGCGTTAAATAATGTCGCAAACAGCAGTAAATGGACGAGAGTAAACATTTGTAAATCACCTTCTCACATAAATTTTGTGTCTGAAAGGGAAACTCCTACAAATGCGTATGCCATAAGGTCAGCCACAAAAATAACCTGTCCAAGCCTTCCCAGCACTAGTTTTTCACTGTGTGTGTTTAGTAAATCCTGAAAGTAGTTTTTTAACGCCAAAAGAGGGCTTAGTAAATCTGGCCACAAGGCAGGTGGTGCTGGGGAAGGTGTAGGGCTCGAAACATTCCCATGACGCGCTGTACTGACTTGATCCAGCTCAGGACAGAAATAAATATGTTACATAGATTAGCCAATCGATCTGTTCTAAGTTCTAAGCAGTCTGCTTTAAGAGAACCAATCAGCTGCTCAGAAGAGTTTCATGACTGAACTGTATGTATTTCTTAATGTATTTCTTGTATTTCAATGAACCCTGATTTTTCTTTTTCTTACCAGTTTCCACAAAAAAACTCAGAACAACTGTTTTCAACATTGATAATAATAAGAAATGTTTATTGAGCACCAAATCAGCATATTAGAATGATTTCTGAAGGATCATGTGACACTGAAAAGTAATAATGCTGAAAATTCAGCTTTGCATCGCATCACAAATTACATTCTAAAAATTAGATTAAAATAGAAAACAATTATTTTAAATATTTCACAATATTACAGTTTTTGTTTTCAAATAAAATTAGCTTTGGTGGGCATAAGAGACTTCTTTCAAAATCAACCCCACACTTTTGAACAGTAGCATAGGTTATTTTAGCACATACTTTAGTTCCAGAATCTAGTTTTCAAAGATCATTGACATATGAGCACATCTCAATCCTGTCACCTCAAAAATTCATGTCTGTGGTATGACTGTGTGTAGAGTTGTAGAGAAAAAAACGCAAAAGTCTCTTAAAGTAATGTTAACCACAATGTTTATTGTGCTCATAAATTGAAAACTGACATTTTAAAAACCCAGTGGAAATTCCCGAGGGTGAATTAGACTTTGGGTTGGTCTACATATTGACGTCATGACTGACCACCTCTACAGTCTTTGATTAGTCCATTAGAGTAAGGTTGTTTTTCCTCTGTCCACCACTAGAGGTCCTTCCAAACATTTTTGCTTGTTAGTCAAATATAACCAACGATTACGCATGGCCACCATTATTTACGACAAGCAGCACCAAAGTAAGCCTTAGTTTTGGTTTAATAAACATGGGTCTGATGATAGAATATCCAGTTTTATGAGACTCATACCAGTTGTAGCCAGGGCACAATACAGTTGCTGTGAAAGTAGTGCAGGCAGGGCAGCTGTCGGACAGATTCCCCCACAGAGTATTCCTCTCTACACACAGGGCATTCCAGCCGGCATGCTGTGAGAAAGACCAGGAAAAATATGCATGGATGAACACACAAGAAAAATGGAGAAAGCAATTGTTAGGTCCTGCATTCCAGCTTACAAAAATATGTGGAATATTACCTTTCATGTAATGTATAATATAGCTGTTTGTGAATGTAAAATATCTGCAATGTTTTAAAGATCAAAGTGTACGACAAATATAGTTATTCTTCACCAGCAATTTCAGTCCCGCTACCTCTTACAAACCTACGCAACAATGTAACATATTTGCATAATGCTGCGAACAATGTCTACTTTGCCCCGCCCTGCATTGTAGCTGAGCCCTTGAAGACTTTGGTTTGCGTCAAAAAAGATGCTGTTTTCAGCACTGCATACACTTCAAAAGGATGAGGCTGGATTAGGAAAAACTGACACCACTGTTCATATCTGTGTATCAAGCACTGAAGAAGCATCCAAAGCTGAAATTTAGATATGGTAATAGGTTTCACTTCCGACACGTGATGTAAGCGGTAGACCAATCCCAAAAGACTGGGCTGTCTGACCAATCACAGCATAGTAGGATATGTGGGAAGAAGAGCTTTAGAGTGACTGAATCTTCAAGCGAACCGCTTTTAGACTCTTTGAGAAATTACTTTTGGTACTATTAAACCTATTGTAGATAGGTTTATTGTTCTGTTGTAAACCTACAAAACATAACTAATAGGAACCAATAAAAATAGCATAAAAGGGGCACTTTAAGTTATGAAAATGTTTTTTTCTGAATGTTTTTTTCTGAATATCAAAATATCACGTTTTTTAAAAATGTTTTAAAAATGTTTTTTCTTGGTTATATAACCGTTAAGGAGACATTCTATTTCATTATTTAGCAAACTTTACTTATGTTCCCATTTAGTTATGAAAATGTTATTTCTAAATGTTCTCTGATCATTCAAAATGTAATTTTTTAAAAATGGTTTTAAAAAAACATTTTCTTGGCTATACAAACGTTAAGGCGACATTCCATTTTTTCCCTTTCCAAACATTATGGGAACTTTACTTATGTCCCCATTAAGTTTTCGGAACATTCTGAAACAAGGAGCAACATTTCAAATATGTTAGACAAAATAAATCGTTTCAGTAAAAAAGTTTGATGAACAATGTATAAATAACCTTTTTCTGCTAATGTTTTGAGAATGTTATAAAGATTTCTGAGAATGTTCCCTGTTAACCCTGTGAAATGGAAAGTTTAAAACATTTGTGACAATGAATGAACTGATTTGTAGCTCAACAATCACTGGAGTCGCTGGAAACATTGGATTTGAATATGGCAAATACACAATGCACTGCTGTCAAAATCAAAGTGATTCATCTTTTTTAACACTTTCCAGTTCACCCTCTTATATTTATCATACTCCACACAATAGACTGCCAGGAAAAGCAAGAAAAATGCTTCCTGGAGGTGACCAGAAGTATGTGAACAGCTCTGTTTTGCTTTATGGCACTTAAAATGAAGTGAGCATGGTGACTCAGAGGATTATGGGAACTTACCAGCCTGTTCTGTGGAGATGCTTACAGTGGGGAGTGATGAGATCATCTCCTTCTCTGCAGGAGGGGGGCCGGTATTTTCAGACTGACCAAGCAACTGCAAGAGAACAGAAAAACTGCAAAGGTTGAAGAGAGCAAGATATATCTAATGCTTCTTTAATTTTGTCTTAACTTTAGCCTGGGGACAAATATAAATGGCAACAGGCAAAATACTGCGAAGACTAATGAGGCTAAGTGCAAAAAGGTTGAGGACATGAGTCATATTATTAGATGATGTCACCCATGACAATGTGACTAACCTGTGTGATGACCACATCTAAACCTCCTTGTCCCCAAGCATAATCTCCAGGGTTAGAATGTAGCATGCTAGACCTGAGGAACAGGTTATGGATAAATCATTGGTTAGATCTGTATATATTGTCTTCACATATACAAATGGATGAATTTATAGGACAAAAGGGACCCTGAATATCTTTTGTTGGTCCTGCACAACAGTCCTGTCAAACAAACAACGGTGACAGGTTGATAAGAAAATTGTTTAAGCCCAACCAAACATGAAATCTGATGAACTGATTTACAGGAATGTTATTTCAGGAACATAGAACCAGGGTAAACCACAAAAACATACCATGAGGAGGTTTGGGAACCTTCACTGTCAGAATTGGAAAACAGACCAGCCAAGAACTGCCCAACAATCCTTAAAGAAACAAAGGCAGTTTTTATATAATAGAAAAATAATAAAAAAAAGAAAAAAAAAAAAAAAAAAAAAGAAAAATTGAAGGAAGACATGGGTGTTAAAAACACCAAATTAAAAGCACCAACAATTATTTCCAAAAAATTGAAATCTTGGTAGAATTCTAGAAGAATGCTTATTAATCACATTTTCCTATCATTAAAAACTTATATAATTTTTTAAATGATGATTTCTGGCATAGAAGATTAATGAAAATAATGTGTTTGTGTCTTATACTCTCTTACATATTTTTTGGCTGCATTTATTTGATTATAAAAAACAGTAAATAGTTGTATAATAGTTTATATATCAGTTATATTGTTAAATATTATTACAATTTAAATAACTGTTTTCTATTTTAATATATTTAAAAATGTAATTTATTCCTGTTATGGCAAAGGTGAATTTCCATCTTTAGAAATCATTGTAATTATACTGATTTGGTACTTGGTAGGTATCAAAGCTGTTTCTTTGCCATTATAATTTCCTCTTATCATTGTTGAAATCTGTTGGACCAGGTACATGACTCTTTGAATGTGACTAGCTATAAGATATGAGGTGGTCTTCCTCAAGGAGGCGTGCTTAAAATCTCAAAATGTTTGTTTTATTGGAAGCATTTGTGTGTAAAATCATTTAAATCTATTAATGCCACAAACGGGTACCTGACGAATGGAAATCCTCTCCAGCAATCTACACTGAACAAAAGTATAAATGCAACACTTTTGTTTTTGCCCCGATATACACTTCTCCTTTGCCGCTATAATCCATCCACCAGGTGTGGCATATCAACACGCTGATTAGACAGTGTGATTATTGCACAGATGTGCCATTGGCTGGCCACAATTAAAGGCCACTCTAAAATGTGCAGTTTTATTGTATTGGGAAAAAAACCAGTCTCAGGCAGTACAACACATCTCCTTTGAATAGAGTTGCTCAGGTTGTTGATTGTGGCCTGTGGAATGTTGGTCCAGTCCTCTTCAATGGCTGTGCCAACTGGAACACGGTGTTGTATATGCCGATCCAGAGCATCCCAAACATGCTCAATGGGTGACATGTCTGGTGAGTATGCTGGCCACGCAAGAACTGGGATATTTTCAGCTTCCAGGAATTGTGCACAGATCCTTGCAACACAGGGCTGTGCATTATCATGTTGCAACATGAGGTGATGGTCGTGGATGAATGGCATAACAATGGGCCTCAGGATCTCGTCACCGTATCTCTGTGCATTCAAAATGCCATCAATACAATGCACCTGTGTTCATTGTCCATAACATACGCCTGCCCATACCATAACCCCACTGCCACCATGGGCCACTGGATCCACAACGTTGACATCAGCAAACCGCTCAGCCACACAACACCAACGTTGTCCGCCATCTGCCCCGTACAGTGAAAACTGGGATTCATCCGCAAAGAGAACTCCTCTCCAAAGTGCCAGACGCCATCGAATGTGAGCATTTGCCCACTCAAGTCGGATATAATGACAAACTGCAGTCAGGTCGAGACCCCGATGAGGACGATGAGATGCAGATGAGCTTCCCTGAGACGGTTTCTGACAGTTTGTGCAGAAATTCTTTGGTTATGCAAACCGATTGTTGCAGCAGCTGTCCGGGTGTCTGGTCTCAGATGATCTTGGAGGTGAAGATGCTGGATGTGGAGGTCCTGGGCTGGTGTGATTACACGTGGTCTGTGTTTGTGAGGCCGGTTGGATGTACTGCCAAATTCTCTGAAACGTCTTTGGAGCTGGCTTATGGTGGAGAAATGAACATTCAATTAACGGGCAACAGCTCTGGTGGACATTCCAGCAGTCAGCATGCCAATTGCACGCTCCCTCAAAACTTACGACATCTGTGGCATTGTGCTGTTTGATAAAACTGCACATTTTAGAGTGGCCTTTAATTGTGGCCAGCCGAAGGCACACCTGTGCAATAATCACGCTTTCTAATCAGCATCTTGATATGCCACACCTGTGAGTTGGATGGATTATCCCTGCAAAGGAGAAGTGCTCACTAACACAGGTTTAGACAGATTTGTGAACAATATTTGAGAGAAATAGGGGTTTTATGTACATAGAAAAAGTCTTAGATCTTTGAGTTCAGCTCATGAAAAATGGGGGCAAGAACAAAAAGTGTTGCATTTATAATTTTGTTTAGTGTATTTAAAATGTTTTTAAAATATCAGTAATGGTGAATTATTTGCTGTAATATTTTAGAGTAATTTCTCATCAAATAGGTGTTGAAAATACTCAAAAATAGACAGATTTTTATAATAGAATAGTTTTTGTATATGCATTATAAACATGCTTAATGTAATTATTCAACAATACTGCAAATAAGTCAAGTCAAATCCCATAGCCAAGTAAAATAAACATGGATATTTTAAATATATTATGAATATCACAACTGTGCAAATCAAGCCGTCAACAGATCCTCTTTGTGCAAAAGAAAAAAACTATTCAAACTAAATGCTAAGCTTGACCAAATACAGATCATTATATATTCTGTCCTGTAAAACTCCTAGAAGACAGCAGCTGTAACAAGTGGCATTACACACCCCTCCACAGCCTGTCCCTGATCCAGTCTAGAGTTTCGCTGCTGGCTGTTTTGTTGAGGGTCTAGCTCAGGCTCTGTACAGTCTGACAAAGGCTCCACGGAAGCTACAGGTCCCGCTGTCCCAGAGGCAGGATCACCAACTGCTGCCTCGACCCCAGAGCGGCTGCGGAGCGCGTCTGTGACAGTGGGGTCGGATAGGAGGGCAGAATGCTCCATGAAAAGCAGCTGCCACAGCTAATCAAAGAAAAAGACAAAAGACTCATAGAAAAACAAAACTGTGACTGAATCCCCCTTAAAGGGTCAGTTCACCCAAAAATGACATTTCTGTCATTAATTACTCACTCTCATGTCTTTCCAAACCCGTAAGACCTTCGTTTATCTTTTGAACACAAACTAAGCTATTTTTGATCAAATATTCCCCCCCCCCACACACACACACACATGTCTAGGGGTTAAACGGATCGTCGTAGATCCGGGATCTATACGGACCGTACTGCACGGTTCGGCACGCATGAGATTCATGGATTAATTGCACGTTTATCTGCCACCGAGTTTAAGGTTATCATTTGCACATGTTTTGTCTTGCTAGTTTACACATCTTCCAGCAATGGAATGGTTTAAAATCTAATGAGAATTGAAATCGGTACTCGCATGCTGTTATGTGTGCACACACCTGAGGCACGCACACACAGAGAGAGGTGCGATTTAGATAACATGTGAACTCCGGATTGATCTGGTCAATTTCAAAATACCCCATCTCTGCAAATATTCTCATAAACACAGTTGGTTGTGGAGAGTTGAGAAAGAAATCGGATGTGTATCATTATATTGGATCTGTGTGTCAAGTCTTAAAAGTAACAGCATCCTATAAATACTTGCTGCTGTCTATCAGTCATTAATGTTTAATAGATTCATCTATATTAAATGTATACAGTGAACAGTGTTATTTTACATTTAAAGGTACATTTTATGCCCCTTTTTACAAGATGTAATATAAAATATCTGGTGTCCCCAGAATGTGTCTGAAGTTTCAGCTCAAAGTACCCCCAAAGATTGTTGCAAAGATGCTCATGTGGGAACATTAAAAAGTCTGTCACCCGACAAAATTAAAAAAAAATTGCATTTATGATTTACGCAGGCGGTGAGCGTTTTCAGGATAAAACTTATGACGTAGCTGTAGTCTCTGTGAATACAGTCAGACACTATGGCAATTTAGCCATATTAGCCCCGCAGCATTCTAGAAAGCTCATTCAGAAAGGAAATTTGCAACATTTACTAAACATGAAGTGCCATTCTGACTTGTTCTGGATATTAAGTAAGAGCACAAAGCGCTGGTATTGATCCTCGTCTGTGAAACAGTCATGCTTAAAATGATTTGCGCAACTATATAACATTCTTCAGCACATTTCCTTCAAAAATGAAATTGAACCACGGTGTCCTCAGTGGCTCGGATGCCGGATGTCTATGTTAGTTGCTACATCCAACAATTTGTGATGTTTTTTTTTTTGGCGCAGACATTGTAATATTCTAGCTAGCTGATACAGCGAGTAAACCAAAATGGCAGTCTCTGTGCTTCTCACTCAGGGGTGTATATGCTAAAAGGACATGATCATCAACAGTCATCTGCGGGGTTTCCCTACTCTTACGTAGGCGTAGGGGGGAATCTGGAACAGCCTGTTATGAGAAATTGATAATGATTGATGGAAAGGATATTAGGTGGATTTTTAAAAAAAAAATTTAAGGTGTGTTCAAACACCTTATAAAAGTGAATTTTGCCTAATATGTAATTCTGTACCCGAAATGAATACTATTGTTAGACTTTTCTTTATTTGTAACTTTGTTATATTTATCTATGCTTGGAATTTGTGTATCTGTTCTTTTTACTGATTATTCACTCGTCTTTAATTTTTTTTTAAACTTTATTAGTTAGGCTAGTTTTTGCTGAGGTATCGAAGAACTTAAAATCTATGAGTACCCCGTTCTGAAGATGAACTCACATGAGGGTGAGTAATTAATGACAACATTTTCATTTTTGGGTGAACTAACCCTTTAAGGAATTATTTCCTCTGCACCAGCAAAGTCATTCTGTATATTAATATACCTCCGCAAACTGAGAGGCCATGTCATCACTGTCAGCCCCATCACGACTCTGAAGAAGACTAATAAAACAGTTTACTAATAAACTAATACAGTTTTACTTATTGAAAATGACAAACGGCATAATTACAAATAATAGGAAAGCCAAATCATTCCAATTAGACATAAACATGATATTTTAAGTATAATAAACAGAGGTACATGCAATAGCAGTAATGAAAAACAATTCAATCTTCATTATTACTTAGTGGCATGAATGCGAAACTCACCTGGAGTTCTCTGACACCTCTTCAATGAAGCCAGATTCACATCTGGGACAAACATATTCCTGTTCAAAGGAATAATAAACACAGGTAAATGATTATGTACCTCAGTCCCAATTTCCAAACAAATTTTCTCTCATTTTGGATGTTGACTTTTATGGCCAGATTGACTAAATAGGGCAAATTAGTGTGAAAGTGAAATCTAATAAAAGTGTAGATTGGGGTGGAAAGTTCTGTGCATGATCTAGTACTGACAACGCAAATTAAAGACCTCATTAAATCAAAATGGACCCTATTTACTTTTTAGCACATATTACAGGTCTTATGCCCGTTTCACACATACTCCGTCTGCAGTGCGTGTGCGTGTGCGGTGCGTGTTGCGTTGCGTGTGCGTTGCAGGATCTGCACGCCCTGTTGTGCTTTCACATATGCTGCGTTTGCAGGCCGCAACTGATCCGCTGTTACATACCACAAACACAGCATTTATTAATAATTATTTTTTATTTAAAATCCAAAAGTTGTTACTGAACATGGCTCGTCAGAATTGCAATTATCTTTGTTTACTCTTTCATAGAAGTCAGGTTAACGTAGGCTACTAGCCTACATTTAAACAACATTTTTTCAATTCATTAATTCCTATTTATATAGGCCTACTTTAGATTTAGCTCACACAAGAGGCAAAACATTTAAACATCGGTTATAGCCTAAAATCAAAAAAAAGTTTTTAAACCCTTTTAAAAGAAATCCTGCAGGTCAAAAAGAACTTTGCTTTTCACCTCCAAGAAAGTACGAGTGCTATCCTTTATGGCACATTTTTTACCTAAATGCCAGGTAAGGTGTCGTTTTGTTGCTTTACTTGAGAAAAAAAGTCATGTGTTGACTTTGAAAGTTGACTTTGAAGAGTATATTTTAAATGATATGCATCTGTGGTGAAATTACTAGATTTTCGCGTCAGTACATGTTTATTATTTTAATACGAACATTGTTCTATCGCTTTAATGCAGCAACGCAGCGCAGCAAAAAATAGACTCGGTACGAAAACGATCCGTGCACTGCTGCAGACGCAACGCTCCTGGAACGGACTGACGGACCGCATCCGCGTGCAGTCTGAAAGCTGTCATCCGTTAACATGGGTACTGAAAAAAATATGCATGGCACACGCACTGCAGACGGAGTATGTGTGAAACGGGCGTTAGGGTTAACAATTGTGTGCAAGTTAATACACAGAAAAAAAATTGTCAATTGCTATTAAATAATGATGCAAATACCAGTAAATTGACTAGCGCAAACCTTAGTAAATCACCTCGCTTGATTCATTTAAATAGCTTAAATTTTGTGTCTGAAAGGGAAACTTACAAATGTATATGCATTTAGGTTAGCCGTAAAAATGACCCTGTCCATGCCTTTTCAGCACTAGTTTTTTTCATTGTGTGTCTTTAGTAAATCCTGACAGTAGTTTTTTAACAGCAAAGAAAGTTTGCGTTGGTCCAAGCTGTTAGTAAACCTGGCCCATAGAAGTATGCAGACAAAGTGTGGGTTATTAAATGTGTGAAAGCATCAAATGGCTTTAATTAAACATATAAAAACGAAATAAAAACATATTAAAACATGCTAGGGTCATGCTAAATGTAAAAATAAGGGACAAAATGTAAAATAATGTTAAAACATATTAGTAACATGTTAAATCATGTTAGAAAAATGCTAAAACATTCTAGAAACCTGTTAGCAAAATGCTATTCATGCTAGGATCATGCTAGCATGTAAAATAATGTTAAAACATTCTAGCAACAAGTTAAATCAGTTTATAAAAACATTAAAACTTCCAGGAAGTAAAATGCTAAATAATGCTAGCAACAAAATAATTAAAAAAAGTAATGCTAAGACATGCAACATGATAAAAAAAGTTAGGAAGTTTATTAAACATTCTAACTTTTAAACAAGGCTTTGTCAAGCCAAAATAGAAGTTTGTCCCAACAAACTTTACTTTCCAGTTTATTTTTACTGTAGTTTCAACTACAAAAAGCTAACATTCCCGTTGTCATTGCCCATGGAAAAAAAATTAAGTTCATTGAACACATATTTACCTTTTATGACAACATGCCCCAATAGTTGACAATACTCAGACACGTTGCTACAACACAGCAACGTTTGTAAAACAGCCTTTTACAGGTTTTACAATGGGAAAACACTGGACAGCTTGTCCCCATCTAACATTTAGTGTAAAGAAATTATAAAAGACTGCAGGGTCAGTTGTCACACTTTTTACTGTAGTGAATAATTCTCAGAGTGGATTTATTTCATTTACTATGGTCTTGACTTCAAAAATCTATTAAACATTGTTATTGCCCATGATTCACAAACTCCTTTTTGTGAACAACAAGCTACAATAGCTGACAATGTTGACGAGTTGTCATAATGGAACTTGCAATTAAACAGGCTTTCAGCTAAATTTAAACAGTAAATTAACAAAATATATAATATAATAATAATAATAATAAATAATAATAATAATAATAATAATAATAATAATAATAATAATAATAATAATAATAATAATAATAATAAACAATGTCTGCTGAAGTTGTGGTCAACAAATACTGTATTGTTTTAAAAGATGTGTGAAAACTTGCCCCAAACTAGTATTTATGAAAAACACCTCTGTCCTGAGAACACATTTTTAATCTAAATAGTTGACTCTTGTATGAATGCAAATGCCAGGGTGATTTTATAGTGACTCCACATTTGCGTGATTATGGTATTTTAGATTTGAGGCTTAAATTCTATATTTTACTTAAATTTTATGACATGCTGCAACATGTAAATGTGGGTCAAACCTGTCGGTCAGTCACCACTGCATGCGTGTGTTTGGTTTCTACTTGAACAGGGTTGCAGACGGTCTCAGCGCTGTGCTATATTTGGCATCAGAGTAACTCCCAAACTTGGATACAGAATCCCTCGCAACCATGGCACTCATCACACATTCCTTATAACGTTTAGTCCGCAGTTACATCAAAGACATTCCCACAGTTCTATACTAATGCCCTTGAACTCATACAAACACTGCATGTATAAGATATATACAGTAATGTATGTTAGTACTTATATTGTAAGTTATAAATGTAAGAAGGAAAACTTCGATTGAGTTGAAGCTATTATGGGGTACGCATACCAAACGCAGATAAATGCTCGTTAATGAAGGGTTGCTTTATACTCACCGGCAGCCTGGGGTCGATTTCACCTTTACAGCAATGACAGAAGAACCGGTGTCGTGGAGCAGCAGCAGCCTCCGCCATCTTCACTCAATAACTTGTAGAATGACGTTACGCGCCACATTTGGAAAGGAGCGTCGGTTGTCAAGGAGACACGTCAGCCCGATCAATGGAATATCACGAGGCGCCAAATAGTAAACCTTTATTAATTCGACGGAAGCTAACCTCTTAGCACTCTTATAAATCTTTTTTTTTTCAAATTGTTATTCAACATCTCATGTTATGGGGTTTCTTATCAAAATATGACATTCTGTTGAAAAACAGAGCATTAATTTCATCAAATCATGTTTATCAGGCATTTTGGGAGAAATAACATATCAACCATTTGAAATATTTGACACTTTTTATGGCAATGCATTTGATATGACCAAGTAAAATACAAATACAATAGTATAAGATGCATATTCATGAACTTTAATAAAAACAAATAATACAATGACATACAGCAGCAACACAATAAACAGTAAAACCATATACTATTGTGTTAGACAAAACATTAGATTAAAAATACAAAAAGAAGTTACAAATCACAAAAGCAACACAACTATGTTGGCCACAGATAACAACATCAATCTCTGCTACCACATTTGATAAGAAAATTGGAGTTTTATGTCAAGTTATCAAGTTTGATTCTGTATTCCAAAGCTTTCCGAAGCACAAATCACCTGCCTTAACCCATTAAAAAAAAGCATTAGTCGTGTATCAATGCAAAGAGGTACATACAGAAGTTTAAGCTGCATCAAAACATGCTTTTTTCATATATATAATGGTCAAAGCAAGAAATCCATCCACCAGCAGACAAATAAAGTGAATTATAAATCTCTAAAATAAGATGTGAGAATCCTCTTTTTTGTAAAAAAAAAAAAAACAAAAAAAAAAAGTTTTGGCAAGGTGAACTTTACAGGTTCTAAGTAACCTCAATTCCAGAGCAATGAAATGACCCCTTTCCTGGCCGTATACAGCTATTTACAAGGAAGTCAAGGAAAAAGCAAAGGCAGAATGTGGCACGTCTTACTTGAATCTGCAAGGCTGTTGTACCTTACACTTTGCAAGCTTTAGAGATGTACTGTAAATAGACAAGAATAGTAAGCCAAAACCAGGGGTCTTAGGTATTTGTATGATTACAGTGACTTTTTCTAGCATAATAAATGCAAGTAAGACAATTGTATTAGTTAATCATAGTGTAGATCCTCATAGAGAGCATATATATATATATATATATATATATATATATATATATATATATATATATATATATATATATATATATATATATATATATATATATATATATATATATATATATATAAACCATCCTTTCACATCAACACCTAGATCCACTTTGCACGTCTGAACTAATGGCCCTCAGCAAGACTGACAAAGACAAAAAGAAATCCAATGTCGTATTAGTAGTAATATGATATGCATGCGAGAGGGGTCTAGGGTAAGTGTGTTGGTTTAGGGATGCTAGAATAAGTCACTGTCTCAAGGCAGCGTAACCAATCAGGTTCTTCAACCTTATCTTTTTTCATCCAGGTCTCTACCGAGGTGCAGTGAAAGCGCCCTGTGCAGCAGAAACGGTGGCGTTGGTGGCTGCCTGGCGCACTGCCTGATTGGAAAGCACACCCGTAGCAAACTCGGCCTGGGCCTTCTCAAAGCTCGCTTCAGTCTGCCTATACATGGAATGAACCTGATGGAAGAATATGGAAGAAATCATCATTAAAAGGTCAATACGTATTATGAATTCTACATACACTACTGTTAAAAAGTTTGCATTGGTTTTTGAAAGAAGTCACTCACAAATGCTGCGTTTATTTGATCAAAAATACAGTAAAAACAGTGATATTGCAAAATATTTTTATATATTTAAAAATGTAATTTATTCCTGTGAATTTTTTTACATAAAAAAGTCTTTACAGTCAATTTCGATCAATTAAATGTGTCATTAAATGTATACAATTATAAAAATAAAAAAAATATATTTTAAATAATCATCTAGCAGCTTCCATCTACTGCTATTATAATGCTTAGAAGAGCCAGGACATATTTTAATATAACTCTGATTGCATTTGTCTGAAAGAAGATTGGCATATACACCTAGGATGGCTTGAAGGTGAGGTAAATCATGGGCTAATTTTTTTTAATTTTTGGGTGAACTATCCCTTTAATACCAGGTGCAAACACCGCTTAAAGCCCATTAAACCTAGCCTGGGAAAACCCAGACAACTTCTGGAAAATTTAGATTAGAAGTAGTCTGGCAAAGAGCCCATTCAAGCACATTTCTAATCCGTCGAAATCGCGGCACCAATCAGAAACGTGCTATTATCATATTTCTTTGACAACAACGGCAAAAGTCGTCAGAAGCCATTGCAACATCTTCCTCGGAATCACACACAGAGAATTACTGTCTCAGATGTTTCTCCGTCGCTCCGCATACGTCATCGTCCGTTGGTGACGCCCCTTTGGAAATGATTTGTCTATGAAGCTTTGCCAGACCATGACTCAGTTACTACTGAGAATGGTCTGGTTTTAACCAGGCTACATTAAACACTGAAATAACTTTGGAAAAGCTGCTGAAGAGGAATTGACAGCTTCACCATAGGATGAATATAGTAAATATCTAGTATAGTTTTCAACTTATATTTAGGATTTAATTCGACTGCCAATGGAATGTGTAAAAGTTTTGCTGTATGATTTACCCTCTTGAGCAAAATCACTCCCATGGCCGCCTGAGCAGTGAAGAGCACAGCACTGATCATCATGATCGCACCCACTGCCTTGCCGTCACTAAAAGCGGCTAAACTCACGATCCACCCACTGAAAAAAAATCAGAGAAGTTTCGAGAATAAGTCGGTGGCCAAATTTAAGAATGGAATAGCTAAATAGGTTAGCAATAGCCTTTTTTGCACAAATGTGGCTGTTTTGTCACGCTCACCTGAAACCCCAGCCAGGGATACCGATAGCCATGATAACATAAAGCACCAGTTGGGCGAAGAAGATGAAGAAAAAGGCAAAGAAGTTGAAGGAACTGTCACTCCTGTTGAGAAACAGAGAACAGAATGCACAATGACTGATCCATGATGTTTGGATGAGACATCAATTCTAAAACGCTGAAACTGTACATACCTGAAGGCTTTGTACAAAGGCCTGTACCAACAGACAAAGGAGCAGGGGGTGAAGAGGAGAAACCAAAGGATGGCAAAACCAAAGCCAACCGGTGACGAAACATTACTGGGTAGCCCACAGAACATAGCCAAACAGGAGATGAGGTTAAAGAGCAAAGTGCATGCTGTGACTATAAGAAGAGAAAGAGAAGTACAAAGTAAGTAAAGTAACACAATGGAGTAGGGATTGAACAATATTCCTATACTAGGGATAACTAGAGATAAATTGCTAATATGTGATACATAATACTATTTAATGAATAGTAAACAATTGCTGAAATAAAAGAATAGTTCAAACAAAAATCTAAATTGTACAACTATATTACTTTAAAAAATCAGAGAGATCGGGGCCAGTAAGGGTGTGTAATAATGTATATTTATTTTTGTTTGTTTGCCATTGCAGTATTATAATAATATTCATTATAAACTATTTACCAGTGTTGGGAGTAACCCATTACAAAAGTAACACATTACAGTAACTTATTAGTTTTTGCTGTAACGCAGTAGTGTAAGGCAATACTAATGAATTTTCAGCAATATTTTACTCGGTACATTTCAGTAACGTTTTCAGTTCATATGGAAGCATAACTTTCATAGGAATTCATTGAAAGCACTCGCTTTGCATTATTAATGCCTGAGCGGTGGTGCGCATGTTTCTTTCGGTTAGATATAATTCGTGATTTAAAAGCCCAGATACCGTTATTACCGGTGTTGTCACGTCACACTTTGATTAACCGGTGGGAAAATGTCCACACCGTCACATCCCTACTGTACATTCGCGAGATGGATGCGCATTGCTTAGAGTTTATCAGAGATAAGGACAAGAACGTAGGCTAACAGTCAAATGCAAATGCAGTCAAATGCAACCTTTGTCTAAAACCAAATAACTCGGTTGTTGCAATAAATAACTTATTGTCGCAACAATAAGAAAAGAACAAATGCCCATATTGTCATAACATAGAGTTTAGACACAGTTCTGTTGTGTCTATGAACAGACCTAAGCTGTTCCCAGATATTGCCAGATAATCACGTTACCTCTACAATACTTCTAACAGAATTGGATCGTTTGTGATTCTGTCTGTCATGATTTCTTGCATTGTCTTGAGCCAATTCTCTATTGTTAGCCTGGATAGCCCACAGTCATTATGCTTCATCATATCGCCTTCTTACTGGATGTAAAATGCTCTCTGGTAGCCTACATTTTAGAATTTTAAGAGCTACTTCTGGAGTTATTTTGATGAAAGTAACTCAAAAGTAATACAGGAGTAATGTAACGCATTACAATTCTGAGACAGTAATATTGTAATGTAAAGAATTACTTTTAAATAGCAGTAATAAGTAATCTATAATATATTACAGTTTGGAAGTAACTTGCACAACACTGCTATACATATAATACGTTTAAAAGTAGCTTATCAAGGAAGTTTACAAAATTAAAAAAATCAAAAGTACAAATCA
This sequence comes from Pseudorasbora parva, assembly GCF_024679245.1. Classification (NCBI taxonomy): domain Eukaryota; kingdom Metazoa; phylum Chordata; class Actinopteri; order Cypriniformes; family Gobionidae; genus Pseudorasbora; species Pseudorasbora parva. Next base: position 33,088,957 of record NC_090190.1, read on the forward strand.
TAAAATAAAAATATGGGCATACATATCAAAATATCAGACTAAAGCCTTCGATATGGGTTAAGAATGAGATCTGTACATTACAAAATGTTTATATAGATAACACTTTTGCATCTTTTGACGAGCTGGTGAATAGATTTAAGATTCACCGGTCCCATTTCTTTAGAAATGTTCAAGTACGATTTTTTTTGGTTTCACATACTGATTGTTTTCCTTCATATCCTCCAACTCTATTTTTGGTAGGAAAAGACCTAAAACAAATCATAGGTCCAATTTATCATCTCCTGAATCAGCATAGCCTGGTGAATTTAGATCACTTAAAAAATGAATGGGAGAAAGATTTGAAATAACACATTTCAGAGGCAACTTGGCAAAAAAGTATTAAACAGATCTAGTCATCATCTATTTGTCAACATCATACGGTTGAGCAATTCCAAAGGTGGTAAACCGACTCTAATGGTCGAAGGTTAGGTTATCTAAATTTAGACCAGGGCTAGACTCTATTTGTGATAGATGTAGGAAAGCTCCTACAAGCCTTTTACATATAGTCTGAACATGCCCAAGTTTTGGAAATTTGATACATTTTCAGATATAATAGGATTGCCAATAGGACTAATCTAATTTTATTGCTATATTTGTAACAGCACAGAACATGCACCTAAATAGCTGTAATTTTAAAATGATGGCCTTTTGCACATTACTTGCCAGAAGTTTAATATACACTATGATACACTATAATATACACTATGCACAGAAGTCAAACTTCTTTATTAGCTACAGACCTCCAAACTTTGTGTGGACTTCAGATTAGCTCAAGAAGTATGTAGAGAGCTTCATGGAATGGGTTTCCATGGACAGGCAGCTGCATCCAAACCTTACATCACAGAGTGTAATGCAAAGTGTCGGATGCAGGGGTGTAAAGCACATCGCCACTGGACTCTAGAGCAGTGGAGACATGTTCTCTAGAGTGATGAATCACGCTTCTCTGTGTAGCAATCCGATGGACGAGTCTGGGTTTGGCGGTTGACAGGAGAACGGTACTTGCCTGACTGCATTGTGCCAAGTGTAAAGTTTGGGGAGGGGTTTTTTTTTCAGGGGCAAGTGTTAGCCCCTTAGTTCCAGTGAAAGGAACTCAATGCTTCAGCATACCAAGTCATTTTGGACAATTTCATGCTCCCAACTTTGTTGGAACAGTTTGGGGATAGCAGTTTCCTGTTCAAACATGACCTGTTTGCACCAGCGCACAAAGCAAGGTCCATTAAAAGACATGGATGAGTGAGTTTGCTGTGAAGGAACTTGACTGGCCTGTACAAAGTCCTGACCTCAACCCAATAGAACACCTTTAGTCTAAATTAGAGCAGAGACTGCGAGCCAGGCCTTCTCATCCAACATCAGTGCCTGACCTAACAAATGCACTTCTAGAAGAATGGTCAAAAATTCTCATTAACACACTCCTAAACCTTGTGTAAGTCCTTCCCAGAAGAGTTCTTATAGGGTTCAACTCCAAATGAAAAACCCTACAGATTAAGAATGGGATGTCATTAAAGTTCATGTGCATGTAAGGCAGATGTCCCCAAACTTTTTGCAATATAGTGTTTGTTGTTTAAATGGGAAATGGGACCCTATTCCTTCTTTCTCACTAGATTAAGGAGATTATGTGATATCATAAACTAGAAATAAGATACTCTCTTCAAGGGTCTACCCAGTGACTGTCTGCAATCTTCAACCCTTCTTGTCGTTTGTTGAAAAAATTAAATTGAGAATACAATCCCAAAATACTGTATGCATAAATAATATTAATTAATTAATTATTAATATTATTAATGTATTTGTCCTTGTAGAGTATAATGAATACTTTTGTCTGATGGGTATAGCCTCGAGGAAGAGTTGTGTTGGGGTTTTGACTATATATACTCTATGTCTTTTGTTTTTGTATATTATAAAATCATAAATAAACAGACTTTTTTATTGCTGTGATGAATATAGCATTAATGGCTATATCCATGGCAAAATAAATAATGATAGAATAATACAATATGGAATTAAATGCCTTGCATTATAACAACAATTAACCTATATAACTTTCAGTTTAATATCTGATAGAAATTTTAAACATTTTCCCAGATGAACATTTTCTATGAATTTATAAATAAAGCTGTAGCCTAGTAACAATACAAGTCCAGTAAAATATGTTTCAAGTAAAATGTATCTTACAAAATCACATACTGATAACTCTTTACATGTTAATGAATAGGTAATGTGTGAGTTAATGACTTAATATAATATGTTCTAGGTGAACTATCCCTTCAAATAAATATTTAATTATTTTGCCCAATATTTACTAAAGAGTTTTTAAAACCGGTCGAATAGTCTGCACAATAAAAACGGTCAATCACTACCTTGAAAACTAATAATGTCAGTTTAACAGAAGCATAAATTCATAACTGAAGCATGATGATGCATACTACCATCCGAACACTGCAAAAGACCAGACGTACTAAACTGAGCAAACTTACACATCCAGTAGTAGTACATGGTGGTGACGATGCGCTTGAAGCTTTGGCTGATCTCCAGATTAATGTCCTGATAAAAACACGGCTTCACCGGGCAGAAGGAGGGCAACGGGGGCCAATTATTCTGACGAGCTGAGGGAGAAGGACACAGAAAAAAATTCATTTCCCCATTCATCAATCACATCCACTAGCATCACTCCATTAATGTCTTGTTCATTACCGTCCGAGGTCTAAATCTCACTCCTTTGAAAATACCACCCATCCATCACTGTCATCTTTTTAACCGTTACGTTTCTTTGTACCCTCCCCTCTCATTCGGATCTCATCCATCTTTGCACCTTCAGCATAACCCTCACAATTTCAGAAGTCCATCTAAATAATCACTTGAGTTCTTAAAATACCCTGGTTTTATGCTCATCATTCTTTTTTTACATCAAACATTTCTAACTCCTACAGCTCTTCAGGATCCAAAAAGGTGTAAATGCGGTCACTACCTGTAGTGAAAAAATAAGTAATGAAATCAAAGTTTTTGTATTATTGTAATCTTGACTGAAGCCTCTCATAATTAAAAAAACACATTTTTGGTACAATTATTCAAAACTCTTTAATAATGCAAAAAAGAAAATGTGACTGGTGGTTGTACGTGTAAAACCACTATGTTGGGATGTTGTGAATGGTTGTCAGGTCATTCCTATGTGGTTGCTAAGGTGTTATGATTCCTTTTTAGCATAAACATTTTTTATTCAACAGGTTACGAAAGACAAAACTGATCGCAAATTGCCTCCAAAACCTTTTATAAGCATAATGCCTGCCCATAGCAAAACTGAAGACACTGTCGGTTCAGGATGTTACTTTTACATTTAATTTCCCCTGGCAAACGCATAAATTCAGATATTTTTCTTTTATCCTTCACTCACAGGCTCCAGACCCAAGTGCATGGGCATCCAGCTCTCTCTCTCTTTTCTCCAGCTCCTTTGCTTTTCTTTCTAGTTCCTCCTGCTTCCTCAACAGATCTGCTGTGGTGGCATTTACTGCAGACTGCGAGAGAGAGAGAGAGAGAGAGAGAGAGAGAGAGAGAGAGAGAGAGAGAGAGAGAGAGAGAGAGAGAGAGAGAGAGAGAGAGAGAGAGAGAGAACAATCAGTACAATATATAGTACACTAAAATTCAAAAGTTAGGGGGTGGCCAAAGTTGCATATATTTCCTTAAAACAATACAGTAATTTTGTTAAATATAGCTACAATTTAAAAATAACTTTTATAATTTTTCTATTTTAAATATTATTTATTACTGTAATGGCAAAGTGGAATTTTCAGGATCATTACTCCAGTTTTCAGTGTCCCAAGATCCTTCAAAAATCATTCTAACATGAAACATTTCTTGTTGTTATCAATGATGGAAGTCTATTCCATCTATCTATTGGCCTCATAGGGCAGCGAAGCATTCTGGGAATTGTTGTCTTTCATCCCCATGAGACAAAATTACATTTTCTGTATTTTCTAGAAAGCACCAAATTAAAAAACAATTTCACATTTCTACTATATTAATGACCCAGTTTAAATACAGATTCATCTTCCCAGCGCTGAAGTACCCCTTTAAGTTCGCTGCATTAAGTTTCCATTCTTGTTTAATTTTGAGTTTACTCGCTTTATTCGTGCGTGAAATTCACTTCACAACAGATGCAAATTTGTATCACGAGAGGGGCTTCTGCTTTAGTCAATATGTATATATAAAACGCTCTTAACTCAATTTAAGCAAATATATAGAGTAAAGAGTGTTTTTTGTCTGAAAACCAGATTGTCTGATGTCCTCGCTCACTTTCTTCTAAGCAGGATCCTTATTATTCCTGTTTCTATAACAATCCAGGTATCCTGACATCATGGCAACGATGATTTTGCCCTCCATTGTTGTTCAGATTTCTGCCTCCGCTCGTAATCAAGTCACTACTAGAGCAAGCTCCTGATTGGTTAACGTGGCACGAATATCCGACAAAGTTCAGTTTTTTCAACTCGCGCAAAATTAATGCGTGTGAAACGCCCGAAACACTCAATAAGTTACACATCATTCGCGCAAATTACGCCTCAGAATGTCTATTCGCATCTTTGTATTAACATTTAAATCACTCACGCTTAACGCTTCATTCACTTTCTGTTGTGAACACACCATAAAAGTCAATGGTCTCAGGGGAGGCAAGACAGATACCGCATCCCACTGTAACTTCACCCGTGGATGTCACTGTTGGACAGTGTCACGTCATAAAAGAAAAAGCAAAGCAACTAAGTAGCACCTGTGTTCCATTGGATCCATAATTCCTGGGCTCAGTGGGCGTGGTCCTGCTGGGAGGCGTCTGGACAGGAGGTGCAGCAGGAGATGTGGCTTCATAGGGAGGTGGAGGCTTCATTAGCTTCATTATCAAAAAGCAAAAGTTAATATAAGCTTGATAAAAAGGCATCTAATTATGCAAAAAATAAGCTATCATGATAATGCAGGCAAAAGGTTCTGACACTAAGTAAACGCTGCTTTTTAATCTAATGCATTGTACTCCCATCATGTGATGTATTAATAATTAAAGGCCATAACACAGCCTGCTCACCGACTGTCAGGATTAACATATTTACCTCTGCTGTGTTGTTGTCAAACGGGTTGTAGAGGTCCAGCGTGGCATAGCCAGTGTTGCTGCTGTGCTGAGTCACTGATGGATCCTGCAAACACAGGAAAAACAAACCTTTCAATTATAGAGAAGGTGGTAGACACAGATAGTGATCAAATACTTGGGCTGATACCACAAAAATATAAAAAATTTAAAACAAGCTCAAGGTGGCCAAGAAACTGGCCCTGTAAGCTCACAATCTTGCACTGATATCATTGTTTCTGAGGCAGAAACTTCATCTGCTAGGAGACTGACCTTCAAAACACAAAAAGACATGAAATCCTTCTGATAAACTGAAAGTTGCTAATCAGCAATAACTTAGACTACCATTAAATAGTTAAGACACACATGGTTAAATTTATGTTTTTTGTGATCTTAAAACATTTTGACCTAAAGGTCTTAGGCTTAAATTTAGATACAAATATAAACTGTACCTATTCACGACTTCAAAAAATACTAAAATATTATTTGCCTTATTTTATGCTTGTATTTTTTTATTTCTTACTATAGAAATACTAATATTTCAAAAATCAAAAAAACTAATATTTGAAAATGAGGAAAACAGTAAAAATAAATTATGTGTAGATGTGTTCATGCCTGATTTACACATGCCAATTCAGGATACGTTTACATGACAATGATGTGCTAAAAACGGAAAAGTGTTTTTTTCCGACAATGTTGTCAAAGCATTCCCTATTCACACGGATAAATAAAAATAACTTGTTACATGCTGTATTATGCATGCCAGGCCAGTAGTTGGCGATGTCTCTTTGTAAAGAAATACTACACGCCTATAGACTGAACACCAGTTTTCACAAGTTTACGCTTTTGTAGTTTATACAGATGGTAGTCTCGTTTGCATTTCCCGGGCCATAATATTATAGTTTAAATAAATATAGCTGCAAGCAGCAATTAAGGGGCTAAGCATGGCTGGGCATCAGAGCAACTGTAACAATGACAAATTAAAGACATTTTAAGATGATTTTAGGCAAAATGCCTGAAAAAATGTAATACATCATCCACTAGTAGTGTGATTTAATAGTTTATGTATTTTGACCAATAGGTGCCGCTGTTACGAAACTGATGTGGTGTGGTCAGAGTAAGGTGACAAAGACACATGCAAAGTTTGGTGTCAATATGCCAAAGCAAGCATTGCAGTACAGCCTTAAGAGTAATTTTCGCATCATGGTTTCTATCGTCCGCACGGTCTGAAGATGATACGATTCAATTTTGGTGAAAATCAGACAAACGGTCTAGGAGGAGTTTGAAAAAGTAGGTTTTGAAATAAAATCAAAATGACGGAAAGGAAGTTCGAACAAATATGGCAAAATTGGTATCTTTGTTCTCGGCATGACCTAAGGAATCTATTAAGCCAACTTTTCATTACAGTAGGCAAATTTCATCACAAGTTATTAACATTTTAAGGAATCTCATCATAACTTTTGACCACAAGGTGGCACTGCCCTGAAACTTTTTGAGCACTATCAGGGCATGAGTTTCTTAACAATATGCCAATGCGTTCATAAAATATAGCATTTGTGACAAAAATCGAAGTGGCCGATATGGGAAACTGGGCATTGTTCAACTTGGCATGCTGTGGGAATCTGATGAAAATCTGCACTCATTATCTTCTGTCTTCCAGTTTTCAGTTCCACAGCATGAACGTAAGATCTTACAGATTAATCAATTAACTGCTCATTTTAAAATCTTCCCGTCCTACTGACATTTATTATGACATCCGTGTCAAACATTTCAATGCTCACGATAACTTTCATTAGCTTTACAATGAGTAAATCCAATTCACCAGCTGATTACTCTTCAACAGCAATGCCACAGAAATATACATAGCTACCGCTGAAACAGAAGTTACAAGACAAATTTTTAAAGATGGCTGTGTGTTCTGTCTTTGGCACATAAGGTCTATAGGTGTGTTGTGTTTCTTTAAAAATGGCATCGCCGCCTACTGGCCTGGCATGTATAAGCATAACACAGTGTTTTTAGTAAATTTTCCAGAAGCGGTATTAACAATGAGTGGCATGGCAACGCACAGAAGCCATTGGAATATCTGCATTCAATAGTGGCATGTGCCGATGAATTGAGAAACGTGAACGTATGTTGTGGCACCTCAAGTAGTGACTGACAGATTAGAAATCAGAAATAAATATGAAATTATATATTAAAATATATATATAATTTAAACATACTTGCAAATCGGTCATATTTTTCAAACATGTAGTTAGTTTGGCGTGGCATGTGCCACTGAATGTTATGGAAATAGACACAAGGAATAAATCATAGGTCACTAAAACTACCGCATAAGCCATTTCATCTGTTACTGTAAACCTTTAGTTTTGCATAATTTTGCATGCACACTAGTAGATTTGTCAATATAACATTGGCCAGTTCTAGATAAACCAAGAAAAACTTTTCTGTCTGGGCTTGCTGAAAAAGGTATATTCTACTATTGACTTACATTGCGGATTAGTCTACTATAACTAAATTTTAGTTATAGCAGACTTATCCCCAATGTAAAATCATTTAAAATATCGATATCATTTAATATATGGTTAGTGGTTCTCTCTCATCTATGGTTTTAATATTTCACAAATAATTTTTCAGAATTATGTATTAGGAAAAACAACCATTTTAACAATGTGAATCTGCATTCCTTCTGGAGATGCCTGAATGTTTTGTAATAGTATTTGACTTGCTGTAGCCACATTATAATAGACATCTACAGACCCACACTACTCTGCATTGTGAAGGGCCAGTATCAAGGTCCAGCACATACAGTGATTAGTGCAAGTTTTCAGAATTCATTTCAGAAGGGTAGGTATCAATTTATAATGGTTTGTGCCATTTTATCTCATGCTAGCTTACAATTAGCCCTATATGAAACACCTGATTTATTGGTCGGTATCAGTTTGTGTTAACACATGTTGGCACATGTTAGAACGGTTCACTTTTATTTATTTTAAGCTGTTTTAGTTTCACAACATAGTGTCTACTGTTTTATGATTCCAAATTACACACCTGAACTGTCAACCCTATAGCAAATAAATAAAATGGGTTTAGTTATGTATTTAAACACATTGTATAAATATAAAGAAAAAAAAGACATATAAATTACATACAACCAGTCCATGATATTACCAATATGCCAAAGCCTAATGGTTGTTATAAAAATGAACACTGGGGATGTAATAAACACTGTTTGCAATGTATTATTAATGAAATGCCGTTCTACCGTTAAGTGCGTATGTGCCACTAGGTTAGTGGAGTAGCCACAACATACGATGACATGCTCCGCATGTATGAAATCATGTACAGTGACATGCTCCGCAACAATGTCATTGGCACATGATGCAATCCATCAGTGCATGCCACAAGTTTTAACGGCACATGGCACTATTTACTGGGCTGGCACATGGCACATGGCTTCTGTGCAATAAGAAGCCATGCCACTTAATGTTAAAGGGATAGTTCACCCCCCAAAAAATGTTGTCGTCATCATTTACTCCCCCTCATGTTGTTCCAAACCTGTATAAGTTAATAAGTTTATTCTGTTGAACACAAAAGAAGATATTTTAAAGAATGCTTATAACCAGACAGCTGACGGCACCCGCTGACTTCCACAGAATTTTTTTCTACTATGGAAGTAAATGGGTGCCGTCAACCATGTGGTTACCAACATTCTTTAAAATATCCTCTTTTGTGTTCAGCAGAAGAAAGAAATTCATACAGTTTTGGAACAACTTGAGGGTGAGCTTTGGTGAACTATCCCTTTAATACCGCCTCTCACTTCTTTTTTCCATTTTTAGTCATTGTCCTGTAAATGTACTCTTAATGTTGGACTCTTAATTTATCTGTATTTAAAGCAAAAAGTTCCCAACTAGCAGGTTAAATTATTACTTCCTTCACGTGCTACACAAAAATGTCATAGGCCTACTTCCCACTTCTGAAGTCGTGATTACGAGCTCAACGCATTCAAATTTTGTCTTAATTGAGAGGGCGTTCATGTCCAGTTTTTTAGGAAACTAGCATTTATGATCATTCCGATAGCACGTGAAGGCAGCATTAGACCATGCAAAAACATTATAATGTAACCTAATATGATTGGTCTGATGACCGTTAAGTCTGCATCACAAGACCGTACAGTACTACACAAATAAGGCCACGAATGAGAACAACACCATCAATTTTCTAATGTATAGTTGCAAAAACTAGAAAAATATTACATATATTACAATATTAAATAAATATTACCTGAAATGGATTATGATCATCGGCAGAATCGGGAAAAGTGGTGTATTTTGACATCCTGGTGCTGGTTTGGCAGATTAGATCTTGCCAAGATGTAAAAAGAGGTTAAACCGTGATGACCAAGCACAGACCAGAACAGTGTAGTGTAACGGATGGTTACAGGCAGGAGTTAATATTAGTTTAGTAAATAGCTGGTTATTATAACAATCCAAAACAAATCACGATTAACACTAAGCTAACGTTAACCAACAGACATTACAACGAGACGTCAGGGGTCCGTTTCAAATTAATAACACATCTTGTCCTTCTTTTACGTTGTCTTCTTTGGTATTTTTATTTTTTTGCTTATTTTCTTTTGTTGGATTTTAAGAGCGACACGATTTGTTTCAATTTCACTCTGACATCACTGGTGTACAGCGCTAATGTACAGGAAATGTGTTTATCACATGACATGGGTGTTGCCAGGTTGCACAAAGAGAAATGAGCAGTTCACTCTGAAAAACAAAGAAAAATTAACGATAACGTCTCTGTTCCAGAGGAGTAAACTGTGAAATAATATATATTTTAAAAATAACTTAAATTCACAAAACAAAACAAAAATCATATTATTACACTCTGTAATTAAGGGCCAAAACGACTGATTTTATTATTATAAATTAAAAAATAACTATCAGTGAGCCACATGTCGCTTATAATAAGAGGACATGGCAACAAGGCATAGATTTTTTTTTTTTTTTTTTTTTTTGTATTTTTACACGGCAGGAGAGGCATTGAGGAAGTGTTGCTGTGTGTGACATGCTATGATGTCTATGGTTGAAAGTCAATGAGAAAAAGTAATGATGTCACCTGATGGGGGGAATCTTTATGGATAAATTTCAACAACAAGCAAGGCCTACGATTTTGTCATCTATCTATCTATCTATCTATCTATCTATCTATCTATCTATCTATCTATCTATCTATCTATCTATCTATCTATCTATCTATCTATCTATCTATCTATCTATCTATCTATCTATCTATGGTTTAGTTTTAACCAGTAGGCGTCACTGTTGACTCGAAAATTTAGTCAGCAACCTGATTACTCTCTAAAATATAGGTAGGGGCACCGGGGCAACTTGTCACACGGGGAAGATTCCTGAAGGCTTTCAATTCTCAAGTCATGTGAGTTCACATGGGTGACAGGAGGGCAGAAAGTCAAGTCATATGACACCTCAAACACAAACAACCTCAAACACTGTATCTGCATAGGCGCATACACACACGCGCGTTTTTTCCTATGGTTTTTTCATGTTTTATGGAGACTTTCCATAGACATAATGATTTTATACTGTACAAACTGTGTATCTGTTCAGCAGCATGAACCATACCCATCACAGAAAACTGTATGGCAACCCCATAATGTTTGTGCTTCCTTACGATTGTTTGTTCAATTCCATTAAATTAAATGTAGCCTACATACTCACTTTTCGAAGTTTGACTTCACTGACTGGAGAAGTTCAGGATTCAGATTATAGTATAAAAAATGTACCAAAAACGATGCAGCACTTTGACTTCAGTCTTGACTAATTCACACATAGGCTGCACTCCACCAATTGGCTTTGAGACAGCATTTTTTTTCTTTTTTTATGCTCTGATCTTCATCTGAAGTTGAAGCTGAAGTTCAAATGCAATACATTAATCAATGAGCACGACAGAGAGCATGGTAAACAGGAATGGGAACTTAAATGAACCATTCATTGAGAAATAATATGATTTTTATCTTTGAGTTCAGAGGAAGGTTATACTAAAGTGACGACGATTTGTCACTATTAATTCCCCAAACCATTTTTTATAACCTAAGTGGGTGTGTCCGTGGCTCCGTGCTTTGTTTTGCTTTCCTTCGAAACCGCAACATTCCTCAGCCAATCAAGCGATGCATGGCCCCATGACATCACCTCCTGTGGAATGAGCTGACATGAAGCCCGCACTGGTGAGTTGCCAAGGCAACCAGCAGGGATGGAAGGAGCTTTAGTGGACCGTGTGGGCTTGTGGATTTTGCCACTGATTCCCAGCGGTATGGTGTCAATTAAACAAGGGTAGAAATCATGATCTGGGACTAATTTAGTGCATGCCACCACAATGGGCTTAAACAGCACAAGGCTAGAGTTAAATACACGGTGAAGACTTGAAGATTTTGTTTTAGAGTGCTTGTAAATGAATCTGTTTAACGAGGTGCGCAGTGGACATGCCAGGAGTTGCAGCGGATGTGAATCCGTGTCTGGAAAGAATTTTGGCATTCTCTTGAAATTGTAAACAGAGTCAAGAACTCCAGACAGAAAGATGGAACAGATAGAAGTTAATGCTGAGTTATGAAGAAAATGTTAGCATTGCTTGAGCAAAACTTGCTGCTACAATGATATGGTGCTGTGGGGGTTGCTAGGGTGTTGCTAGGTGCTTACTTGGGAGTTCTGGTTGGTTACTAACGGTATTTCTATGGAGTTTCTATGAAGGATTACTATGTTATTGCTAGCTGCAGGTTACTGGGAGTCCTGGATGGTTGCTAAGGATATTGTCACGAGGTTTCTGAAGGGTTGCTATGCATTGCTAGGTGTTTCCTGGGAGTTCTGGGTGGTTGCTATATGAATTGCTAGGTAGTTTATAGGATGTTCAGGGTGGTTGCTACAGCATTGCTAGGTCAATGATAGATGGTTTTTAAAGGTGTTTGGTGGTTGCTACGGGGTTCAATGTGTTTCCTAAATCATTGCTTGCTGGTTGTTTTAAGGGGTTATAGATTGCTGGGGCATTGCAAGTTGGTTATTATGGCATTCTGAGTATCTGTCTGTCTGTAGTTTCTAGGTACTGCCTGGTGGCTGCTAGGGTGTTGTTAGTGTATTGTTAGGTGGGTGCTGGGACATTGTTATTCTAGGTTGTTGCTAGTGTATTGTTAGGTGGTTGCTGGGTTGTTGTTAGTGTATTGTTAGGTGGTTGCCGAGTTGTTGCTAGTGTATATTTAGGTGGCTGCTAGGGTTGTTGCTAGTTTATTTTTAGGTGGTTGCCGAGTTGTTGCTGTTAGGTTGTTGCTGTGTTGTTGCTAGTGTATTGTTAGGTGGTTGCAGAGTTGTTGCTAGTGTATTGTTAGAGTGTTCTGGGTTGTAGCTAGTATATTTTTTGGTGGTTGCCGGGTTGTTGCTATTATATTTTTAGGTTGTTGCTGGGTTGTTGCTAGTATATTGTAAGTGGTTGCTGGGTTATTGCTAGTGTATTTTTAGATGGTTGCTGGTTTGTTTCTAGTATATTGTTAGGCGGTTACCGGTTTGTTGCTATATTGTTAGGTGGTTGCCGAGTTGTTGCTAGTTTATTTTTATGCGGTTGCCAGGTTGTTGCTAGTATTGTTAGATGGTTGCCAAGTTGTTGCTAGTTTATTGTTATGCGGTTGCCGGTTTGTTGCTAGTGTATTGCTAGGTGGTTGCTGGGTTGTTGCTAGTGTATTGTTAGGCAATTGCCGGTTTGTTGTTAGTGTATTTTTAGGTGGTTTCTGGTTTGTTGCTAGTGTATTGTTAGGCGGTTGCCTGTTTGTTGCTAGTGTATTGTTAGGTGGTTGCTGGGTTGTTGCTAGTATACTGTTTGGTGGTTGCTGGGTTATTGCTAGTATACTGTTTGGTGGTTGCTGGGTTGTTGCTAGTGTATTGTTAGGCGGTTGCCGAGTTGTTGCTAGTGTATTGTTAGATTGTTCTGGGTGGTTGCTAGGTATATTGTTAGGTGGTTGCCAAGTCGTTGCCAGTGTATTGGTAGGCGGTTGCTGGGTTGTTGCTAGTATATTGTTAGGCAGTTGCCGGTTTGTTGCTAGAGTATTGTTAGGTGGTTGCCTGTTTGTTGCTATAGTGTATTGTTAGGTGGTTGTTGGGTTGTTGCTAGTGTATTGTTAGGTGGTTGCCTGTTTGTTGCTAGTGTATTGTTAGGTGGTTGTTGGGTTGTTGCTAGTGTATTGTTAGGTGGTTTTTGGGTTGTTGCTAGTGTATTGTTAGGTGGTTGCCCGTTTGTTGCTAGTGTATTGTTAGGCAGTTGCTGGTTTGTTGCTATTGTATTGTTAGGTAGTTGCTGGGTTGTTGCTAATGTATTTTAAGGTGGTTGCCGGTTTGTTGCTATTGTATTGTTAGGTAGTTGCTGGGTTGTTGCTAATGTATTTTTAGGTGGTTGCTGGGTTGTTGCTATTGTATTGTTAGGTGGTTGCTGGGTTGTTGCTAATGTATTTTTAGGTGGTTGCCGGTTTGTTGCTAGTGTATTGTATGTTGGTTTTTGCTAGTGTATTGTTAGGCGGTTGCTGTGTTGTTGCTAGTGTATTGTTAGGTGGTTACCTGGTTGTTGCTAGTATATTGTTAGGTGGTTGTTAGGGTGTTTTGGTTGATAATCTAATTCTAGTTTTCATTTTTTCCGCCTAGCAAACTCCACAAAAATATAGCCACTGCATCTGATTTTGTTAAGAAGAGCTTTTAACCTTTCTCAAACTCTTCCAGAAAATGTGTAAACTTAATGGCAACCTCTGTACACTGCAACATACACATACACTTCATGGGTTATATGAGCTTAAACATCTTAACAGGACCACTGAGAATCGTTGAACGCACATATGCCTACTCAAAACAGCAAAATGAAATTATGTGCAATCTTGAATAAGTCCACTGTGAGCTCTGTTGTCTGGGAACCTGGAAAATTCATCATTGGCAGCCAACTGGAAAAACACAGCAGTCTTTGAACACTGCTGAATAAATGTGTGTCTGTGACAGAATGGAATTAAGAGTTTAAAAGTACATCAGCAACTTTTTTTGCATTATTTACTCATACATATTCATTTATTGAACTTCCAGATGCATGTGCCCCAGATTTATAGTAAACCAACAGTTTGGATCATGGATCTGGCTGCAGAAAGACAAAAAAAAGAGAGAGGAATGACAGCCGTTCTCATTGAACTCATGCAGTAACTAGCTGCAGATGGGAGAAAGAGCAGAGGGAATATAACCTTCAAAATATGAAATAATTTTTCTTTTCTAATGTTTACTCACTCTTTCCATATCTCTCCCTCATTCCAACATTTTTCTTTGCCAGGAAATAATTCGACAATTGATGTACACTTGTGAAGTACACATTTGTAGTGTTGTTTAAACCAGCGAGTGGTTGGATCAGGAGACAGAAAGCGAGAACAGACACAAAGGGCACTTTGAAGAGAAGGAATGAGGCAGAAAATAAGTGGAAAAGTGCAACCAAGTTCAGTGTCAAAGAGATTTATATATCCAGGAAAAATGATAACAATGAAGTAGTCATGAGATTTTCGAGGGTTTATTTGTATAAAGGTTTATTGCCAAAAACATTTTTGATTGATAAGCCACATTGTGGCATATACATGAAACTGCAACATAAAATGCACAAACAACAACAACAATAAATACACCTTTCAGATAATGCATCAAAAAGAACAATGCAAACTCACACCTTTTTTATACAAGTACCGCTTTTGACCCTTCAAATATCTCTCTTTCTCTACACAAACTTAGCACATGTTAAACATAGAAAAAGTGGAAGGAACAGGCTATTTGTACAATGCTAAACTAGTATTTTAGCACACTGTGGGCATAGTTGAGATGGAATGGAATGAACTGAGGTCTAAGAATCCTT
The DNA here is from genome assembly GCF_024679245.1 of Pseudorasbora parva. Classification (NCBI taxonomy): domain Eukaryota; kingdom Metazoa; phylum Chordata; class Actinopteri; order Cypriniformes; family Gobionidae; genus Pseudorasbora; species Pseudorasbora parva. The sequence goes on from NC_090190.1 coordinate 33,104,030, forward strand.
CACTCTCGTTCATACACACGGGTGCAGACAACATCTCCGGCTCTCATGGTCTGAAAAAATAAACATCACAAACCACCACCAACTGTTTAAACAATTTAAGATTAATTTCCGATCCATGGGCTTAAACGTTTCAACACATGTTAAATATTCACATATCAAAACACATCTTGTTCTCTGAATTCAAAGAATGGTTGTTTTAATTTCCAACCACGCAACACTGATTTAACTAAATGAAAGTTACAAAATATCAATTAGGAACAGAAAACACTGGCATCAAGGGGCCTGTTTACCGTAAGTGGCCTTAATAGGAGCTGTGTGACTTCTAATAATGTGAACATCTATGTGAACAACATCTATTATTGTAAGGCATTGAGCATTTTGAGATGCTCGTTAGAGGGGTGGTAGTCTATGCTACTGGCATTATTCAGATGAATATATCCAAATAGCCTAGAGTACTTACGAGAATCATCTGGCCATCATTGGTCAGTTCACGTGTCCATGATGTTTCAGGCCCCTCCCCCTTCTGCAGCGTCTGCTCACAAGTGATTTTACTGTCTGTCTCCCATTTTGGAAAACTCTTGAGGGGAAATTGAAATAGTTTGATGATATATCATTTAAAATATCTTTATAGTCGCATAAAAAATTGTTTGCCTGAAACGTACAGCAAAGTTTTTGTGTGTAGATAAAAGTGAACTTTCACCATCAACTAAAGTTATATATTAATATATAGAGTTTAGTGTTAGAAAATATTAATAATAATAGAGTTAAGAATATTTATTGTTTTCTATTAGTAAACTAAATACATGAAAATATATACTATATTTAACATGATTATGTGTAGCAATTTACGGAGAGATAAATATGAGATGTATGGAGGGATGGATTGAGAGATGACGGATGGATGGGTGGTATTACTGTGCATGGGCGTCCATCCACCGTAGTCTCGTTGAAGGACTCTCCCACCGTGAAGGACACATGAGTGGTCCGCACACTAGTGGAGGTCTGAATGGAGAGGCTTTCCCCTTGCTGTGTGATCTCAACAGCTGGTTTGGAGGCTGCTGCAACTGCAATCTTCCTCAGAAAGACATTCACGCCTGTAGAACACACCCACAAATGTGCTAAGAAATTAAAAGGCCATTTATCATTATCATAAATCAAAGCCATTTTTCCTACGCCCAATTTCCTATCCTTAATGAGCGTGCCCAATTTACACAGGAATGTTTTACAATTTAAACAGCAGTTGCATATTTATGCAATCAAAATTAGGTGTTGCGGTCTTAATGTTTACACTAAGGAAATATTTTTTTTTAAATATTGCGTTACAACAGTGAATTTATTGTATTTCCTTTAGGGGCAACAGCATACTCAGTCTAATTGAACTCCCCTTGGTGTGAATAATTGGGGTCGAGGGACGGTGTGTCTGCAAAGCCAAACGGCTGGCCGAGGGGCCCGTTTCAGGGTTTGTGAGCCTAATCACAATCCCATGAGGAAGCGAAGCGTAACATTTTTTCCATGCAGTTTTCCATTGATTGTGCTTGTGGTCGAACTGAGTCTTGGTATGTTTTTTTTTTTTTTTTTTTTGGTAACACTTTCGATGGTCCACTTAAAACATACTAACCATAAGTAACTTTGCAACTGTCTGCTTAATATCTGCTAACACTTTATTTTAGTGCTCCCCAACAGGCATTCTACTGACTAGTACATAAGTAAGCTACATGTCAACTTATTGTACTAATCCGAGCCCTAACACCTAACAGTCTACTAATAATCTAAGAGTTAGTTGACATGTAGTTGCAAAGTTATATAATTTCTAAAGTGGAACAGCGAAATAAAGTGTAAGGTTTATTATTTTTATTGTCATGCAAGTTTTTTTTTTTGTTGTTGTTTTTTTTTTGGTTGGGGTGGGGGGTTATTTGGTTTATAGCAAACAACAAAAAGATAACAAAAATTGCTTTCGTAAAACAAAAAAATAAATAAAGTCACCATAACAGCCAATTATTCAAGCACTTTTTCTGAGACTTCTTTTCTTTTTCACAATGCAGTTGAAACAAGACATCTTTGTTTTAAGCCTCACAACTTATCAAATAAAAATCTAAATTTTAAGTAAAATAACCGGCACACAAAGATTACATATGGCTTAAAAACATTTCTGTTAATCATCTTATACATAAAGTTAGCCTATTCTTTTATAGTATAATGACTAAGCTTTAAAACTCACCGAGAGCTTTCAATAGCTCCTCGAAATTTTCGGAACTTTTCATTTTCCAGGATCCAGAAAAGTCAGAAAAAGTTCGCTCCGTGTTTGATTCCATGTTTCTTTCAACCCGTTGCTTTGGACGGCTATTCTCCTCTCATCTGCCGGCGTTCAGCTTCTTTCTCTCGCTCAGATCAGCCTGTAAATGTGCGCGGAGCTTCTCGACCAATCCGGAGCGTTTGCGCCTGTGCGGCGTTTCATTGGGCGGCCGCTGCTCGCGCACACTGTGCTTCCAGTAAAGTTCCAACTAGACCCCTATTTGCCCCATCATTTGCCTTGAGCGATCGAGTCATACTGCTAATTCCTACAATTACATCCTAATACGTGTTATTTGTCATTTAGCAGGCGCTTTTATCCAAAGCAAACCCTTACAAGACCAGACTCCTCAATTTGGAGTTCTGCAGTAACTTGTTTTGAATAATATATATTAACTGTATCTTTAGTAACATTTAGTTGCTATCTACTGAATTAGAAAGCATTCCATTATGTCAAACAAGTACTTTTTGTTTAAAAACTGAAATGATGTAAAATACATGGAAACCCCCATATTATTCAGATCCCTTTCCCTCATATAAACATGCCAACAAAGACATCTCATGCTGGGCTTTGTTAGTATTCAAACCCCAACAGTCAGCCATTGTCAGTCAATCATATCACAGCTTCAAATCTCGGCTCTCTTCTGTCTCTTGCTGAGCACTGCTGTAGACTCCTCTGTGCCTGTGACCTAACAAGACTCTGCCTTTGAATTTGCATTTAGACTTACACCAAAGTTTTGAGGGATATAGACTACAACACTAAATAATGTAAAATAATATTTATAATAGTAAATTATAAATCAACATTTCTGTTTGGTTACATTACATTTTCTACAAGTTATGCAATGGCGAAGCATGCGATTCTGTGACAGGCATGCACTAAAATGAATGTTATTTGTTATCTGGAAGCAAAGAGCATAGTGTTTCTGCAGGTTTTATGAAGGTACATTTAAGACCTTTTTAAGACCAATTGAAGAAAATGTAAAAACGTAATTTTTTTTTATCTAAATGTAAATATATAAGCACTCAATGAATTGTGTTAGTTACACTTCAAAGTTGAAAAAACAAACAAAAACCGATCCAACTGATCTCCATAACTTTTTAATAGATTTTACAAAAAATTGCAAAACAAATTGAGATAAGAAATCTTGGGAAATCTTGTGAAAGTGATTTTATGACCGAAACTGTGCCGATGTGTTAAAAAAAAAAATTCTGATTCGCCGTTGGCCAGCTTCTGCGTTTACTAGTAGCACGCGCCCCGCCCACCGACTCTATACACATTGTGATTGGCCTGACCAGAGTTTGGTTTTTACAGCTCAGAAGGGTATTGAGAGTTGCTAGACGATCCTCGCGGCAGATTAGAATTGCTGCCACTAGGGTGCGTCTAGATTTCTAGGCTAAAGCCCCGTTCACACCGCACGCGCTTTTGTCACTGCATGTCGCCAGCGCCAGAGATTCATGTCGCTAGTGGGCGTTCCTACTACGGGTTGCATATAAACGTCATTAAATATATTTGTACTATAGTACCGTTTTTATTACTAGTGTTTTGCAGAACAGAGCAAGTTATTAGAATACATACACACTGTACTGTAATAGGTGGAACATATTACATGCAGTGTAGTCAAAACTTACTTTTTTTTTATCCCCACAATCCCAGACAGATTTTTCCATGCATCATTTTTTTAAATGTGTCTCTGTATGTAGGCTACACAGAGACATATTATAAAGAACATGGGACTTGCTAAAAGCTAATATCAACAACTCCTCCGGACACCGCAGTAGCAGCAGTAAAGCAGACGGATCACGTGCACTCCACTGACTTCACTCCTATTGGTTGTCGCTCGCGAAAATCGCTTCTCGTTTGCATAAAGTTGAAATTTCTGAACTTTTGTCGCGTGTCTCGTGTTGCTTGACACGCCCACATTCTGTCGCCAACGGTCACTGTCGCTCGTGTCGCCGGTGTCATGACAAATCCTGTCCCCCTGTGAAATCGTGTCCGCTGGTAGCGGTTTTAAATGCCTGATCAAAAGTTGTTATACATGGTTCTGGACAATTCATTGTTTAAAAATAACTAAATAATAAACTAATAAACTATGAATTCATTGCCATAATAAGTACACACGCAAAACATTTATTTAAAATATTTAATGGATTGCTATAATGGGAGCAAAAACATGTTCTGAATTATATACTTATATAAGCACTTATAGCTTCAGTTATATACTACTAATATATGAAACATATGCTTTGTAAGACATTAAAGACTATTTTAACACAATTTAAACAGCAAAAATCAAAACGCGATTGTGTAAGAATTGTAATCAGGCTCTGAACAGATTACCTATTAAAATTTCTTTCAGCCAATAGAATCGCTCTTGGGGTCCTTGCGGACACGATTTCACAGGGGGACAGGATTTTTCATGACACCGGAAGTCGCCAGCGCTCCATTGAAATGAATGGGATCATGTTGCTTTGTCACTGCGTGTTGCTGGCGGTGTGAACGGGGCTTAAGGAAACAAGACTTATTTTCTTCAGTTTGCATGTCAAGTAAATGCATCTGGATTTAAGGATGTTTAGAATTTGTACTGGAAAATAATAATGAGGAAGAACATCCTTTTTTTGCAATGCATGCAATTTAATTTTGCAATTAAATTTAGAGCCCTATGAAATCTCTTTTATTTGTTTTTTGATTTAACTTTTTCTGGACTCTGCTTGAATGGTTTAATTAAATTTGACTCACTTTCATTCATCTTCGGATCACAAAATATATTTTTAATGAAATGAGAAAGCTTTCTGTCCCTCCATTGACAGTCTAAGCAACTTCCCCTTTGACACTCCAAAAAGTTCATAATAAGATCCTAAATCTGATCCATACGAATGTATCTCACACTCTCAGGTATCTCACACCGGACGCGCACATTATATACGCGCAAGCTCAATTTTGAATCGACTTCTGACAGAAAAGCTGCACGATGGGTGTATGTTGTGGCACAGGGTGAACTCAGTGTGTACATTGATGATTTGAGGGAAATATAATATAAACTTGATATAAAACCGTAAAATGGCGCTCTGCTGCGCAGCGCTGAGCTTTGCGTCCGGTATGTTTACAGGTTTGGAATGACATTATGGTGAGTAAATGATGACAGAATATTCATTTTTGGGTGAACTATCCCTTTAAGTGTACTGACCTACTTTTGATTTATTCATCCAAAATTTGACAAATTCTGTACTATACAGTAAATTCCATTTGTATAAATAGATTCTGCAATTCAGTCTACTTTTTTTGCATCAAAAAAATCATAGGGCCCTAATTTAATGCCATGATATTGAATTAAGACTTTCTCCTTCAATTTTTAAGGCCTTAAATTGTGGAAGTCAAATGAAAACTTTTTTAAAACTTGCGCGTTCGGTGCCGCGCTTATACGTAAGCCATCTAGCATATTCAAAAGGTCAAAGCGTCAACCGTCACGTGTATGAATATCTTCTGCAAAAGACTTCAGATGATTACTAACACAAACTGACAATGATTACTAACTGCTAAACTAAGACAATACAACAAGACAAAGGCATCAGCTAACATGACATAAATTACCATAGTTTAAAACTATTGAGTTAATAACTATTGAGTTAATACATTTAAAAACACAAACCAACAAATTTTCACCAGCAAAGTTATCAAATTTTTACAACCAGAAGCTGCGTAATATTGTGGAATTGATTCTTACTGTCAGTGAAGACGTGCTGACCATTCCAAGATTGCAGATGCCAGGCCCGTATGTCTGTATCTCTATGGTAAAGAGATTCATCTTGAAATGGTTTATTTCCAGTCATTCTAAACAAGGCCACATTACAGAACCTCTGATTATTTCAACCAGAGCATCTTTTTTTAATTATTATTATTCATTTTTACCCACATGAATTTTGCCAACGGCTCAGTATGATGAAGTATCATCATTAGCTTTCTTTTATCAGTTCCATTCACTCTCTCGTTCTCTCACTTTGCTCTAATCTGCTTCACTTCATTTAGTTTTTGTTCCTTTTGTGCACGTCTCCACATTCCTCCTACAAATGGCGTGAAAGAAGCAGCCAGGAGACGAGAAGCAAATGGAGTGTCTGAGTGGCCAAAAGGGAGCCAGGAGGAGAGAAAGAATGAGGCCATGTAAACTGAAACCACATCCTCTTCTCCAAATGCTCGGAGGTAATTACCAGTCGATTCCTTAGTTGCTCCCCACCCTTCTCTTTTCTCTCCCTTTACCCCCTGATCCCACCCCCCTACCACGAACATTTCAACAAGTCTGGATAAGAAATGATATCCCTGGAAATGGAACAGAGGAAAAGCGGAGGGGGAAAACGAGTGAGAGAAAGGAAGAAACTGTATATTTTCAGCCAGAATGGAGACAGTGGCAAAAGTTCAAGCTGTTTTCTTGCTCTCGCTTTGAATGCTTCCCCTAAAAGTGCATCAGCAAGTCTTTCTTTGAAGTGGTCGAGTCAATAAAGCTGCTTGAATTTGAATGAGAAAACAATCTTTATCCCACACTTACCTACTACTGACCCCATTATCCGGGAGACGGTGAGGAATTCATGTATGAAAGAAAGACAGCGAAAGGATGGGGAATTTTTCTACATAAAAAGTCAATTATTGGGAGACTAAGTGAGCAGTTTGTGATAATCACTGATGACCTAAGTCCATATGCCATATAGTGAAGAGCCTTTCGTTTCACAAAATGCTTAATGGGCTAATGCATAATTGCAGAAGGCTTAGTTAAAAACACGGCCTATTTAAAGATACTAAATCTAACTTCTAGAATAAAAAAAACAAACAGAATTGTATTATTATTAATACTTCAGGTGGATCTTCATTTTTCTTTTAATCAACAAAACATTTATTCCGGACAATATTGTTGTAAAAGGTATATGTTAGTTTTTTGTTTTTTTGTTTTTGCTGTGATGTTCATCCTGTTAGTCAACCTCCAGATCAAAATTGACATAAATCAAATAAAAGTTAACATCAAGTTTGTCCCTCATGTGATCTATCACTGAGCAGTGGTTAACTTTAGCTTTTTATTTCCATCCTTTTATGCTCCGTTCTGTTTGTAGACAACGTTAGGAAGTATAGTAACAAATTCCTTTTTCAGATATGTATATCTAAATTCTTTGGCTATAATCAATAAGGTTATAAAAGTCTATCAATCTAATGAATGCATTTACCTGAATTCATTTCTCTGTTGTGTGACTGAGCCGTTGAAATACACTCTCGTCCATCCATGATGAAAGCGCAGCCGTTGATTTTTTAAATCTATTTGGCGCCCCCTAGAGTTCGCGCGATCACGTCCTGGAACTGTCTGCTCAAACGATCGCATTTCCACACGAACACAATTGACAGTGACCCGGGAGGAAACATGGCGAACCACCTTCGCTTCGTCGCTCGGACTGTCATGGTACAGAACGGCAATGTCGATGCAGCATATGGCGCTCTGAGCAGGTACTTATCAGATGCTGTCTGTCGAGTAATTTTGAGATTTGCATATTTTAAGAAATGTCGTTATACATCCTTTAGTTATGCTCTAGTAACTGATATGACCCTATCATAACAAGACACATGTCAAGTGATGTAACGTTAAACCTACCGCTACCTGACCGCTACTGATCTGTTCTAATGCTACCTTCACGTGCAATCGGAAGTGTCCTACTTCCCACTTCATAAGTCGTGGTTACGAGCTTGTTGCGTTCAGGTGCTTTGTTGTCGGAAAGAATGGAGGACGCCAGGTTCATACTTTTGTTCGTCTTGGGAAATGTTATTTTAACACTATAATCGGTCCCAGGAAATCATAGAATCATTGGCAAAAACTAGCAGCACAACACGAAAGCATATTGTTTATAATCATATTCACATTAAAGGCATAATGTAGACAAGGTAAGGCTGCTTAAAGACTAAAATGTTAATAGTTTTCAGCCACACATACTATTGTATAGCTAACAGTTACTTTTACCACACTAGATAGTCAGCTTGCTCACTATTCTGTAATGATGGTCAACTAGCGATTTTCGATGTGTTTAAAATATACAATATGCTTAGAATGGTTATTAATTTATGTAAATATGTACTTCTTTAATGACAAGACAATTAAACTGTTGCGGGGAAAACTAATAAAACACCTGCCACAGCAGAAATTCGTCTCCCATCCGCCATTTTTAGCGGTTATGTCACGCCCATCTAGGGAATTCGGGTATCAAAATTATTTCCGAACTTCCCAGTGGTTAATAACGCGACATCAGAGGGCGTTCATGTGCAATTTTTACCTCGGAAAATTAGTTATGTAAAGTTGTATAGGCTGTGTTTTTAAACCTTGTGGTATGTGGTGTTAATTTCGTATTTTTAGTATGATATTATAGTTTGTATTAATATTTTAATGTAGCTTTTATTTTTTAAACACATTTTCAGCTTATATTTCCGTGTCATTTTAGTAATTGTTTGTATTTTTTAAGTTCTTTTAGTTAAAAAAAAAAGTTTCATCTAATACTTTTTCAATTAATATACATATGTTTTTAATAGTTTGGGTTAAGGATAATAACCCTGGTTGCCTGACCTTGTGTATATAGCTAGACAAATCACTTTAAATAATGTCTATAGTTCACTTTAAAATGAAAATTCTGTCCTCCTTTACTCACCCTCATGTTGTTTCAAACCTGTATGAATTTCTTTCTTCGGCTGAACACAAGGGAAGATATTTTTAAGAATGTCAGTAACCAAACAGTTAACTGGAGCCATTGACTTCAATGGTATTTTTTTAAATTCCTACTATGGAAGTCAATGGCTGTTTTGGTTACTGACATTCTTCAAAAAATCTTCGCTTGTGTTCAGCTGACGAAAGAAATACAGGTTTGAAACAACTTGAGGGCGAGTAAAGGATGACAGAATTTTCATTTTAAAGTGAACTATCCCTTTAATAATCTCAATTTCAATTTCAGTGCTTTATTTGCATGACAATGTTTCATTTTATTCATTTATGTGCTTTTTATTTGTGCTCTTTTGTATATGTGCTAATATATATTATATATATATATATATATATATATATATATATATATATATATATATATTAGGGATGTCAACGATTAATCGATGATCGATTAATTAATTAATATTTTAAGTTATTAATATTAGAACTTCAGTCTAATGTTTGTTTTATTTCAGTTAACAACATTTTTTTTTACATAATTTGAGTTAATAATTATAAATATAATTTAAGGATATTAACCCTGGTTGCCTGACCTTGTATCTAGCTAGAAAACGAATAATAAATATTTACTAAATAATGTTTTTAATAATCTCAATTTCAATTTTAGTGTTTTATTAGCATGACAAAACTGCATTTGTTTTGCCAAAGTGTTTGCAGAGTAGCATGAGCTCTAATGTGAAACTATGCAATGTCAAATATATGAAAAATATTATAAGTTACATAAAAAATATACATTTTAGCTATGAAAAATATATAAAATAGTATAAAATAAATAAATAGTGATATTAAAATACCTGTAATGCACAAATTAAGTGAAACATAATGATAAAGAAACAGTCCTAGTTAAATGAAAAAGTATTTGCGTTGATGAAAAATTGTAAGCAAGATTTATCATTGCAGAAGTTGCTATAGAGGGTACAGTTGAGTTGCAGTCTTCCAATCTGGGTTTGATCATATGATTAAAACATGATTATATCAAAACTCTTGCCGTGGATAGGTTTTATAATCTGACTTTCGCAACACGTAAGCATGGATTTGGTTTGAAAGGTTGCCTTGTTTTCAGCCATATAACCGAATAATTAATTAAGCTGTTGTTTACAAATACTGTAGTTATTACATGCTCTCCTTTTTCTCTGCAGAGTGCTGTCCTCGGACGGAATAATTGAATCTGTGAAACGTAGAAGATACTATGAGAAACCCTGTCGTGAGCGACAGAGAAAGAGCTATGACAACTGTAAGAGAATCTACAACGCCGAGATGGCCCGAAAGATATCTTTCGTAGCAAGGACACAAAGACAAGACCCATGGCTTGGGTGTTAAGATGACATAAACCGACTCACGTTGACCAGCAGATAAGTCATGCACCGTGATCTGCCTCAGAAGCACCTTTGGTGTTTTGCGAAGATGAAGAGCCACGGGAACATTTGAACACATTGACCATCAAAAGGTCATTGCATGGCTTGTGTTCTGTCATCACCTCATTTCCATTTTGAATGTTGTGATATTGTTTGCTATTAACCATTGTATGTTGTTGTTAATAATAAAAAGCTGTTAAATCATAAATACATGTCATTTTTATTAAGCATCATTAACAATTAAATGCAGTGTAAATAAATATAAATCTGTGTTATCGATGTAAAGTTTATTTTCAGTGCTAGCAGTTCAAATGTGTTGAAGTTTAAAGTAGCATTATTTAAACAAACGCTAAATGACGTGGGATCAGCATAGTCACAAATTAATCTTATCTTTTCTCCATGCTAACATTTTGAAAATGCAAAAGGTCCGATAAAATCTAACACTTATCAGTGATTCATTGAAGTTGACACACTCGTTTTGTCTATGTAGTCTGTCTACATTTTTAAAAGACTAGTTAAATATTGGGGCAGTATTGCAAAACTCTATTGTTTGTTAAAGTGGAATAACCAGGGGCTTTAAAAAAGACTAAACCAGACTTTGTCCAGAATATACTATGTGACATATGAATGACAAGCCCTTGAGCAAACAGTGAAATGTCTGTCTTTAGTCTATATGAATGCAGACTTGCTTTGACTGGAAGTCATTTCAAATATGAATAGATAAAAAAAAACATCACAGTGTGTCTTAATCTGGTGGCTTTATTGCAACCTTTTAAAGATGCATATTATTGCATCAGGGAAAGTTGGTTATACGATCAAACCAAAATATATTCAGACAACATTTTCTCACATTATCAGAGTTTAGAAAATGGTAATGAAATATTTTTCACAGATTAAAACTGTGTCAGAACAAATTAATCTTGATAATGTCAGATAACTTTGATAGAAAGCCAATTTAGGTCAACCAATTACCAAGCAATGCTTCATTTTGTTCAGTCTGTGGTGTGGAAGGTCGCATTAGCAATTCAAAAGACACTGAAGTAAAACATGGTCAGGTCAAAGTGTCTGAATAAATTGGGTGCCAATTTTTTTTAAATCAATTTTACTGATAATCCACTGTATGAAGAATTTTTGTGCATATGGCTATTTGGATATATGGATATAAAATATGGATATTTTTCTTACAAAACTCATCACTTTGCCTTGTAGAGCACTTTTATGGTGGATAGATGCACTTGTGTGATGGATAGATACACTTTTATGATGGACAGATACACTTTTATGATGGATAGATACACTTATGATGGATAGATGCACTTTTATAATGGATAGATACACTTCTATGATAATAGATGCACTTTTATGATGGATAGATAAACTTTTATGATGGACAGATACACTTTTATGATGGAAAGATATAATTTTATGGTTGATAGATGCACTTTTATGATGATAGATACACTTTTATGATGGATAGATATACTTTTATGGTTGATAGATGCACTTTTATGATGATAGATACACTTTTATGATGGATAGATATACTTTTATGGTTGATAGATGCACTTTTATGATGGATAGATCGACTTTTATGATGGATAGATACACTTCTATGATAATAGATGCACTTTTATGATAATAGATGCACTTTTATGATGGACAGATACACTTTTATGATGGATAGATGCACTTTTCTGATAAACTATGATGCACTTGTCTGATAAATACACTTTTATGTCTGATAAATACACTGTTGTGATGGATAGATGCACTTTTATGGACTTCAAAACAGAAACAGCCATTCACTGACATTATAAAGCTTGGAAGAGCCCGAATATTTTTTGAATATATCTCTGATTGTATTTGTCAGACAGAAGAATGTTTTATACACCTAGGATGACTAAAGAGTGAGTAAATAATTTGCTAATTTAGATCTTTGGGTGAAATTTCACTTTAATTATAGTGGCTTGCTAAATATCACAACAGAATTAAGTATTATAACATTATCGTTCAAGGTTAAGTTAAAATGGACTATTCATGTGCAATGTTTCATCTATCACTCAAAATACTTTCCATTCGAAACTTATCATTAATACATCAACCCTTGATTTCTGTCATATAATTCTTCAGTCTGTAATTTCGGCATGCTTCAGTGACCAGACTGAGAAAAGCTGAATTGCACAGCTGAACTGGAAGGGCCTTATAGTAAAGTGCTCTTCCACCGAGCTCAAGGTCTCTGTGATATATTTAATGGGGGATGGGACTCTCAGAGGGTCATTACGTTCAATGTATAGCTGTGGCTTGGGCCTCAGCAGTATTTGAAGTGTTTTGCTTTCCATGAAGTCATGTTTGTATTTAAGTCTAACTAGCAAAAAAAAAAAAAAAAAAAAATTCAAGACATGCCACTCCTGTTGCTTTGGTTTCTTTGGGGCTAAATAATGTCATTCAAAATAGCTCTTTTCACTACAGAGTTGTTTATTTACAGTCAAAGTTTGAACGTTTTCCTATTTTAAAAAATAATTATTGTATTCAGAGCTCTGTTTGTTTGATTGGTCTAACTGTGCATGGTGAACTATGCACTGAAAAAGATCTCAAGCTGTAGTCATGTGACATACTGCCACAGGGTTCACAATGTTATTGCTATGTATGTAAAACAGTGGGATGGGCTGCTGGGTTAGTGAGTTTATATAGTTGTGGATGGAGCTTCTCTCTAATGAAAAAACACTGAAATCAACAATGAACTAGTAAGGGAAAACAAGGATGATTAACTTATGCAGTAAAGCGGATAAACAATTTTTGTATTTATTTAATTTCAGTTTATGTTTGTTATTTTTTTGTATTTATACTATTTAAAGAAAACATTCATTATTCATTTAGTTTTAAAAGATTATCTCCGAATGTAACTCTGATGTTATTTGCTCTTGTGAACCCATTACTTCCTTATTAGGTCAATGAAATGACGTATATAAATATGTATATAAAATGCTCTATGTATATATCCATCTTTATGAGGGATTCAAATGCAACCATTTGTTAGAGGTTAACAGTCAGATTTTAACCCAGGACCAGTAGTGAAAAATGAAGTCCAAGTGTCAGGAGTGCAATTATTTAAAATAAAAATTTCCTGAAGAATAGTTTCCAGTTTCATCAGAAGAAGCCAAATCTCAAGGAGTTCTTAGTCCAAGCTCCTTCTCAACCCGTCCCATCGTACCGTACATACAATCAGGGGCGTCGGACTGGGGGGATAAAAGGTACCGAGTAACCAGGGCCCGAGGCCCTTAGAAGTCAGTTTTCTATACATACACATACATGGTACGGGGCCCAGCAAGATGGTTTGTACCCAGGGCCCAAAATTTGGTGCAACGCCCTTGCATACAATTGTCCCAACGGTTATACTGTTTCCAAGGTTTATCAGTCCATAGAGCATTTGTTGACACTTTCACCCTGGAATTAGGCCCGTAGAGTGACCTTCCATGTCTGGAGCAGGCGCCAGCTTGCCCAGAACAACAAGTCCACCCATCTCTTAGGGTGCCCATTGAACACCTTCTTAACACTGATCTGTAACGCTATTGCGTAACAATATTGCGCACATACAAAGATACACAAGGTCTCTACAAGGTTGGAGCTGATTAAGCTCCAGTTCTGATCAGAAACTTCCCAAAACATACTGATAACATGTGCTTTCTCTCAATGAAAGGTACAGACAGTAGTACAGGCAAAATTCAACTTGATTCTTTAGTTTTTATCTAAAGGAAATATAAATCAAAATAAAAAATATATAAATAAATTGAAAGACAAATCCATATTTCATATCTGGAAGCCGGGCTAAGTGAACAAATACTTGTTATAAATATATAGATGCCTAGTGGACAGAGCTCTAGCCTCACTTATAGTACTCAGGAGGACACTCGCTAGGTGTTCTCGCTAGTACCCCTTTTCCAGCAGAATGAACCGGGTGCTAGTTCGGAGTCAGTGCTAGTGTCAGTTCTAAGTTGGTTCGACTTGAGACCCTTCTAAGAACCGTTTGCTTTTCCACATGCTAAGAGCCACAACAGAGCCAGGTCTTACGTCATACCAGAGTCCTGCACGGGTCCATCCCAGACCCGTTAATATTTGCCCGTTACCCGATCCGTGCCCGCAATAAATCACACACAATAAAATCATTACAATTAAAATGCTTTATTTTTTATCTTGCACCTCTCTCAACATCACAAAAGCGTCATGAATAAAGAAACAGGCTAAAGTGCTTTTATAGACTCGTTGTCAACAATTTGATATACTCCACTCACCAACTTTACTTTTATTTCATCCATTGATAATCCTGCAACACTCGCTCCATCTGGGCTACGAGAGGCATCGAAATGGTAGACCGAATGGTAGGACTGTGTACTGGTAGACTTTCCTGTTGAATGCAAATCTCAAGAACTGTCTCTGACGGGGGAAAACTTGGGCCTGAGGCCGCCATCTTTTTTGAAGACAAGGAAGTAGCAGCTATAAAAGCCTGACTTGCTCTGGGCTGGAGGCACCTGCCCCCTTTTCCCAATAGGCTCTTCACTTCGGCTTTGAGGATGTGAGACACGTTGCTCTCCACCGAATTGTGTAATATGCCCAACCACCATTGAGGTGGTTTGCGAACGAATTGGAGCTTGTAACCTTGTTGTATTGTGTTTATGACCCATTGCGACAAACAACCGATCGGCCTGGTTGTACAGGAGTTTTATAGTGTGTGAGGTGCGGAAGAGAAATAATGCGCTTTTGTTGATTTTTTTTTTGGTTTCGCTATTATTGTGGTCGAGTGCAAGGGGGCACACATTATGGTGGGCTCGCTGCTTACATTCACAACACACACAACAACAATATTTTCTTCTCTAGTCGGATCTGGAAAGTAGTTAAAGACTATTTTAACACAATTTGAACAATAAAAATCAAAATGTGATTTTGTAAGAATTGTAATCAGACTCTGAACAGATTACCCATTAAAAGTTCTTTCAGCCTATAGAATCACTCTGTTCTGCCAATCAGGACTGGTTCCTCTGTTCAGGGTCCTTCATTATCTTAGGCCAGGGTCCCTGATGTTTGGGAGGGAAGGGCTTCATCTGGCAATCAGGAAATGGACAGGGCTGGGAAAGTGCAGGCACTGTTTTTTTGCTGCTGCTGAGTTGGCACTCTAGGGCGACTCGAGGAGGCAGAGCTGGAAGCCTTTTGTGCTGTGGTGAAACGCTCCGTGAATCCATCCACCGCTGGGCCAAATAGGCCATTGGCCATTAAAGGAAGGCGATCTTGTCAGCTTTCTTGATCTCCTTCAAGTTCCGCCATAAATGCTGTTCTAATACCACTAAGCTGGCCATAGATCTGCCTAGGCTTGGGTTGTGTGACACGAAGAACAAAGTCTGCGGTCAACTCCTCAAGTGGTGAAAGTTTCTCATATCCATTCTTGTCAGTGCCGTCAATAGTAGAGAGCGCGTGTGAGGTGGACGAGCAGAGGTGCACAGAGTAAGGTGCGTGCCATGATTTAGCCAGTTCATGCTGTACCTCGGGAAAGAATGGTGCAGCTTTCTGAGGAGAGGCCTGCTTGCGCCCTGACAGGAACCATTCATTGAGGTTGCCATCAGAGCCCGACCATTTTTCAACATCCTAAGTGGCCAATGAAACAGAGACATCTTGTTGATGCTCTCGTGTGTCTTCATCAGACCCACCGAATGAAACCAGGCTCTTGCATCGAGCAGAATGTGCAGGTCTGATCGCGAGAACATCACAGGTGAGATGTTGCGATGAGATGATGGTCCAGGCTGGCTAACTCACTGTTCCGCAGCAGGCTTGTCGGTTCTCAGTGAAGAAGGTGAAGGCTTTGAGCAGGGATCAGTTAGGGTCCGAAGATCATTGCTGAAGGTGAATAATCTGAATTACATGGCAGAGCGGGCTTCTTCTATAGGCAGATGCCCCGCCCACTTGGCAGGCTCTGCACTCAGCTTCACACCAATTGGTTTGAGTGGTTTCACCGCTCTGCCATTGGTTCATGCAGTTTCCACTGGCTTGTGGGGCAGTTTAACTGCTCAAGACAAACAAGAGACTCATGAACAACAATCACAAAAGAAAACCACAGCTGTGGATCATTCAGGTAACGACACACAGTATAAGAATCAGTGGTTCATAAACTTTATTGAACAGAGTAATTTTTATACATTCAGCTTTTTTTGGTCTTGTGGACTATATGTGAACATCTTATAAAATATCTCATTCAGGACAGTACTAAATAAAAAATAACATGCATTTTGATCCCTCTTATTTTGCTAAAATTATTCACATTTTCAAAGATTCTTCAAGGGGTTCACAAACTTTGAAGCAGCACTTGTATTATACACAAATACACAACGTTTTGGGATACCTGTCTTTACATGCACATGAACTTTAATGCTTCTTTATTCTTAATCCGTAGGGTTTAATATGGAGTTGACCCACCCTTTGCAGCTATAACAGCTTCAACCTTTCTGGGGCTTTCCACAAGATGTAGGAGTGTGTTTATGGACATTTTTGACCATTCTTCTAGAAGTCCATTTGTAAGGTCAGGCATTGATGTTGGACGAGAAGACCTGACTCGCAGTCTCTGCTCTAATTCATCCGAAAGGTGTACTATTGGGTTGAGGTCAGGACTCTGTGCAGGCCAATCAGGTTCCTCCACACCAAATTCATCCATGTCTTTATGGCCCTTGGTTTTTGCACTGGTGCACAGTCATGTTGGAACAGGAAGGGGCCATCCCTATACTGTTCGCACAAAGTTGGGAGCATGAAATTGTCAAAAATGTCTTGGGAATACTGAAGCATTAAGAGTTCCTTTCACTGGAGCTAAGGGGCCATGCCCAAACCCTGAAAAACAACCCCACACAATAATCCCCCCGCCACCAAACTTTACACTTGTCACAATGCAGTCAGGTATGTACCATTCTCCTGGCAACTGCTAAACCCAGACTCGTCCATCGGATTACCAGACAGAGAAGCATGATTTGTCACTCTAGAGAACACGTCTCCACTCTCTAGATTCCAGTGAAAGTCATTGGAACACCTGAATTCAATGATTTGGAGGGGTGTCCAAATACTTTTGGCAATATAGTGTGTGTGTGTGTGTGTGTGTGTGTGTGTGTGTGTGTGTGTGTGTGTGTGTGTGTGTGTGTGTGTGTGTGTGTGTGTGTGTGTTTGTATATGTACAATATTTATATCATATTTATATTTATATATGTTTTTATCAAAATCTTTAGAGATTTGTTTTAACTTAAAGGTCCCATTCTTCACGTGTTTTTGAAGCTTTGATTATGTTTACAGTGTGCAATATAACATGAGTTCATGTTTCCCGTGTAAAAAAAACACAGTATTTTTCACACAATTTACTTATCTGTACAGCACTGTTTCCTCTGTCCTAAAAACGGCCTGATGATTTCCTTGTTCTATGAAGTCCCTCCTTCAGAAACACTTAACGAGTTCTGATTGGGCCAGCGCTTCCCGTGTTGTGATTGGACAGCAGCTTAGCGCACTTTGCCCGGAAAGGACCTGCCTCTTACCGTAACAGGGAGATGCAAGCGCTGAATGCGCGCTCTTCTCCACGTGGGAGAGCAACAAGACCACGCCCCCTTTTTTGCATGTTCTTGTGGGCGGAGGGTTAGTCAACAAATGGTTCTAGTGACGTCATTACATCCCTGCACTTCCTGCTGTAGTCCAAACCGGCCGTTCGCTGTAGGCTTTGAAAGGGAACTTCTGTTAAATAAAATATCTCGCTTGGCATTGAACTTTGAGCTTTATAATTTTACAGGTATTATTTATGCTCTAACAGCAACATTACACACTATCTAAAGTTTGAAAGATGGAATCGTGAAGAACGGGACCTTTAAGTTAATACACATAAATAACTATAAGTAAAGGTGCATCCCTTTCCACTATTCTATGACAATTTGTAGTATAAATATTATTGGTATAATAACTGTCACAGCTTTAATTATGTAGTGGGGGGGGATTCAGATTAATGTTGAATGACAAAATAACCATGTCAAATTAATAGATATGGTTGAGTGCAGAAGGACAAAAGTGTATAGTGCTTAATTTGAGACACAGCTTAAAGGGTCTCATAGGTTACTCACGTAACCTATGTTCTCTGAATAGGGAACAAGACGCTGCAAAATGACGCATATGGGGAGTACGCCCATGGGTCTGCCGATTGTCTGAAGCCCTTATAGAATCACGCCAATTCATTGGCTGATGGCGCAGCGCCGCCCCTCTAGATCATCACCTTTGAGCTATACAGGCACCATCTTCTCCTCAGATTTCTCTGTCGAGCAAGATGGCTTGTCGGCAGTGTTGGGAGCTTGGCAGCGTTCGCAGCGTCTCGTTCCCTATTCAGAGAACATAGGTTACGTGAGTAACCTGAGACGTTCTCTTTCATAGGTTCACTCGACGTTGCGAAATGACGCATATGGGGAATGGTATACCACACACGCCAAGCTAAAGTGCTGCCGCATCTGACACGAACGTCAGGTAGACCTGAACGGCTGGATTAAGCTGACAGAACATGTGAACCTGGAGCCATGTCAAGATCTAAACTATAAAAATGTGTGCGGTGAGGACAAATGTCCTCCAAGAGAGCCCCCTTGGAGAGTGCCTAAGAAGAAGCCACACCTCTAGAAGAGTGTGCTCTAATGTCCAGAGGTGAAGGAACTCTGCGCACCTCATAAGCTAGAGAGATAGCCTTCGTCACCAATGTAAAATGCTCTGCTTCGACGCGGCAAGCCCACGGCGGCCGGCTCCGAAACACACCAGCAACTGGTTAGACTTCCTCCAACCACCCGAACGATCAACATACAGCTTCAATGCCCTAATTGGGCAAAGCAAATGTAACCTCTCTTCCTCCGAGGACGCAAAAGGTGGAGGGTGGAAAGAATGGAGGATGGTGACTTGCGAGTGGAAGGATGTGGACAAAACCTTGGGCACATAACCCAGCCTGGGTCTCAGAGAGACCTAACTAGGCCAGGAGCAAAACCCAAGCAAGCCTAGCTAACAGAGAGGGCTTGCAAATCCCCCACACACTTAAAGAAGTTAGAGCCAATAAAAGAGCAACTTTAAAGAGTCAGAACCCGCTCCGGAGCTGACTCCGATGGCTCAAAGGGAGCACTCGTAAAACCCTCCAGGACAAAAGATAAGTCCCAAGAGGGTACACCAGGGGAGCGAACAGGCCTCAGGTGCTTAACCCCTCTCATAAAAGATGAGACTAAGAATGCTTGCCAATGGGTCTCATCCAACTCCCTGTGAGCGGCGATAGCCGCTACATACACTCTGAGAATAGTAGCCGCCGCCTCGGCTGCAAACTTCTCCTGCAGAAACTCCAGAACTGAACTAATAGGGCAGTCGACTGGGCTTCTACTGTGGGCCGAACACAGTGCCTGAAAAACCTCCCACTTGGAAAAGTAAACTTCCTCATAGAGGGGGCTATGGCATTAGCGATGCACATCTGCTGGTAGACCGGTCTTTAAGACTGATGGCCCCTGGTAGGCTACACCCACAGCTTCCAGCTCTCAGGACGAGGAAGAAGATTGGCCTTGCTCTCTCTCACTCTGCACAGAACCGCTGGAATCAGCCTGATGGGCGGGAATGCATAGAGCTTCAACCTCGGCCAGGGGTGAGTGAACGCATCCACTCCCAACGGCACAGGAGGACTTAGAGAGAACCAAAGCGGGCATTGGGACGACTCCTTTGTAGCGAAGAGGTCCACCTCCGCTCTGCCGAACTGCTTCCAGATCTGGACTACTGTGAGAGGATTTAACATCCATTCCCCTGACTTGAGTTTCTGCCTCAAAAAGGAGTCTGCTGCGAGGTTCAGAACCCCGGGGATATGGACTGCCCTAAAGGACAGGAATTTGTCCTGGGCCCACAGGAGGAGACGACGCGCATGCCTGTCCAGGGTACGCAACCGAGAGCCCCCTTGGCTATTCACATGAGACAGCACCGCCATGTTGTCTGTCCTGACAACGACATGGTGCCCTGTGAGGAGGGTGAGGAAATGCAGAAGGCCCAGGGAGACCGCTCTCAGCTCTGGGCAGTTAACGTGCCAGGCTTGAGTCTCCTCCGTCCAGATGCCACACGCTGGAGGGCCTTCGAATACCACACCCCAACCAGTGAGGGAGGCGTCCGTCGTGATAATCTGGCGATGGAAAACGACCCCCGTGCCGACACCTCTTTGGAGAAAAGGTGGGTCTCACCACACTGATAGGGCTCGAAAGCAACCTTGCGACAACCTCAGAAGGCGTTAGGGTGATCCTGTAATTCAGATCCCTGCATTCATCCACCAATGGAAGGGCCTCATGTGGCGCAGCCCCAGAGGAAGGACCTGGGAGGCTGCAGCCATGAGGCCTAAAGCCTGCGGCATGTCCCTACAGAAACATGATGGCCGTTCTAGAAGCGGGCCAGACATGTCCTGATACTGGAAATCCAGGCAGGGTCCAGACGGGCCTGCATGACACGGAATCCAGACAGACCCCTAAAAAAGGCGGTCTGTTGGGATGGTAAGAACACACTCTAAACGGTGTTCACAGCCAGGCATGTCCTAATACTGGAAATCCAGGCAGGAGCCAGACGGGCCTGCACTGACACGGAATCCAGACAGACCCCTAAAAAGATGGTCTGTCGGGATGGTAAGGACACACTCTTAACAGTGTTTACTCTTAGGCCAAGGGAACGGACGTGACAAAGCACAGAGTCTCTATGATCATTCGCTATCTCTCTGGAATTGGCCAATAAGAGCCAATTGTCCAGGTAGTTGAGTATGCGGATGCTCTGGAGCCACAGCGGGGCCAGAGCAGGATCCACACACTTAGTGAACGTCCTTGGTGCCAGAGCAAACCGAAGGGGAGCTGTACCCTGTATTGGAAAGCCTTCCCTCCTAAGGCAAACCTGAGGAACTTCCTGTGTCATAGAATGACCTGAATATGGAAACGCATCTTACAGGTCTATCGACACGAACCACTTCCCTGCATGAACCTGGGCAATGTTTTAAGACTTCAGTGTCCACATCTTGAACCTCCCTATGAGGAGGGAAAAGTTCAGACGTCGGAGGTCTAATATGGGCCGCAGACAGTGCTCTCTAGGCTGGGAAGGAGAGGTGCTAGAAGAAACTCTAGTTCTCCTTGGCATGAACTGCCTTTTTCCTAATGAATCCCCCGAGACATAGAGCGCGTCGATGAGGAAAAACCTTCTCCTTGTCGCGAATCTCAGTGAGGTTCAACCAAAGGTGACGTAAAGCGGCCACCAGATTAAAATATTTACAGCAAAATAACTATAACTATAATTGACATTAAGTTTATGAACTATAACTATAAATGAAATTAATATGATACTAGAATAACACTGATGTCAGCAAATAACAAACAACAACAACAACAACTAAACGAAAAACTGTTTGACTCAATCAAGTGCAAGTAAACTGAGCTGCTACAGATGAGTTTTTCTCTCCTGCTGTGAACATGGCAATAAGGCCTTTATGTACCCAGCCTCCCGTAGAGTCATGATTATCAGGTCGATATCCCATTGTCCTTGGTTTTAGCACCAAAAATGGCATTGCTCATGGTGTGAGCTAGGGCAAGTTAATCTTGTGAATGTAGAGCATGGTTAACGTGTGACCTATATTCTGTTGTGTGCAATGTGCATTGACTGCTGACCTACAGGTGGGCAACAACAGAGCTGGAGTCAGTGACCTTCAATGGCTTACAGATTGACCAAGGGGGTTTTGTGTGAATTTTGAATGCAGAATTCATCAACTGTGAAAAAAATATGTCCCTAATTTCTTTTTTTTTCACACAGTAGGTCTTCAGTAGTGACCGCACTTACTTGAATATTGTTGTTGGCTTATAATCAATGTATCTGCCCTGAAAGACTCATAGTTACTCTTGACAGTGTGCTTTTGATCATAATAACCATGAAACAAGCCAAGCCCAGAATACAGAGCAATGCAATCATTGTGGATATTATTGCCTGGTAATTTTGCTGACCAGAGGGACTCATAAGCTCATTTGTTTTGAATGAAACTGAGCCAATGGCACGTGTCCTGAGCTGACCTTCTCTCTCTCTTTTTTTTTTTTTTTCAGATACTAACAAATAGTTCTGCTATCTACTTGAAAATGAAAGTTCACCAACACAAACTGATAGTGATCCAAGTCTAAAAAAAGTCTAAGTGAGTATTATGCAATTACTTTTAAAAAGTCTAGTTCATCTTGCAAAATGCATTTTCATCAAACACCAGTGTTATTTTAGTAATAATGAGATCCAATTATAATTTTTAATTAGTTTTAAATTTCTATGTACATTTTTGTGTGTGTGAAAAATGCCTATATTCATTTACTTTAAGTTTTAGTTATTTTAGTAGCATTCAATTGAACTAAATTAAACGTTGCCTTGGAAAAGCTTCTTTATATTTTAAGCTTTTTATCTTTTTTTAATATTCAATTAACATTTACTTTGGTTGAAGTAACAAAACATGTATTTTAAATATCAAGTCTCGTGAAGATTTTAAAAAAAGTTATATAATTTGTAATATTTAAATCTTTATTAAATAGCTAAATAATATAATTAAGAATAGCATGTTACTCTGGTTACTTCTAAAATGATGTGAGGGTTATCTAAAAAATAAAGCGTCGTCAATAAATGTATTATGTTCCAAGCAAACTGTCACGGGTACAAACTCTTCCCAATGTGGAACAACGAGCACCATCTGAATAACGTGATACAATCCGTAGTATCTGCCTTTCCACTCGAATGCCACGTGCGGAGAAGGGGGTGTGCAAACACATGAGGCCGACCAATCACGAGTCAAACATTAAGAGATTGGTTCTACTTGCTGTCTAATCAGCGACTCGCCTCTGATCTGTCAGCCAATGGGAGCGCCGCCTGCGTTGGCTTTTGTCCAGCACGTGTAGCGAATGCGATTCACATGTTGTCCCTCGCTGTACAGTGACGTGACGTCACGTGAGTGGAGAAAGGAAGAGGATAGAAGTCCCGAAAAACCTCTCAGGACAATAGTGCGAGCGACGGAGAACGTCGACACAAAATCTTATTAAGCAACAAAGTGCTCGAAACTACTTTTAGGAATACGAATATCGCGTCAGGTCGTGTCAGTGGCGCTAGGTTGTTGTGGTACCGACCCATAAACGTTCCAGTATTAAGGTAAGGGAATGTTTTGCATTTTTATTTAAAAAAAATTACAACAGTTTTTCATATCTTTTATATTCCATAATCGCTCCACGTGTTTGGCATCTCGCTTGGTTGTGTGTTTACGCAACGCTTAGCTGAATAATCCTTTTGTTTTGCCAGTCTGTCTGTCATCTGACAATGTCATAATTGCAATTAAAATAACATTTAAATGTAAGAAATTACGTTTTTATTACAAATTGATACTTGCGAACGTGCATTTTATCAATGTTTTCATGTTGTGGTTTTCCACATGTGGAAATTACTTATGAATTATTTTCATGTTTATGTTTATGTGAAGAATAATTATATCTGATTTTTGGCTTAAAAGCTAACGTAAAATGTATGGATTGTTATGCGTCACAACCAACATATGGTCTAAAAGCATAGTCAACACGGCATAAATAGTGTGTAATGTTTCATATTTTCATGTATCCATTTAGCAAAAGCTTTATCCAAAACGACTATATGTCTGTCTATGTTCTATAAAGATATTTTTTAAACCACCAAACCAGTCCATCTGGTGAAAGTTAATTTGTCTTAATGGCACCGCCTAGCTGTTTATTTTTTTATGAGCCACATGCCCTCAAGAGTGTTTTCTTCAACTCAGTCTGAAATCCTACACCGTATTTATAGCGCTCCATCTAAATAACATTATAGGGTATAGGCATTATAAGCATGCACATATTGTGTTCATGTGCTTTTCAAAACTCCTATGTTTTTCTCTCTCTCGAGATACAGACCATATGTGGTATTGTGGCCTTTCACCTAGTGAAAAGAACATGTTGTGCTGTTCTTCATGGATATTTAGATTTTTTTTTCTTTTTAAATGATTGTATCTCTGGGATCTCTCGTTCTGTTTTGTACTGTATCCTGTGTTCCTGCATTATTATTATTATTATATTTTTTTTATTATATCCACTCTTTCCTTTCCCAGTTGTTTGTTTGGTGCTCTTGCTCCTTGACTTAAAGAAAAGGGAAGTTTCTATAAATTTTGTCTGTCAGGAGACCTAAACAAAAAGGATTATTTTCTTCAAGTCCAGTCAAGCCAGTAGTGCTGCCTCTCTCTCTCTCTCTCTCTCTCTCTCTCTCTCTCTCTCTCTCTCTCTCTCTCTCTCTCTCTCTCTCTCTCTCTCTCTCTCTCTCTCTCTCTCTCTCTCTCTCTCTCTCTCTCTCTCTCTCTCTCTCTCTCTCTCTCTCTCTCTCTCTCTCTCTCTCTCTCTCTCTCTCTATATATATATATATATATATATATATATATATATATATATATATATATAATATAAAAAAATTGATCAAAAGTGTTCTTTTAATTTTTCTATTCATCAAAGAATCCTGAAAAATTGGAGCAGGATAAAATTGTTGTAAAATGTTTCCACAAAAATTTTATGTAACTAATTTCAACATTGATAATAATAAGGAATGTTTCTTGGGCAGCAAAAAGCATATTAGAATTATTTCTGAAGGATCATGTGACACTGAAGACTGGAGTAATGATGCTGAAAATTCAGCTTTGAATCACAGTAATAAATTATATAATTTTAAATTCCAATAATATTTTACAAGATTAATGTTTTACTGTTTTTGATCAAATAAATGCAGCTGTGGTGAGCAATAAGACACTTCTTTCAAAAATCTTAATGACTTCTAAGTCATTCTTGCGGTTTTAAAAAGGATTTGCAACCACAGTGTCCAAGACATACCAGTGACAGTTCTGTCAAATGGCCCCTTCCCCTATCGGTGTGCTTTTTGTTTACATTCTCTCATATTTCACATTCTTAATACTTTTCAGCTGCCATGTTTCCTTGAAAGAAATTGCTTTCTAAGATCAGTTCAGTTCATTTCAGCCCATCGCTCTTCAACTTTAAAATATCTGCCACCTCACACATATCTTTTTTCTCATATCTCAGTGATGCTGTCTCCGAGGAGTCCTTCCAAATGGCAAGTGCAAGATTCCCTCTCTTCGACCCCGAGTTCTCTCCTGTACAGTGAGAGCGAGCAGACGGAGGACGAATCTGAGGTCTTCTCCTCTGAGAGTAAGGCTGCAGGAGTTGTGCCTGATCCAAAGCCATTCTCCTTCGCCAGTGGTAGCTCTCAAAATTCCAAATCGACTCTCACCTTTGCGAACAAGAGGAGTAGTAGAGTTGAAAATGGTCAAACTGGATGTTCTTCAGCATCTCCAGCTCACACCGGTCAGACCTCAGCGGCATATAAAAGAATTTCCACAGAGGGAGACCTGAGGTTTGCACGGAAAGTAAGTCTGAAAATCTCTTTACCCTGTAATGTTTGCATGCATTCTGCTCCTCTTGTATTTTGCATAAATGTCTGTCTATTCAAATTTTTTTATTTTATTTAAAGGGTTTTATTTAAAGTCTTGTATTTGTTTTCGGGGTCTATTAGAATGTTTTCATGCTTGAAGGTAAAAAAAACCAGCATAAATTTTCACATAATTTACATTGTTGCAACACCTCTCTTCCCAGTCGGTCAGTAACGCTCAGGGTTTTCCAAAAACCCACTATGGTCGCAAGTTCTGTCATTATTTTTTCTCCCTGAGATCCACTTATTTAAGTCAAGTAGTTTTTTAATGACCATTTCTCTGTGCCTTACATGTAAACAGTGCTCTTTTTTTTGCTGCTGTACCTTTAAGCGCCCCTTTCAAATGTGAAATGCACACCGTTACTAAGCACATTCTCTCACATGTCAGCTTGAGTTGCTGTCGTCAATTATAGTTTAGTAACTGGGCCATCCTTCAATGTAAGCCTCTTTGCAAAGTCCTTGCATCCCATTGTGACAGGTGCACGAACCAATATGTGATGAAATGTTTTGAACAAATAATTAAAATCTGATTGAATTGATCAAGAACCTTGTTAAATATAAATAGCAGCTATTCCTTTTACTGTGGTTATAGCTGATCACCTAGTAGGTATCATTGACGTACATTGGTGGGTGGTCATGTTGATGCACTGATCTGTGTGCAACACAAAACTTTTGAAAATTCTGAATGACTAATTTTGTGAGGACATCTATTGTATCTGTTAGTTATGAGATGAAACTCTGACTGGAATATTGCATATTTTACTTTTTACAACATTTTACAACCTTTTTGGATCATGTGCATGATGCGCAGACCATTTTTCCTTTGGACATGTCCTAAGTGCACCCTCTTTAAACCACGTGCACAGGTCGTAAGATAGGGCCCTGTATGTCACTGTCACACTGACCACATCATAATAATTTCATAACAGCACCAGCTATTGGTCAAAAGTAAAAAAAAAAAAAAACTTTACTAGTGATTTGTATTTATGATTTTAGCCATTTTGCCTAAAATCAACTTAATATGTCTTTAATTGATTATTTTTGCAGTTGGTCTGATGCTCCCAGCCATCTGGCATAACTTATTGTGCTGCCTTTGTGCTTGGTCCCTTAATCGCTGCTTGCAGCTATATTTGCAGCTTTTTTTAAATAAAGATTTTGAAATATAATGTTACAGTGTGTTATCATTGAACATTAAGCTCTTTTATTTCAAATGATCAGGGAAAGATGGATTCCTCATTATATGATTCCTTTGCATTTGTCAGAGTCTTAGACTCTGCCTCTGCGTTATTAAATGTTTCTATGATGCTTTTATTGGTAAATAATTATCTTATAATTTCTTTTACAGTGTTCAGAGCTGCATGGGTACATCAGGCCCCTGTTGGAGCTGTTGAATGGGTTGAAAACAGGTCGATATGATAAAGGTAATTTTTATTTATATACACTTGCGTTCAAAAGTGGGGCCAGTAAGATTTTAAGATTTAGATTAATACTTTTATTCATTAAGATTGCTTTTCATTCATACAATGTGACAGTAAAGATAATGTTACAAAATATTTTAAGACTTATATTTTCTATTCTTTAAAAAATCCTGAGAAAATGTAGCAATGTTTCCACCAAAATATTAAGCAGCACATCTGGCTGTTTCCAATTAAAATATAATTATTATTTTATTATTATATAACTGTTTTCTATTACAGTTTTACTGTAGTTTTGATAGTTTTACTTTACAGCCTTGGTGGGCAAAAGAGACTTCTTTCAAAAACATTTAAAAAATCTTTCCAACCCCAAACATGTGAATGTTAGTGCCCGTCCACACCTTATGTAATTTTAGATGTATTTGATTTATTAATTTGTTTCTTTTTGGCAGGTTTGAGCACATTTCAGCAGACTGTTGCCATGGATAGACTGCGAAGGATTGTGGGCGTTCTACAAAAACCTGACCTTGGGTATTTTATTTTATTCTATTGAACCTAACGCATTTCTCTGCATCTGATTAAATGCATTTAATTCAATTTGCCTTTTAATTAATCATATTTTTCTCCACTTCCTCCATAGAGAGAAGTATATGGGCACGCTTCTGCAGCTGGAGATGATGTTAAAGGCCTGGTTCCCTCAGGTGAGGCCTCAGCATTGCGATGGCACTCCCTCATTCCACAATTTTCTGGCTAGTCTGCCTCCACGCTGGAATCAAGACCAGTTACATATTCCTGTGAAGGTAAGCGGATAGAAGTGCTTTAACAAAGTATTAAGACAAGCAACATTCTTTTTGCTCCATAAGTCTTTCCACTTAAAGGGTTAGTTCACCCTAAAATGTTATCATCATTTACTCGCCATCATGTTTTGAACACGACTTCGGAACACAAACGAAGATATTTGAATGAAATCTGAGAGATTTCTGTCCCCCCTTTGACAGTCCACACAACTACCACTTTGATGCCTCAAAAAGTAAAAAAATAAATGCTAAACGAATCCTTATGAATAAGGGGTTTAGTCCAAATTTTCTAAAGAGACACGATCATTTTATATGGTGAACAGATTTAATTTAGGCTTTTATTCACATATAAACATTGATCAACTCACACATCATTTGTGGTAAACGGAAGTTCAAGCATGTCCGCTCAAGTGTGTGTTACGCAGCACATTTGAGCTTCAGCAAGAACTAATGAGATTCATTCTTGCTCTTACAGCAAGTACGGTTGAGCTTCTGTTAATGCTCGCTGAGCAATGTTTATATGTGAATAAAAGCATAAATTAAATAGAAATAAATTTTGTCATATAAAGCGATCATGTTTTCAGGATATATATATCAGTGTCTTTAAAGTCCAAAACAATCTTGAATGGTTTAATACTGCCTCTTTCATTAACATCAAAACCCTTTTTCTTTCAGAAACGCAGATTAAGTTGGTCAGACTCTGACTCGCAAAGTTCGTCAAGTAGCAAACGCTTTCTACAGGACGATCGAGGACCGAGCCCCAACGATACTAGCTCATGGCTCAGCAGCTCTGAAACCACATCTAGCGAACTTGAAGAAGACAGTGCAATCTCTACAAATCAAAATGTAATTATATCTGAACCCAAACACATCAGCCATCTTCAAGTTGAGCAAAAGACAAACTCCTTAAGTTTAACCCCTGTGACTGCAACAGGAAGACTGCTTCCACTTGTAATACCACCACCAGCCACAGATGGCAGCATCTTGGGCATGCAGGATTGCTCAGTGTCCTCCACAACACCTACTTCTGTCCGACCAGCAGACTTAATGATAAGTGGGAAAGATTTGGTATATATAAAAGGAGAAGGGCCAGAAAAACAGGTTGATAGTAAACATTGCACAGAGATGTTAAACACATAACGCTTTGAAGTTTCTCGCGTTTAAAGGAATGGTTGAATTAGCTGTTTTTTTCGCAGCCTGTTGATATTGGGAACTCGTTGTTTTTTCACAAAGTGAAAAATGTTCAGTTTGTCAGACTTTACATTCTGCCACATATATATGTACAACACAGAAGTTATCATATGTACAATATGGCATAAGATTTTTTATTATAAGGTTATAGATTATACATTTCTAAAGTTCTAAGAGGTCAGAGATGTGTCTTAAAATACGTGCTTGAGCCATATGGTCAACCGGTGACACATGCACAAGCTATCAAACACTCTACTGCACTGCCTTTCATGATGATACAGGCTTCCAACAATATTTATGAACATGGCAACAGGAAGCTAGATATTTGCAGACGATAAAACGTCCAGAAAATCTACCTTAATGTCCTTTGACTTGAATTGAAAACCACTTTGAGCAACGAATGGAATAGAAATGCATGTGGAGGATATTTTGAGGCAGTTTTATTTATTACTTCGTTACTTGAACATATAATTCTTATAAGCAGCCTTAAAATGTCCCAGAAGAGTCCATACATGTGGGCCATGGGTCATTATCATATCTCAGTGTTGTATTTTTATTAAGATACGGAAACAAAACAACAAATGGGATGCATAATGAAGTGTTATTCTATAATCTGGTGGGCAAATGGTCATTTCATGGAAATGTTCTTGCCAAACACAGTTTGCACATTTATGTTTTTCTGCTTCCATGTTGTAATAGTTCATTTTGTCACACAAATCTAGGTTGTTTCCTTTTACTTTTTCCATTTAGAATTTGTTTTTGTTAGTATCAGCGTTGTAATTATTAACCATTTTCTAAAACACGTTGAAGTTCATTTCGAGGATGTGGAGTGTCCCGCACTGTAAAGATCACACTGAGGAAGATAAGACTTTTATTTAGCTATTTGTAGAATATATTCTGAAATGATAGATGCAGTATTTGGTTGTAGCTTCATGAACTTTTGTTGACTGAGACGCATGTTGTCACGTCCTTGTGCAGCTGTACGAGTATCGTGAAAATATGAGTATGTTGTTGCCATCATAAGGAGATCCTACTATAAGGGAAAAGTGCATATGAAAATGTATTGATTAACATTTAATGGCACTTAACCACTTCATGTGATTGTGAAGGTAAAGCATTTTGAGGAAGTTTTTTTTATTTGTTCAGAAAAGTTATCAATTGTAGCACTGTTCTTTTTTCTATTCATTGTTCAAACCCAACTTCTTTTTTAAGTCTGTTATTGTATTAATGTTTTTTTGTCAAGGTTGCTGAAGAGTTTTTCAACATGTTCCACTTTTTGATATCATTAAATGTTTCAAAGTTTCTTATATTGTTATTTGCAGTCTCTGTCTCTTTTTATTTTTTATTTTTATTAATGTCTTTTTAAAACTCAATTTAGGTATAGCCTATACAGCAAAAAAAAAAAAAAAAAAAAAAAAGAAAGAAGAAGAACAAGAACAAGAAAATGTAAATATATTTTTAAATATACACTATAACATTAAAACATTTGGGGCCAGGAAGATTTTTTAAAAATGTTTTTCAAAGAAATCTCATGCTGACCAAAGCATATCATGATGACTTTTTTGTGTTAAAAGTAATATTGTGAAATATTGTACTTTAAAATGTATTTCTATTTGAATTTGAACATACTTTTAAAATATAATTTATTTCTGTGATAACAAAGTTGAATTTTCAGCATCATTACTCCAGTCTTCAGTGCCACATGATAAGAATCATCCTTAAGAATCATTCTAATATGCTGATTTAGTGCTCAATAAACATTTTTATATCAATGTTGAAAACAGTTGTGCTGCTTAATATTTTTGTGGAAAAAAAAAATATAATAAAAAAATATATATTTTGTAAAAAAAAATTTCCAGGATTTTTTTGATTCATTTAAAGTTCAAAAGAACAGCATTTATTTCAAATAGTTTTATTGAAATAAAGGTTCAAATGTCTTTTTAAACATAAATAATAATAATAATAATAATAATAATGACATTATTTTTTTAATATATATATTTAAATATTATCTACCCCGACCCTAAGCTATGGAGCCAGAATAGCCTCAAATATAATACATTTACAAAACAAATTCTGGCTCCATACTAAGCAGTTTAAGATGGATGGATATATATTTGATTACGTAACACTATATTTGTATCATTATACATTAGTAGTAATGTATAATAATTATACAAATATATTATTACGTATTCTAATATATTTAAATAAATATATACGTATATAGAATATTAGTAGCATGGTAACATGTCAGTAGGACAGACACCGACAGCTCTACATTTCTCGATTGTTCTATCTGAACATGACTGACCCCTACTGGATGTCTGTTTGTTTTATATTTGAGCAATATGCAAGATTAATGTTTCAAGATGTTTCCACGAGGCTATTTTTTTATTTTTTATTTCGACACCAAGTGATGTATACTATAGAGATTATCCTTGTGATTTCAGACCGTGAACAAGGAGGAAAAGGTTCAAAACAAGGAGAAAAAGAAAGAAAGAAAGAAAGAAAGAAAGAAAGAAAGAAAGAAAGAAAGAAAGAAAGAAAGAAAGAAAGAAAGAAAGAAAGAAAGAAAGAAAGAAAAAGAAAGAAAGTACGAGTATCAACCGGTATCAAATGTACTGGTATAAATACATGTCAAGTGTTGTTATTGTAATATATATTGGTGATAATGGAGTCCATGCAGTATCCACACATGAACCTGTAAGCGGCAGCATCGCGAGTCCGCGACCAGAAGACCTGGAAAATGGCGGCTGGAAGTGCTGGCGTAAGCGGCCACAATAGTGGCTCATCGCCGCGCTTAGAGTCCACTTTGGACCGTCGCTTTCAGACTGTATCCAACACCATGGAATCCATTCAGGGACTATCCTCCTGGTGCATCGAGAACAAGAAATATCACAGCGTGATCGTTCGATACTGGACAAAGTGGCTGCGCAAATGTGAGTATTTAGCACGTTAGCCGGCTAATCTGAGCCTAGCTGTAATACAACACCTGTTTACGGCCTCATATTTGCTTAACCTGGTGTTCCAAAATGGACGTGCGTGGTATTTGTGCAAAAAAGTATCACATAAGTTATTGTGACGGACTACTCTCTCTTCTTCACCCCACTAGACAACTGTCGTGGTTTATTAACGTTAGCAAACTGCTAATCTGTCCCCATCAGGTCAGGAGGACAGGTCGTGTTTCAGAAGCTGTGATGTGCCTTCCTAGACTGCGTTTTGGCGCTTTCCGAGGCAGCATCTCTTTTAGGCATCATACTTTTCCTCAGGAATAGCGGAGTTCTGGGTCAGCTGCATTTTAGGTGTCATAGCATGATTCGAGTCAGCAACTTTTTGGCCGATAAAAGGGTGCATTTGGGGGCAGAATGAGGTGTCCGGGTCAGTTAAATTTCATTTGGAGTTGGTGTTTGGTGCCAGCAGATTGGGGCAATTTGGCACAGCTAAATTATGTTATAGTGTTATAAAAGGCATGTTTGTTTGTCAGCTGCACTTTTGGGCAGGACGGGGGGTTTGGATGTCATACACGTGTTTTGAATCTGCATTGTATGTTTTTGGGCGATACAGCTAAGTTATATTGTTTATTCATCTCACTGACTCTTGGTGATTCTGGTAATCTCTTGCCTGTCAATGATTTTTCCGGGGTAGGTTGCCAGGTCTTTCCCTAATCCGCCCCATTATTTATACAGTTTCTTGTGAAAGTATTCGTTATGCTAAACTATATTAAATTACATTTCTCTCTCATCACATCACTCTATACCAACCATAATGTCAAAGCAAAAAATAGATTTGCGACAACACTGCAACTGTAATATAAAGGAAAAATGCAAATGAGTTCATTCAAGTATCCAAACCTCTAACTCAGTATATAGCACCTTTACAGCTTCAAGTCTTTTTGTGTATCTGACAAGCTTTGCATCTGCATGTGTATAGAATTCCAAAGCTGCCAAACAATATGAGACGTTATACAAACATATGTATAGATACTTTTATTTTCTGATGTATAATTGTAGTTTTTCCACATTTATTTATTTTCATATGAATTTCTACATTTATTAATTTTTACATTTTCTACATTTCTTTGTCCATATGGGGGTGTTTTATACCTCAATCAAAGCTATCGCGCTCTGAGTGGCAAGGGCGAGACTTTGAAGCCAAAGGGACACCTTGTAGTGTGACCAAAAGAAACGCAAGAGGTGTGCGTGGTTTAGTGTTGTCAAAAATATCGATATTTCGATATGTGTGGATTTTAAAATATCTGAAATGGGTCCAGGACTCCTTTTTAGCAGGATCGACAGGCAGCTGGTATCGTGTATTCTCATTTTTTCTCTTCTCTAATGGTGACATGTATCTGCCTATATCAAATATAGCAGGCTTCATTCAGTGATTGAAACAAATATTATTAATATTAATTGAAGTTGTACAGCATATTGAGCGCTCCGAGCGAGCTCTGCTGTGCTACACATGGAACGGTAAATAATCACACCAGTGAAAGCAGTGCATTTATCCTTTTTTTTCATGCAATATCTCTTCAGTCAGTACAGTAGCCTACATTTTAGTAATGTTTCTGTTTAACGTTAAATAAAATGAGGCATGGTATGCTAACTGTATCTTCCATAGCTTGCATATAACTTTATCTCGCGGCTCAACAATTTTACCTCTTACTGACCAAAATCGGCTTTAGGATGAAAAATAACAATATAACAAACTAATGAACTGCTTCAGTCCGCGTGAAGGCACTAAGCTGTATAATGTCTGCTGCATAAACCAAGATTATACTGTAATATTCCTGCTGCGCTGCTCTCTGTGCTTTAATGTTTATCAAACAACAAAAGACCAAAAAAAAAATGTAAACAAAATTGCTCTACTCTAGGCTAAACTTTCATAAACCGTGCGTTCACACCGCCGCCGGCGAGAGCGTCAAAATTCGCTCTTGCCGCCCTGACAACGACGCTGTAGAAAGCTCCGTGGACGTGCTGCCGCTCTGACGTAGATCGAATGTTTTTTCTTTTT
Source organism: Pseudorasbora parva (assembly GCF_024679245.1). NCBI lineage: Eukaryota > Metazoa > Chordata > Actinopteri > Cypriniformes > Gobionidae > Pseudorasbora > Pseudorasbora parva. The sequence goes on from NC_090190.1 coordinate 33,138,364, forward strand.
TTAAACTGTATTTAAAGAGGCCGCAAATCAAACAAGCATGTTGATGGATATACTGACCACAAGTAGGGTATAAATTAACTTCATGAAATCGTTTAAATGTGAAAGTAAGAATTAATTGCACACCTGCTGAACAACGAGCGTTCTAGCGCCTATAAAATAGTGTTGCGCGACTTCTTAACAAATTACACATCACTATGAATGATCTTGTCATAAATGATAGGGAAACCCGCACAGCAATGATCAACCTTTCCTACAAATTGCTTGGGAACTAATGTGGTCGGAACCAAAGTTTACAGGCTTGCGTTCTCTGGATTTCTCTCAAGCGGAGCACTTCTACATTCTGACTGGTTGCCGCCTGTTGCCGCTGAACCGCGTCATAGCTCATTACCATAAAGTTGAGCTGATTTCAACTCTCCTCGACGCCCAAATCGTCCAAGACGCGCCGCGCCGCTCTCGCCGGAGCTCGCCGCCCGGCTCCCATTGAAAATGAATGACTTCCGGCCAGCTTGACGCTCTCGCCGCCGGCGGTGTGAACGCGGACATGCAGGCAAAATCCAGTCATAAAAACGTAATTTACTGCATGAATGGCACGGAATTGGTTTTGATGGGAAAAAAAACGTTGGTTAGTACACGTAAATCAAATTGCTATATATATTATACTAATAGTGTCTGTGAATATTAAGCCGCAAAAGACTGTTTATTTAAATATGAATCCTGCAATTTTTTCTGTTTCTGCAAATGAATGGAAGAGACGTGCGGACGGCGCGATTCATTTACCTTACACTGAAAGCATAATTATGGTCTCATTTGAAAGCAGACACTTGGCAGTTTTCTGTAAAGTCCAAATTATAATAATTTTTATAATCAAAAATCGCTATAATAATCTTCAAAGTTTTGTAAAGTTATTAGAAATGTATTTGTATGAAATATCTTTATGAAAATAAAATTGAAGTTGGCCTTGGAGCAATTTAGAAATATGCTACAGCTAAAGCCACAAGTCTGATCATGTTATATTTCATATCTGAAGATGATAAATCTAAAATTCAGATTTTTATAAAATTTTTGCAAGATGTGATTTTATTTTGAGATTTCTCTAAAACATCAACTGATGTTTATTGCCATGTCTTGTGAGCTTTATATACAGTGTATTGCCTCTATTGTTTAGAGGTGCAAACTGCCCCATTCAGTTTGTCTCACCGGCACACATTCACACTTCTGCGGACTGGGCTATAATTATTATTCCTCGACGAACGACTCTATTCAAACTGTTCTATTTAAACCTAATTTCTAAATCAACCCTCTCCCTTCACCTTCTCTGAGACTCTATCAAATGATTTCTTGCAAATAAAGTTTTACGTTTCAAAAATGTTCATAAAAATAAAGTATTTTCTCAGTGGCAGGTGCATCTTAGCATGTTAGCTTAGCACAACAGCAAAACAACAATTTATAAGATTAAAATCATGTTTTATTCAAAACTTACTTTATGTCACTATATACTTTATAAGTCGAGTGTTTTATATAACAATGTGTGATCTCGTTCCTTTGGGTCAAAAAATCTGACAGAAAATACACAATGTTAAAAGCTATGTGGAATAGCATTGCATTATAAATATAAAATATTATGAAACCACCCAACATGGCATAAAGAACACAGACCAACCATATATTGCCGCGATTGTGTGTTTGTCTTCAAACGTGTCTATCTGCATGTTATTGCGATCTGACACTCTCTGGAAGGTTTGTTTATGTGAGAGAGTTCCTGGAATGTCACATGGTTTGTCTGTTCTTCTTGTGCTATATATGGACTGAATGTTCACTAGTACAGCTTGCCATAGTATAGTTTGTATAGTTTGTCAAGGTAATTACTTACATCTGATAGTAATTTTGAGCTAATTTAAGCAAAGAGAGCTTCAGAACGTCCACGTTAAGCTTTTCTCGGAGAAAAGAACAAAGAACGGTACTAAAGTCTTTCCTAAAAAGGGAAAATGTGTTTTACTGACCGGATATCGCAAATGTTTAATCTATCTACGAGCTCTGCTTCACCTTCGTTGCTCTGGTTGGTTGTAGCGATATCCTATCGCGTGCAGAGGGAGTTTGAAAGACAACCGTTTATCCCGCCCCTCAGATTGAGCCCTGACAATGGTGAGTTTCCAGACCAAACATCTTGATTTATATATATATATATATATATAATATATATATGGGGGCATGTGACAAGTAAGGGATCAGGACCCCGACGCGAAGCCGATGGGTTAACAGAGCCTTCTGATTCGAATCGATGTGTTTGTGTAAGAAAAATATCTATATTAAAAACATTATAAAGGAAACATGCCTTGAAGTCTTCCATTGAAACCCACGGCTGTTTAAGCCACAAGATGGCGCCAGCGTTAAGCATAGAAGTAGTACCGGTCAAGATAACTCGTATTACTCATATGAGCGGGTGTTATCTGAGAATAACGTACCGCTGGAATGCGCGATTGACCAATCAGAATCAAGTATTTCACAGAGCTGTGTAATAAATATCGGTATCTGCAATTGTACGTCACTAATGACAACACTAGTCTGTTGCAAGTCACACAGGACATGAATAACTTAGGTTGCTTTTGGTCCGCACCCGGGTTTGATTTGACGTCTGCTTTAAAAGGTGGTCTGGGGTTGGTTTCATGTGAACTCTGGTACAGTTCGCTGCTGATGTGAACGCAATTGTACTAAATCGCGGAAGTAAACTATTATAAGCTATTATTGACGTGTAAAAAGGTGTGTTTCACTCATTTTCCTGACAAGCGTGACTGACATACTGCAAGAAGAGAGCTTTAGATCTCATTTTCGCACACCTTCAGCATTCTTTGGAGCATTTAGTGGTGATTTTGTTGTGTTGTGGCTTGATGTTGGTTAACTTAGCCTATATTTTCTTTTTTAATTTTTGGTTTAAAAAAACAAACAAAACTGCATGCATTTTGCGGAAGAACCTTTTTTTGGTTGTGTTGACTCTGTGGATCAATATGGTCATTGTACTGATCATTAGGGTTGGGTTAATGTTTTAAAATTTCACATTTAAAGAAATCGTATTTGACCATGTCTAATTTGTGTCTCGTGTGTGTGTGTGTCTCTCTCTCTCTCTGTCACACACACACACACACACACACACACACACACACACACACACACACACACACACACACACACACACACACAGAGACACACAGACACAGACAGACGGAGAGACACACAGACAGAGAGACACAGAGACATGCGTGGCAGAGAATGACGAAATGAGTCTATGTCGAAACCCTGCTGAACAACAAATAATGTTGATACTAGAAATGGATCTAATTTTTTTTCTATCAACAAAATTGCAAGGAATATCCCTGTGCCATAAATTTTTTTCCAAAGTTTGCTTGCCTGGTGTGCAAAAAGTATTGTATGTGTAAGATGCATCAATATGAGTTTATATTCTGGTTTAATTTATAACTCACTTTTCATTCCAAAGAATCTCAAAGTGCAACAATGAAAAAAGGGAAAAAATAACCAAAATTAATAAAAAGTAAAAATAAAGAAATATACAAACAATCAACACATAAAAGCCTGTCTGAACAGAAAAGTCTTCAGTTCAGCTTTAAACTGGTCCAGGCTCTGTACTGTTCTCAGCTCACTGGGAAGGCGGTTCCAAAGCCGTGCAGCCGAGCAAAAAGCTTGATTTCCCCCATGGTACGAAGCCTGGTGGTGGGGACTTGAAGAAGCAGGTGGCCTGAAGATCGAAGGGTGCAGGTGGAGGATTTCAGACTGATGAGTTCCTGCAGATATGATGGTGCATTTATGTGTGAGCAGGAGAATTTTTTAGTCAATTAGGGATGAAACGGGAAGCCAGTGCAATGAGTGTAGGATGGGAGTTATGTGATCATATTTACGGACTCTCATAAGGACTCTGGCACTGTTCTGGATGTATTGAAGCATCTGGATATTTCTGCCAGAATTCCCACTGAAGAGTCCGTTGCAGTAGTCCAGCCTAGTGGAGAAAAAGGCATGGACAAGTTTCTCTGCGTCTGGAAAGGTTAAAAGGGGACTGAGTTTGGAGATGTTTGAAAGGTGGTGGAAGGAAGTTTTACAAATGTGCTTAATGTGGTCATCGAAGGTCAGCTGTGGGTCAAACCCAACCCCTAGATTTGTGATTTGTGGAGGAGAAAGTGATGACCTGGCCGTCAAAGATGCGCTCGCTGGGATAAGGGAGAGGAGTGGATCTGATGAGGGGTGCCATCCAGTAGTACCTCAGTTTTACTGGAGTTCTGCTGGAGGAAGTTATTTCCCATCCATGCCTTAATCTAATATGGGGGTTTCAATACGACTTTGTTCATTTGGTTGAATTTTACACATTTTCAATGATCAGAAACTAAATTTGGTTCACTTTGCACAAAGCTCATACTTATTGTATTCAAGTTGAGGCACATTAATGAGGAGCTCTCAAAGGGGGTGTATTTATAAGAATCTAAAGCCCCTTTCACACTGCACGTCGGACCCGCAATATTCCCGGAACATTGCCGGGTCGCCTTCTGTATGAAAGCAACCATGTCCCGGCATTGATTACCGAATTGAACCCGGGTCGGGGACCTAGTAACATTGCGGTATTCGACCCGGGACGAGTGCTGTGTGAACAAAAGCCGAAACTAATGCCACAACGTGTACGTAGTTATCGTGCGACTCCTAGAGCTTGTTTTTTCAATAATACAACCCTGCAGTGCCAGAAGAGCTAGTCAGTGTTTTAAACGCAGAGAGTGTTCGTATACAAAAGAAACAAATTAAACAAGCAGAAATGTGCGCAAACTGGACACAAGTCGAGACCACGGAGCTCCTTACTATCCGCGCTGCAGCTGAGATCGCTCGCCATTATACGTCACATCAGGATGTCACGTGTCAACTCGTTCCGGGACCGTTACGGGTTGTGTGTGAAAGAGCACATATTACAGTATTTCGCCTACAGTGTGAATGGACCAAATCTAGCGGCCTGGGAACAAATGCCAGCATTAGGGTCGCATTATCCGTGTATTTGCCAGAATCGTAGTGTGAAAGGGGCTTAGGTTTGAATAATTTTCAGGGGTATTTGGAAGAAGGGATTTTGTTCATGAAGCTTCTGAAGCTACCAAGAGTTCAAATATATGATATCATAATTACCACTAGGGATGGGACGAAATATCGTTTGACAAAATATCGCGATACAAAACGTGACGAAACGCATCGAGGTCGAAAAAAATGTATCGCGAAATAAAGATAGATGGCACTGCTGCATGATTTGCGTAGAATGAGGGTGGGGTGCAGCAGCAAACATTAATAGGGAAAGAAAAGGGTTGACATTAGCATTAATATTCTAAACCAAAAATGCAGTTATTGCCTACATAAACTACCATATTTTCTGTTTAACTTTTATTAGACTCCAGAAAGAAAAGGGCGTTTTTTCACTGAGCACATTCTCTGCAGTCTGAGCGCGATGCACTGCAGCTCACTCTCGCTCATGTCTGAGGTAAATCATTAACACCATCACCGCTTACAGTACACCTGTTTTATTGAACTAAATACATTACAATCGGCTAAAACGAATGCACAGGTTACTTTCCTGATCAAGCGCGCTCCCGAGTCCGTGTTCTTCACACTGTCCACGTGAATCGCGGCCCAGTTCGGCGCGCACGCGCAAAATACCGGCAGTTAGTTCAACAGGAAATGCGGATCTCTTAAAGGGGCCGCACTATATTCCTACTCGTGTAATATGGACCTCCTCCAGGTATGGTGTGGTTCTGGTTCGCTCACTGGTACACATTAACAATTTTTCATACGAACTTTGCCCTGTTCTGAATTAAACTGCCAGTGTAAAAACTCCCTTTATATTCTTAAAATGAGAGAAATCACTAACAGTTACTTACTCATTATTTTTAAGTTTAGGCTTAAGAGAACAATTTCTTAGATAAACATATCTATGACCTTTGATATGTCTAGTCTTCATACTGTATTGATTATTATTGAATAAGTATGGTTTCACTAATAATAAATGTACATTTCCACAAAGCATGCATATTTGTCCATACCTAAGTTGATTAGAGTATTAAAAACTTAATTTAAACTTAATTTAAGATACATTTACAATTGCTAAAAAGGTGTGATTTCACATTTATTGGCACCCCTGTTTAAGATGTGGTCGCGGACTTCTAAAAATTCTTCTTTTTTTTTAAACAACATAGAACCAAAATGCAAAAAAATAGAAAAATCCTACCTTTCGTTTAAGTACATTACTTTGGTGGTAAAAAAAAATCACAGATTTGAAAAAAATAAAAATAAAATTTGATATCGTATCGTGACGTATCGTATCGTAACCCTGGCATATCGAGGTGTATCGTATCGTGAGTTTAAGTGTATCGTCCCATCCCTAATTACCACATTGACATCTCCATATCTCTGGGATTGAACCATATATGGCCTTAAAAATTAAGATTCCAAAAATGTTTCATTGGAAAAAAACCTAAAATGATATTAAGATATCTTAAATACTTCTTGAGTTGCACACATGTAAACTTCAAAAAATAATATTTTTTGGCACTCAAAGAGGTATATGCAACTATTTGATGAAGGGAATCAAGATGCATTTCTAGTTTCAGTATTATTTGTTCTTACACAATACGTATCAGCTATTTAAAGTTACCCACATTTGTTTTTTGACCATTGAAAAATAAAATTCAACTATTTGAACATGTGGACAAATTGGGATCCCTATATCTATGCGATTTGAACCATATAGGACCTCAATCACCAAATCGCCAAATCTCAGGTGAAACAGTATACATTCATGACATTTAATATTTTGGATTTCTTCTTCAGTTATGTATTTCTTTCACCAGAAATATTTTTCAAATCAAGATATTTAGCCATGGACCTCTGGTTGAGTTGAATTGGAATGACCCATTACTTTTTTGTGGTAGGGGTAGTGAAAATTTTGGCTAGGTAAGTAAAAATTTGAACCGGGCCAGTAGATAGCACGGTATAACCAGTTAGATGGAAAAGATTTCAAGCTGACTAGCTGAAGATGTTACTGTAGTTTTACTAGGGCTGCACAATTTATCGAATTTCTAATCGTGATTACGATTACAGATCCCACGATTATGTAATTGTTCAAAGCTGTGATTACAAAAAAAACTTACTTTTCGATTTTTTTCTGCATGCTTAAGAGGTGTGTTTAGAGCATGTTACGTTGTGAGAAGAGAATCAAGACTTCCTTCAGAGTAGGCACTAACCCAGCAAAATAGGAACTACCAGTTGACCTTAGTGTACGCTGACTGGTCGAACGCACGCGGAACATTTGAACCCACCATTTTTAAAGGGGTGGTTTCTGTGGGGTTTTTTCTAGGCTTGGTTGTGTTTATGGGGCGCAGTAAAACATGTCTTAATACTTCTTTTAATTTTTTACGCCATATTTTTCTTATGTTTGACCTTTATTCCACACCGCTGTCTCCACTGTTCTTTGAACGGCTTATTTGCTTCCTGCTTCTATGAAGCCCATCCCTCTGAAAAACTCATGGTCTTAGATGGTCTTAGATTGGTTGGATGGCCAAATGTAGTTTCCTGTATTTTTATTGGCTGAGGTCTCAAGCACAGGTTGTCCGGAAACACCACGTCCCTCACCATTACGGGCAGAAGTCACATCTGCGGTGACTAGCAAGGGGTTTATGATGTCACCAACACGGGAAGAAGTTTGTTGTAGTCCAAACCGGCCGTTTTTGTAGGCAATAAAACTGCCATAACTTTAAAAGACAACTACACTTACTAAAGTTAAAAAAGTGAAATCGCATACAACCAACCACAAAAAGCAGTGCACAGCCTATATGAACTAACAAACATGGAAAACAGTGCTATATGGACCTCTCAACCATTATGCTAAGTATAAAATCCAACAGAACTTTGAGGAGAGCAAGCAAAATGATTATGCATTTCTGCTCAGCTACTGACATTGGCCACACACTCATCAACCACACGGCAAACGCCAATGCTTTTTCATATACTGTGTACTTTCTTCGTATAACAGTTCTGCCTAATGACATATAAGACAGGACTGTTAAAAAGATCATAAGCTAATCAAGACGTAAAATGTGAGTGCCCTGTGCTCAGACTGGCGTCAAAATAAATATCTGCCACGCCGTCAAAATAAAAGACACAACAAAAAGCGTGGCTTACGTCACTTCAGAGTTCCTACTGTTGGTGCAAATGCAACCAGGAAAATGACCCTACAGGAACGTTTAGTTTTCTAAATCTGATTCGACCACCGTAAAAAGGATGTATGAGTGGGTTGCCTGTAATGAGTTATGCTTATTTAATGATATGAAAGATTACACTATTGTTCTAACTTTTTACATTTTTTTTACATTTTTGAAAGTCTCACAAGGCTGACAGGGTCCCCGCGGAGTCTTAAAAAGTCTTAAAAGTCTTAAATTTCAAACTCAAAATATAAGTCCTTAAAAAGTCTTAAATTCGCGGAAGCATTGCGTTCTAGGTCTTAAATGCTCTCGCCTCCCGCAGCACGCGAGCACGTGTGTGTGTGTGTGTGTGTGTGTGTGTGTGTGTGTGTGTGTGTGTGTGTGTGTGTGTGTGTGTGTGTGTGTGTGTGTGTGTGTATGTGTGTGTGTTTGTTCCGTGGTGTTTGTAGTTCTTTCTTTCGCTAGACCAACTATTGTTCGCTCTATTACAACTACAAATTAGACAAGCATGCCACTTCTATTGCAGCCAATCAGCTTTCGTGTTATTGGCACGAGCCTCTTTCTGATCGTACCCCACAGAAGCATTAAACGGATTTTATTCTTCAGCTGAGTCTGACGGTTCTTGCAGTTCCGCGATCGTGAACGCGAAGGCGAATCTTTCTCACCATCTTGCTTAATGACCAAATAAAAGTATAATACACCCGATTGCACTAAAATAGTTAATATCAGTGATGTGAACTCCGAACTCCGATGTCAGGCTGCGTGTGTGTGCTGCCTGTCAGTATAAATTTTATTACTGACCGATTACTTGATTACATAATTACTTGAAAATGTTTTACTTATATTAAGCAATTATTGCTGTGGTTTACTTTTAAGATGTTGGTCATATTTCCCACCCCAAGCGATCGTGTTATTAAAGATAGATAGCACACCACTTGACCAGCCTTTTTTTTTTGTAATGCCAAACAAGATTCATGCATTTTGTCAGTTTTATTGCCATGTGTGACTATTGTGCATCTAACATAATAATATGGTTAATGTTGCATCCTAATTATATTAAAAAAAATTGAAAAAAGTGACCACCACAATAAAAACTAATTTTGGTCAAATTTATATATATATAAAAATTTGACCAAAATTAGTTTTTATATATATTCTATAATATATATTTATATAATATATATATATATTCTAATCCTGGTGGGATTGAGCTATGAATAATAAGTTTACTAATACTTTGTTCAATTTAAATAAATTAAATAATATAAGTTTAAGTAGCGTAATTGAGTGATTCTGCATTTCCTATGCATGTTTTTTTTTATTGCGTGATATAGGTCTTACATTTTATTCATAATGGTCTTAAAAAGGTCTTAAAAAGTCTTAAATTTGACTTGGTGAAACCTGCAGATACCCTGGGCTGAATTTCTTTAATCAAAAATACGGTAAAAAAGGTAACTTTGTAAAATAAAGTTTTAAATAACTTTTTTATATAAATAGATTTTAAAAAGTAATTTATTAATTCCCGTGATGGCAAAGGTGAACTTTCAGCATCATCCTCCAGTCTTAAGTGTCACAGGATCCTGCAGAATCATTCTAATATGCTGATATGATGTTCAAGAAACATATCTTATTATCATCATTGTTTAAAACTACTGCTTAATCTTGGAAGTTTTGATTCAATTTATTTCCGGATTCTTTGATAAATATTAAGTAAAAAAAAAAAAAAACAGCATTTATTTGAAATAGATATTTTCATGATAAATTTACTTGTGATAAATGCACTTCTGAGCAATTTAATGCATATTTGCTGAGTAAAAGCATTCATTTCTTCAAGAAAAGAATCTTATTCAGGGCTTGACACTTATTTTTTTTCACTGCATAAATTTAGGATTGCCATTTCTGCATATAAAAACGCATTTTATTTTTATTGTCTTGAGATGCTATATATTTTTTAATATTTTGAATTCTATTTAATTCTGCCTTTTAACGGTATGTTAATTTTAGTTGAAAGTTTTAGTAATTCTGTTTTGTTTTGTGTGTTTGTTTTAAAATGTATGTATAGTTTTTATACATTTTTCTTTCAGTTTTAGTTTGGTACATCAGGTTAATGTAACCAAATATGTTAATTTCAAGTTTTTTATATTTGATTTTATGTCAACAGTGCATTTTGTCAGATTTTGTTATTTACATTTACATTTAATCATTTAGCAGACGCTTTTATCCAAAGCGACTTACAAAAGAGGAGAGCAATAGAAGCAATGATACAAACAAGGGCAACAACCTGTAAGAGCTGTAAGAAATCTCATAATCGAGCACAGTACACAAACAATTTTTTTTAAACAAACAAAAAGAAAACTTAATTGGATAGTTAAGTGCTAGGTTTTTATTGGTCAGGTGCAGCTGGATAAGGTGTGTCTTAAGATGTTTTTTGAAAATGGCTACAGACTCTGCTGCTGTTATGGTTTTTAATTATAATAACATTGATACTAGTAAAATCTATATATTTAATAATGTGTGTCAAATAATGTTCTTAGTCTTTCTTTCCTGTGACGGGTCATCCCAGACAGAAGCTAAATAGTTTACTTTAAATTAAATGGAAATTAAATTAAACGTTGACTTTTATTTAATAAACAAGCCCTAAATATACCGGGACTCTTCTTTTTAATTTTCTATGCTTTATTATTGCAGGATGCGCCTTCAAATTCAGATGAATTTGTACTGTATGAACTGTATACAACATATTACAATTAGGGCTGGGCAAGTTAACGCGTTATCGCATTAACGCATTAATTAATTAACGCTGTCAATTATTTTATCGTGCATTAACGAAGTTATTTGTTATTATGTTGAAGCCTGTTGCTCACTGCCTCTGAATAGCCTACACATAAAGACAAACCATTGGTCACAGGAGAATACAGTGCTGTCTGTAAGCCAAGGGCTTGACATTCTTTGTCTAGGACAAATGGGACAAATAAAATATTAAAATATCCAGAAGCGGTAGAATGATTCAGAATTTTTTGTTGTTATTATTATATTCAATGGAAACAGCGATTGACAATGGTGTCTGCCTCTGGTAACAAAGTCGCGTGGAGGCAGCGACCTGTCTCTTTGTGAGAGACATTCGTGGAGAAATTAAAACAATTGAGCAGCAATATAAACTCACAGAAGAAACATACTGGGGTAAAACAGAGTTTTTTTGTAGTTGTTGATATTTATGATATTGTTAATAACACAAGTCGACTTTGCAATCGTGAATTGTGTGTCATGAATGGTGTAGCCTTGTTCAATAAAGTAGCCTGATTAATATTAAGTTACTTACATTTTAGATCCAACCAACCTTTTTTGTTCTATTTCACCCATGATTTCACCGACGAAAATAGTTCTGGAGGAAAGCAACACTCAGCGCGGTGTTTTGGTACTAAATGATTCAGCGTTTTGAATGAATCATTTGAATGAACGACTCAGTGACTCACTTATGAAGATGAGCACTTGCTGCCCCCTATTGGCGGTTATGTTTAAAAGTATAATTGCATGTTTTATTTACAACATCAATCTTATAACATTATTTATTGCAGCTGTATTTTTTGCAGTTTCAATTATTTAATTTGATTGGTAACAGCCTATAGTGTCTTTACTATTATAACTGAATTTATTAATCAAATGTAGGAATTGAACATGAAAGATGATACATACATTTAATAATATATAAAAAAAAGGCCTTTATAAAATTAAATAACTCCCTGGCGTGAATATCAGAAATATGCAGATTAAAGTCGGCCTATGTGAAAGCTGAAAGAACACTGATGAGAATATTACTACAGAATCAATATATGTATACCACCAATTTAACTTAATTTGATTAAATTAATGTTTAAGTTGATATATACAAGAAATATTGTAACTGTTACTAACTTTTAACTGCTGTAAAAAGCACCTTATTTGTTTAAAATGTTTGCAAACCATATGTTATAGCACTTTTGCACTTTTTATATAGCAGCACTTTTGTATTAATTATTGAATTTTGCACACACTGCGATTAATCGTGATTAATCACAGAAAATAATGTGATTAATCATGATTTAAAAATGTAATCGTTGCCCAGCACTAATTACAATTTAAACACTGTAAAGTACCGTATTTCCTCAAATAAAAGCCTGTAGTCAATTAAACGCCGGGCCTCTGATAGTTGCCAGGGGCGTGGTCAGCACGAACAAATAAAGGCCGGTCTCAAATAAAGACCGGGGGAAAAGGTGTGGATAATTTCCTAAATGCATTCAAGTTCATCGTAATGTTAAGTAGGGTTATGTTGTGACTGCTGACCGACATCATGATGGAGCAAAACCTTCCTGACCCGATCACATGTAAATGCGTAAATAGGGTTGGGAATCGTGAGAAATTTTCCGGTTCCGATTCCGCCTAACGATTCCGGTTCCGATTCCGGTTCCATTAAAATTATTAAACAAATAGTGGTAAAGGAAAAAGGCACAATACGCAACTTTAAACAATCCTTTTTTGTGTTTATTACTTGCTCTCAAATGAATTTACAGGTTGGCAATGTAAAAAAAAAAAAAGTCCTGTACTATACATATTAGGGATGTCAATTTTCACAAATTCCCATGATCGATCATCGTTTAAATTAACGATCAATTAATCGATTAATCGTTAACCATAATACTGAAATATGCGTCTACAGCAGTGGCTTATAGCCGACAGACAGTAGGCCTATGTGCAATGCTGCTCAAAACACCATGTTCTTCACCAAATGAATGAGAAGTATTTTTTTTATCTAAACAAAGGGCTATGGGACTGTAAAATGAGTCGATGTTATTTATAATTTAATTAAATTACTTATTTAATAACCAAATATAACATGTAATACAACACGAACGCCGCCCTTAGATCTGTTATTCAGAATTTCTGGACGCACTTGCAAGAACAACGTGCTGAAACGTCACCTAAACCCAATTAATTCAAAACGATTTATTAAAATATTGTTTTAATTAATGTTATGTAATGTGACAGTCCCAATCATAGTTATTATTAGTCGTGCGTTGCTGTTTGAACTGCGCGAGCTGAAGCGGATGCGCTGAATCAACACTGGTAAGTTACACTGCTCTTTGCTAGCACGTTATTTAACTCAACAAAAAGCTTCCTATATGAGATTAATCAGATTTATATAAAGTTAACAAAATATTACAAATTATATATCTTCACAAAATGATGCGAATGAACAAGTGAACTTGAATTGAGTTGCTGATGATCATATTCAGAATGGGAGACGCGCTCTCCTGGAACAACGCTCTGAACACGGCACCTAAACCCAATGACTTTACAACCATTTATTAAAATAGTGTTCTCATTTCTGTTATATAATATGACTGTCCCAATCATTGTTATTATGCATTGCTCTGTATGCGCTAAAGCCGAAGCACTAAATGAAAACCGGTAGCCATCACTGACTGAAGCCATTTGTTAGTGCGTTTTATTTCGCTAAAAGAAACGCATCCTTTATGATTGATCACATATATAACGTTACAAAATAAATGTAATATTAAAAATTACTTCAGCACAATCTGATGCGAATGCACAAGTGAACTTGAACTAAGTTACATGCGCGAGTCAGAATGTGTGAGTCATGTTGTGCATGCGCTCTTCCTGGATGAACGCAATGATGAAACACACGGCAAATAAACCCAAATAATTAACAATCACAATGTTTTATTACAATAGTGTTCTCATTAATGTTGTGTAATATGACAGTCCCAATCAGTCATTATTAGTGCTGTTGGAGCTGCACGCTGAAGCTGATCACCGCCACACTTTTACTACCGCTCACCTCTAACGTTAATTATTAACCAAATGCATCCTTATGAGATAAATCAGCTATAGATAGGCCTGCACAAAATAAACACAATATTACAACTTACATTTGCACAAAACAAAAGGCTGCGAATGCACATGCAAGCTTGCAGTCATGATGAAGGTGTGACTCCTGTAAAATGGTCCCAAATAGAACTCGGGCATGCTCGCATCATTTTTCCTCCCGTTTCCTCAAGCACGCGCATGACCCTGCTTAATCGATGATCGATAAGTCTTATCGATTAAATGTCTTATCGACAATTAATCGATCATCGATTAATCGTTGACATCCCTAATACATATATTACAGGATTAATCGAGCCATATGGAATTTATGGAAATTAAAATAAACATGTTCAAATTTACACCTCTGAAATTGTCTTATTACATTTTCTCTCTCTGTTTTAGGGATGTTAACCGATGACCGTTTGACCCATGGTTGACCGTATCAACGTTAACCGATCAAAGTTGTCGGTTAAAAAAAAAAGTTATCTCTAAATTAGGCTATTATAGACAGTGGACTAAACGCTACAACAGTTAGCCGTCTCATTCCAAAATCTTTTTGTGTGAAGTGAACATATCCCTCGCACTCAATTTTTCATAACTCTCCTGTTTGTACTTAATAAACGATTAAAAACATTTGGGGCGAAGTCGCAGCGTTTCCGCGCTCACAAGGTTTGCAAAAAGTAAACAGGCTAAAACACTCGAGGTTAGAGCCAGAGCAGACGACAGTATGAAGCGTGCATTCCGCATAAGATGGGCTTACATTTGGAAATATAACTTATTACATCTACATTTCAGTGGTAACACATAAGGTGTTGATCGTCTTTCTTTATTATTGTTAGCACTTACTTACCTCGAACTAAAGCGGCGTCTCTTCAGAGCTGTTATTTTCTTAAATGAGCCGCGGCAATGTTTCAAATGACCTCATAATGCTAGACAAATGCATAACGCTCCCAACCCTATGCGTAAATAGTACAAGTGTGCAATGTTGTGGAATATATACACCAAAATGAGTTGCATCTGATACGCTGTTTTTCGCGTGCATATGATACGCAATTTATGGCGTGTATATGGTAGGCATGTGCCGATATCAATTTTACATGTTGCGATTAATTGCTGAAGCTTTTATCACGGTATACGATATTATCACGATACTGAAATAAGTTGGGGAAAAAAATGTTGTCATAGCATAACAGATTTAAGAACTATTTTTGTAATAACAAAAAAAAAAAGTTTAAATACAATGCACCAAAAATATATACAGCTCTGGAAAAAATTAAGAGCCCACTTATCATTGAGAAATCAATGTTAAATGGTCTATTAATTTTTTCCAGAGCTGTATAAGTGCAATTTTCAAACAGATTAAAGTGCAAAAGAATTAGGCTATAAAGAACAACAGGTAAAAAATTACAATAAGGTCTCATTATTTAATGCATTACCAAAAACATTATACTTTCTGTAACAAATGTAACTATTGCTCAATCTTAGTTAATGTTAGTTAAGAAATACTTATCATTGTTAGTTTTATCTTATGTCCATATAATACGCCATAAAGTGTGTATCGTATGCACGCCAAAAACAGCGTAGCAAATGCACGACATAATACGCATCTGATGCGACGCGCCCTGATGCAAGTCTTGACAGCTTTGAATTGACTTTGACAGAAGAGCTGCACGATGGGTGTATCTTGTAACA
Source organism: Pseudorasbora parva (assembly GCF_024679245.1). NCBI lineage: Eukaryota > Metazoa > Chordata > Actinopteri > Cypriniformes > Gobionidae > Pseudorasbora > Pseudorasbora parva. The sequence continues at coordinate 33,154,149 of NC_090190.1, forward strand.
CAGGGTGAACTCAGTGTGTACATTGATAATTTGAGGGAAATATAATATACATTTTATATAAGACCTTGAAATGGCGCTCTGTGGTGCGGCAGGATTTTGAACAAAATCTTGAGTTGCCGTGGACAGGCACCAAATGCCAATTGATAGTCAGTGTGCGTACACTCATTGAAAATAATGTTTGAATTTTAAAGACGTGGCGCGGCACTAAGCTTGGCGTCCGTTGTGCGACCGCCTTCTCTGCATTTAACTTAATACAGATAGGCTACAAAATAAACTATGTTGTTGAAATATTGTGAAATGGTCATATGAACTAGGCTACACGAACAACCGTTTAAAATACAGTATGCAAAATCAAAATGTTCTATCTCCGTAATGGATTGAGAAAAGTGCATGCAAACTATTGGAAGCGTGGATGAGTAATTAGTTGGGTCAGAAAAATAACGAAATAATAGTTTTTAAGTATCAAAAATTATGTAAAGAGACTGTAGGCTATTAAAAAAGTGCTTAAAAGTGCACAACTATCTGTATTCAATTATTAAGAGAGAGATTTTTTTCCTCACGTGCAACTATAGAATGCACGGAGTCATTAGTTGGGTTATAAAAATGACGAAATTTAAAAAAAATTAAATTAGAAAATAATATTTATGTAATATATTTATGTGTAGAAAAGTGCTTAAAAGTTTTCACAACTATTATTAAGTGGAAGGAAGCTTTTTCCCTCACATGCAACAATAAAGCACCGATCGAGTCATTCGTTGGATTAGAGGCTAAAATAACCTCACGAAATAAACATTTTACATTATTCAAACTGACTCAATTGTTGTTACCGATTAGGCTACCGTAATTCCCATTTTGGGCGCATTTACGCCTAATAATTACTGCGTGCGACTGGAAAAATATTTAGGCGCACCGGTTCGAGTGACCTGATCGATTCTCATGAATGGATGTGTAATACAATCGGAATAAAAACTACAACTCCCAAAGTGCATCAACACTGAGAAACTGATTTTGAACTGAAACGTGTCCTACTGCAATCAACTGCTTTTCATTCCTCAGTCAGCAGAATAAGTGCAAAAAAGTGTGCGACCAAATACCCTGCAAGATTGTTTACAAAGTGAAACGGGTGTGACGATGCAGCAATGGGCACTTTAACTACGCCTCGCGCTGATGATTTACAGCCAAATCAAAATGAACTGGAAATTTGGATTATCATAAACAAGCTCAGAAATTATCGGATGCTTGGGGCATGAATGGCATCAAAAACTAATTTATTAACAATACATTTAAAAAGCCATTGAGTTTAATCTTTATCACACATGCTATTTCGAAAAATACTAAATGTATACAATGAGCAAGTATATCATCAATATCATCAACCGTGTTTTTGTCATATCCTGAAAGAATCACTATGGTACACATAAAATAAGTGTTTATATTCCCGCTGCGGATTAGCACCGTATCCGCGCTACTCGCCATAGACACAAACAGAGAGAAGTAGATCCGGCTGCAATGTTCTTCCGAGAGACCTATGCAGTTCTGCTTATGAAGCGCCAGAGCGCCAAAAGTTACGGCTTGCTATTGCTCAGAGTATTGGCATGATTGCATGTGTGATTCTGATCTTGTACTAAAGTCCAATAGACAAGTTGATATTGAGTAACAACGTTTTAGCCACAACACTGTCTAGACTATTTGTGAAAATCAAAGCCACACCAGAACTGATGCGAATCTCCGCAGCGATTCGATTCAAATTTATCTGTGTTTTGAACTATTGACTGAACTGATCATTAAGATGCCACCTACTGGCGGTTTTATTTTCATATTTATACTTTGCATGGACTTTTTATTTAAAATATTAAACTTTTAAAGTTTAATTTGTACATAATTCTAAATTCATAAACTTATATGTAAAACATACATGAGCTGCATTAAATGCTTTAGGTGTTTGGTTGTATGAAGTCCAGTTCTGCTTTTTTCGTGTGTGTATTAGGCATGTGCCGTTTGTCGTTAATGCGATATATCACGATAATGAATATGCACGATTTTGTTATCGTGGGCCTTTCAAAATATCATAAGTATTAATTTATTAACAATTATTATAATTTTTTATAATGCACTCAAGAATACTTGCCCATCAACCGTATAAATGTTTAACACCGCTGTATTCTGCGTCAAATATATATATATATATATATATATATATATATATATATATATATATATATATATATATTGTATATGGGATATAAAAACACTTTAACCAGATGATTTAAAAAGCTCTATTTGAAAAGAATGAATTGTTCTAGAATAATTGGGGTGATTTTGTAGTGGAGTGAATCTGTATAGAAAATAATAAACACATTACAAGCATAGATAAATACAACAGAATATGACAAGCATATGTTTGGACCAAGCGGCAACCTCCCCCACTTTCTGTTGAAGCCTATACGGAAGTAACTTAAACTGCGATTCCTCGACAGGCTCCAGAAGGGAGCAGAATCTCATTGAGCCCCATGTTAAAATTTCCAACTTTACAGCAGAAAAAAACAAAAATGTTTACAGCCTGGTACAAATTGTGGTTTTGGTCTATATGGCTAATTTTGCCTTTCATGACAACTGTGAGGGGCGTGATTTTTTTTTATAACTCACTAGTTTACATTATATAAAGCCTTAAAGTTCTGCAAAATTAAGGGCGTGGTCACTGATTGACTGGTGAATAGCCATTTATCCACCGTCTGTTAGTCATTGCGTCACCTAAGCTCCGCCCACATCCCGCCTCTTTGCCCATTTTCTGTTATCTGGCTGTGACTCGCCATGATGCGCTGGCAAGATTATGTTCTTGAATATGATGACAGACAAGCTGCATAAATATGACATGGCACTAGCTGTTAATGTAATCTTCTTTATAGTTTATTAATAAAGTCTTGTAGTTTGCACTTTTTTTCTCATTATTAGTATACATTTAGATTGGAAATGCATTTCATGAATCTGTCAAACCTAATTGTGCTTTAAACAGTCAAGTTTCTTACTGAGTCTTATCAATCTATTTACTCACTGGTTGTTTTTAGGACAATATATAGTTAAAGATATTTTAATAAATGGTATTGTATAGTAGGAAAACTATCAAAATATTTTGGAAAAATAGTATTGTTTATGGTTTAGAAGGTTATTATGTCATTATGTTTATTTGAGGGATGGGAGGAGGGGTCAGTGACCACTCTCTGTAGGAGACGCTGATAAAAAAGTGAGCTTTTTTGTGATTGAATGACAGGAATATAATTGAAGAGGCATCAGATAAATTGCATTTTTTGATCTCTTTAGATGGCTTGGTGTTTTTTCGTGGAATTATTGATCCAGATAAGTGTTTTCTGAACATAATTTTTTTCTGAGGATGTGCTCATAAAGGGATTTTTTTAATCTCTAATGAAAATGGTTATTGTTAAAATGTAATTTTATACAATAATTTTATGTGTAATTTTGTTTTCCGTTTGCATGAAGCACCATTGTCAGTGATGTTTACAGTACTTTTTTGTTAAACACATCCCAAAAAATCTGGCCACAGAGCAAGCTATAGATAAATAAATGTTAACTGTGTCGCACTGGAGACTTGGAAGTAAACATCCACGGCTAGGATTGGATAAGATTTGCATATTTAATGAGCTTCAGCTCCTGTCATATCTATGCCCCGGTCAGTTCCGTTCACATGAGGGATGGTTGTTTTGAAAGCGGCAAGCGGAATGATTCAAGTACGTGTTTATCAAACAAACACAATGATTTATTTCTCATCCACCTGCGATTGATTTGACTATTATTTTACATGTATTACATAGCCCGCAGTGCAAACTGTGCACACGTACGTGCATGCCCTTCAAATGTCATGTCAAGAGGGAGAGAATAGTAGAAAAAGAAAGGAATATTACGAGATTCATCAGCCTTTGAATCAGGACGTTGAGCTTTGCGAGCACTGGCCCATATATGTCTGAGTCCAGCGTGCTAAAGGCATGTTCTCTTAAGACTAGTTCAGACTGCACGATTTTCAAACTCGTCAGGTCACTGCTCTTTTCACACTGCATGACTATCTGGGGTATAATTTAGTCACTGCTGTGTTCACACTGCAGGCTGGTTTGATGTCAGAGATCACCACACTGTATGACTGAACAAGAGGATGAATCGCCGACAACTCTCTCTCTCTCCGGTGCACAAACTACGTTTCCCAAACACACGTGCGATGTGACAAGTAAACGACGCGAGATGACGTGCGTCAGACCGTAGTTCTCGTGCGAGACTTGGATTTGTTATTAAAAATGATAAACTGCACAAAGTTTGCTTCAAATTGTATGTGCCCTGATTTGTGGAGAAAAAGAAAATGATTATGGCAGAGGAAAGCGCAGAGAGACAGAGGGAGCCAGGATTTTGTTCTGCAAAGACAGTTTGATGTAAATAAACAATTTTGTAATGTGCTGCTGTGGCTGGATGTGCAAATGTTTCGCCTTTGTTTCTGTTTGATAGAATTTTAAATATATCTATTAAAATACTGATATTCTGCTTTATAACTCCTCCCTGTACCTCCTGCTGCCCTGTATCTCACCCTCTCATTGGCTGTCGGTGTAATTTTCAGTCAGAACGCAGTTCATACCAGGAGTTTCAATCGCCGACAGGTCCAGAGATTTAGCATGCCAAATATATCATGGGCGTCGGCGACTCGTCAGCGATTCTCTCTGATCGCGTCTTTGATAATTCACACTGCGTGATTGTCTCTCGCGTGCACGAGCACCGCTTTGCCTATGATCTCGGGCATTTGTCGGCGATTTCACAAAACCTGTCGGCGACTCAAAATCGGAGCAAAAATTGGGCAGTGTGAACTAGGCTTCAGACACGTACACATAAGCAAAACGATCTATAACAATCCAATACTATTTCATATAAAAACATGTTTTACTCACGTAACAGGGCTCTACATAACGCCCATTTTGGGCGCATTTACGCCTAAAAATTACTGCGTGCGACTGTGAAAAAATATTTAGGCGCACCGGTGCGAGTGACCTGATCGATTCTCATGAATGGATGTGTTCAATCGGAATAAAAACTACAACACTGAGTGAATCAACACTGAGAAACTGTTAGGCTATGTTTCCTACTGCAATCAACTGCTTTTCATGCCTTCAGTCAGCAGAAGAAGTGCAAAAACGTGTGCGACAGACTACACTTCAAACAACGATTGTTTACAACGATTGAAGTGAAACGTGTGTGACGACGCAGCCATACGCACTGTCGCACTTTACCAGACGCCTCGCGCTGTTTATTTACAGCCAAATCAAAATTAACTGGATATACCACATTTGGATTATCATAAACAAGCCCAGAAATTAGCGGATGCTTGGGGCATAAATGCCATCAAACAATAATGTATTAATAATACATTTAAAACGCCCTTGAGTTAATCTTTATCACATGCTGTTTAAAAAAAAATACTATGTTTAATGAGCGAGTATATCATGAAGATTTTTTCCAAACCGGGTTTTTGTCTTATTCTGAATCACTGTAACGTTACACACAAAATAAATTATTCCCGCTGCGGATTAGCACAATATCTGCGTGACTCACCACAAACAGAGAGAAGTAGATCCGGCAGCAATGTTCTCCCGCGAGACGCATGCGGTTCTGTTTATGAAGCGCCAGAGCGCCAAAAGTTACAGCTTGCTATAGCTCCGAATATTGGCATGATTGCATGTGTGATACTGATCTCGTACAAAAATCTAATAGACAAGTTGATATTAAGTAACAACGTTTTAGCCACAGCACTGTCTATTTGTGAAAATCAAAGCCACACCAGAACTGATTCGCATCTCCAAGCGATTCGATTCAAATGAATCTTGTGTTTTGAACTATTGACTGAATGACTTGCCGCCACCTACTGGCGGTTTTATTTTCATATTTATACTTTGCATGGACTTTTTTTATTTAAAATATTAAACTTTTAAAGTTTAATTTGTACATATTTTTAAATTCAAAAACTTATATGTAAAACATTCATACAACATTAACTCATGCATTAAATGCATAGGTGTTTGATTGTATGAAGTCCAGTTCTGCTTTTTGTGTGTGTGTGTGTGTGTGTGTGTGTGTGTGTGTGTGTGTGTGTGTGTGTGTGCTGTAATCTCAGAAGTTAATTATAATATTGTCAGAATTATGTTGAATTTATAATATGGTTGAATAAGATTAGAAAACATTGCTCTTATAATGGTAAAAATGACCCTGGACATTAAAGGACAAATATCGTCATGTAATGGGAAAGTTATAATTGGAATGTGTTTGATGGATTAGAATGTGCTCCTAAATTTTTGACTGTGCTCCTAATTTTTTTTAATTAGGAGCACAAGTGCTCCTCAAGAAAAAAGTTAGCGTAGAGCCCTGCGTAAGTGTGTTGCACCATTCCTGTCGGATCCAATACAGAAGAAACGGTGTTGTGCTTTGATCTCAATATGTCTACAAATCCAACGCCACCTGAGTGAGACTTGTTTACAAATGCTTCTGCTGTGATATGAAGCGAACACACGTACATGTCTTCCCCATGTCTGCTGGAACTTCATTAAAAATAAAGTTCAACCACACATTAATTTCCTAATATTGTGATCCGAAGGAAGCTTATGCAGCGACTGTGTTGGATAGATGCTGTTATTCTTAAAGTGCCCCTATTATGGATTTTTGAATATTCCCTTTCATGTAGTGTGTACTGGTTTACAGCTCTAAGTAAATGAAAACATCCTGCAAAGTATTAAATCTGAAAGTGCACCTTATATAAAATTATTGTCTCTCAAAAGTAAGAGTCGAATCTTACTCAATTAAACAAATAGTTTATAAAATGAATCAAACGCCTTTTCGTTGTGACGTCAAGACGAAACATTAGCATATTGCCCGTCCACTTGTTGCGCGCACAGACCCCAGGGAACACTTGAACCCCCTCAAACACTGCAGCTGATATTGGATGGCATTATTTCATTACTGAGTAGCATCCTGGTAATATATTTTTATTTTATTCTCTTATGAATATTTTAAAGGTGTCATGAACTGGCTTTTTAATTTTTTTATATTGTTGTCAGAGGTCAATTAATGAAGTTTGTGTGGTTTTTACAATTAAAAAACATAATACCTAATAAGTAATAGGCTATTTTCTACACTGGTTTTGAGGCTCTCTCCATGTTTTAAATGTGGTTCATTCAAAATCGATTCTCAATGGCCACGAATCTAGTTTTTCCCCATATTTCTGCAAACATTGAACATAGCCTAAATCTAATTATTAGTCTTCTCCACTAGATATCACCTTTGCGCAATGTTACAAAAGAACAAGAGTCGCGCCATTTGATGAGACATCACCCAGACGTTGCAACACCGTCAAAGCCAAGCAAAAAACTGCTATAAATCGATCATGTCATGCATGCGAATGCATTATGGTCATTGTATTAAACTAGAGCGGTCACTTAAGCACGTATAGCCTTTGTAGAGGGACCAATAACTCAAACATAAAATAAATTGTATTAGAAACTGATTTTCTCAAATAAAAGGTTTTGTTGTTTGTTACCACAGCAACTACTCGTGTCCAGGTATGAAAGCACATCTTGTGTATGAAAATTAACTGCACACATGACAGGCAGCAAAATCGGACAAAAAGCTTTTTGTGTACTGAAAATTGCTATCGTCCAATATCCTTTTTATGTTTTAGAATAAATATATCAAAATACTAATTCAAATTAAATTGTGTACTTCTCAGAAATTGTTTTTGAATAACGTTGCATCAAAATGTTATTGTATTTCACATGATTGAATACATTTGAAATAGAGTTGGGTTCTGTTTTATATGTACCCGAGTGTACCTTAAATAAAAAGCTTAATATACAGATTTGTGGCTCTTAATTTCTTTTTAATTACCCACTTGTGAACTTATGCTCAGTGTTCTTTTTATAAATAAAGTATTTGTATTAAATCTATATTCATTGAGTTGAATAGAGAATCAAAACAATTTGAGAGCTTGTGAATCGATACCCAGCCCTACAAACCGTGTGCTCTACCTTTTTGCATGTAACGCATGTTGCTCTGCATGTTTGAAGGATCTCAGCAGTATAAATGTGAAGTTAACCTTTGTGGCTTTTTGTGTTAAAAAGTGCCTTTTTAACTTCCTGGTATGTGTAATAATCTAGCTGTTTGTGAATGTAAAAGGTCTGCAGAGTTCCAAAGATCAAAGTGCATGATAAATGCAAAGTTACTGATGGCCAACAGTAATTGCACTTCCTGCGTGAATCTACTTAGGCTGGTGTTTTGAGGGCCTTTTGCACATCCTGTCATGGCTATATGCTGGGGCTGTATATTGAGTTTGTACGATGAATCAATATATAATAAACGTTATGGATTGAGGCAATGCTGTTTATTCTTAGATTTCATGTGACGTCACACAGTGGCGCGGCCGCCATTTGTAGGACTGAATTGCATGGCCGTCTATCTGCTGAGCTGTGGGCTGTGACAACAGCAAATAAAATAAAACACGGATTCACGTTTTACAATATCCACAAAAACCCTGAGCGTCGTCAGAAACACTTTGCTGTCTCAGTATTTTATTACATTATTATAGCAGAAAAAGAGCAAAGACATCCTCGGCAGTATTAACGGCAAAGAATATTTCGTTCTGTAGGCTTTGACAGGTGCAATACTTGAAAATCGACAACTGTTTAATGTACATTACAATTAGTAATAATTTGCATTTATGTCAACCTAGAGACTTTTAAATGTCAAAATGTAATTTATTATTCGTTTTATAATGTATTCATGTCAAAATTACATATAGACATATTTTCCTTTTTTTTTTTTTGACCTGGAACGCTTCCTACACATTTGTTTGTCGATGAAAAAAGGCGCGGTTCTATTTCTAGCATGCACGCTAGCAAGCATCCAAAATTGTAAAAATTTCACAATTCTTGATTCCAACGATTATTCCATAGCAAAAAAATCTTATCCTAAAAACAAGTATCTATAAATACCGTTGCTTTTTGTCAGTGGTGAGGAGTGTTATTTTGGCGTGTGAAATCTTTTCGATCATAGATATACATAATAATGTAATTATTATGTACATCTATGTTTCCGTTCACCAAGTAGAGGGCTACGCTCATAGATGTACATAATAAAGGCTCCGCCGTAAGACATCGATGTAGCCTTTATTATGTCTTTCTATGGCTACATTATGCAAAGGTCCTAAAGATGGCGACCGCTGCAAAAAAAGTCACGTGACTGAAACCCATGAATACTGTTCTAGATACTTGTGCTGGTTAATGTGTTTGATTTGTAGGCTAGTGCTTTCCTCAGTGCGTAACTTACATTTCACAGGCAAATTCTCCAATTCCGATTAATCATGCAGCTCTACTTCATACCGCAGTAACAGTAATAAAACTTTAATACATTAGCTCATCTCTGAACATGGCTTCTGATTTCAGAAATAGACTTCCAAATCTTCCAAATCAAGTGTGAAAAGAACAATGATCTGACTACTTTTAAAACCGTGCAGTGTGAACTTGGCATAATGGTTTACTTTGCTAAGATTTCTCAATAAAATTTAAAATATAAAGAAAGTTGTTTAAAAATTGAACCTTCTTTTTGATCTCAGTACTGGGTAGCACTGTCGTCTCATAGCAAGAATGTCCATGGGGTGAATGCGTGTTGTGTGTGAGTCCCAAGCCTTGCAATAGGAAGGGTTGGGGAAAGACATGGCAACCTACCCTGGAAAAAATCATAGTCTAGTCATATAGTGCTTTTACAATGACAATTGTTTTAAAGCAGCTTCACAGTGTTAAACAGGAAAATATTGCAACAACTTTTGATTCGGCTGTATCATTTCAATTTATCATATAGTGACAATGTGGGCAGATCAGTGATATCGTTTATTTAGTAATTCATTTTGTTTGAATATTTCGTTTGAAATTTTAGTGTCCCCAACTTAGCAAGCCAAGCGAAAGGTGACGGTCTTTTACATATGACGAGATGGCCATAGTATCACCAAGAGTCAGATACGACTGAAATGGTGATAACGGTAGATAGATAGGATAATGATGATCATGACAGTGAGATGTGTATTGCATAAGTAGTATATGTTTCTTCATATTTGGGCACTTTTGGATCTGTTTTTTTAACCAACAGAAGGAGTTTCTAATATGCATAACTTTTTTAATCACCTTCCATGGTGAAAATTATAGTGATGGAAGCCACCTTTTAAACATTTGGAATAAAATGAAGCTTTAATTTTTGTAAGAATGTTATTCATTTTCACATTGAAGAAAATAAGTTTTAACTCTTCTTGAGACAAGGGTGTTACAAAATCTGAACATAAAAAATATAAATGTACACATAGTAACAACTTTACAAGATAGCTTTAACTGTTAATTTAAATGACAACAATTCTATATATTTTAGGGTTTATACTTTTAGCACATTTAGCTTCTTTTTGTTGTTGTTGAGTTAATTAAATACTAACCCTGGCCATAAAAGTAGTTGAAACACCCATATCTTGTTGGTCTGATGATATTTTGATAATAGTTGCTTGTGGTGGATTTTAAAAGAGCTGAAATGTGTGCCTTTTTCTCAAATAAATGATTTAATGTTATTTATAGTATTTTTAACACTTCATTATGGTTTGCCCATCTTTACTTAAACAAAGGTCTTGCCATTGTTAGTGGACCATTAACATAATAAAACTTTTCTTATTTTTTTCCCCAGCGGATGCATCACACCGGCTGAATCTCTTCTATCTGGCGAATGATGTCATCCAAAACTGTAAAAGGAAAAATGCCATAGTCTACCGCACCACCTTCACTGATGTGCTGCCAGAAGCTATGAAACTCATCAGGTGAGACGTGAAACTAACCAGGGGGTGTTTCCCAAAAGCTTCATTAGCCAACTCTGGTTGCGAACAGCATTGCACGTTTACGTGGTTTGAACTACAGCTCTCAACCTGTGGCTAGAAGTAAAATGTGGACTTTAATAGATCATGATCTTGGGCATAATAAGCCAGCTAACATGCAGTGCATTCATGACTATTAGGTCAGTTTCTCCAATGATGCATCGCACTGTGGTAGTTAATCGGCGAGCTACGTTGATGAATGGGAAACTTAACCCAAATTTCTACTTCATGACTATTGACCACAAAAGTGACCACTTTTTCATCGTTCCTAGTGCTGGAAATATTTTTTTTCCTGATTCATTTTCAAAATTCCACATAGAGCCCCAATAAAGAGTCACAAACCAAACCAACTATCTCCATAATGTATTACAACATTCTTTTGAAGCTATATATTTTTTTACTTTTCATAATTTTTTAAGTTAGGTGTAATTTATTTAAAATAAATACTAAATTAAATTATTTTATATTTTTGCATTTTGACAATTTGGTTGAAGTATTGAATAAAGACACCTATTTCACTAGTAATAGGTGCTTAGTATTCTAAATGTGGTTCTCTATTAAATGTGACTCATTGCATGCAAATTATTTTTTAAAACCCTGTCATGCTGCATTGTGAAATTTACCTTATGAATCTTTGTAAATGTCTGTGATTTCTTTTCAGTGCCACAAAGGATTCTAAGGTGAACAAGTCAGTGGTGAGGATATTGTCCATTTGGGAAGAGAGAAATGTCTATACAGAGGAGTTCATCAGTCAGCTGAGGAGCAGTTTGGTCCAGAAAGAAGAACCAGTGAAAGGTCTGAATTGCACATTAAAAATTAAAGAGATCATATGATGCTTTTTCCTTTAGTTTGTAATGTACGTGTTTGTGTGTTTATGCGATCTGCAAAGTTACATAACTCAGTCTCCCACAAGGGGATTTATTCTATACTGTATCTAATGGGTCCTGCACACTGTGCGATTTTTCAAAATCCTTTGCGAATGTCCCTTGTCAGACTGTACGAACATGATCCCCGTGTCACACTGTAAGATCTCAGTTGACATTAATGTCAGACTGCACGATAGTTAAGGCGCGCTAAAAACGGACGCGCGCAAGAAAACTCACCCAAGAGTTTTATATCATCAATGAATGACGCGTTCAGTGACAGTGAGCTGCATTACACGCGGGACTGAAATGCTGGCTACAAAGAAATCTATAGTACTCGTTTTGGTCATAGTTTGTCTTGAAAAACGGAGATATTTGACTGTCGTCGTAGGAGAAGTCACACTGCAGGATTCTGTGCCAAATCTTCTGACACTGCCAGAATTTCGTCTGAGGTAAAATTTGATCGCAGAGCTCATTAATCGGCTGCCTGTGAACATGTCAAACTAACGACCAAAGAAGACAGATTTTAGCCTAGGATCTGAGGAATCTTTTAGGATTTGCTAAATTTGTCCCAGACGGCCAAATCGTGGCCAAAATCGCACAGTGTGCACCCGACTTAAGGGCCTTTTTTACACTTTTTTTTTGCTGTCCAAGTCCAAGCATGATTGTCCCCTGTGCCCCCGCAGCATTAGCCTGGTTTCACACTCAACTGGATTCTATCGAACCCTGGAGCATTTGCGTGCATCTTGGGTCATCACGAACGTGCACGCCGTATTATAGAAGACAGAACTCGTGTCATTATATTGTGTTTTGTATTAATTTGGTGCTAGTTTGCGCAACTGAGTAAACAGCACTTGGGTTTGCTGTATGTGTCTGTCGCATGAAAGTGGCTTTCTGCTACTTGCAAACAGACTCTTTTGAAGAGGCCGTGGATTGCCATTAATATGCCACCCAGATTTGACTCGCTGTGTGCGAATACACTGCAAGCTCTCTCTCCCTTGTATGCAACGTAAATCATCAACACTGTCAACCCTTTACATGTTGTACATTAACTAAATATATCATCATCAGCTAAAAAAAACACATGCACAGGTTATTTTACTTCCAGGTCCAGATATTACTTCCTCAAACATCCACGTCACAATGTGAAATATCAGCATAATGTGAAATATCAGCATAATGTGAAATATCAGCATAATGCCCCAGGTTTCAGTGAATTGAAGTGTTTTGGTCATGTTGCGGCGGCGCTATGTGTTTGGATGTGAAACCAAAATCGCTTTTGCTTTCAGAGGTTAATCAGATATTAAGATTTATTTATAGAGCTTTGATGATCAAGTCTATCGCGGACACGCTCGCGTGACATTGCGGTTCTTCATCATCATGAAATATCATCTGCATGCGTTTTAAAGCCATCAACTTGAGCACACACACCCGATGCATACGCACAGAGAGCTGTTTTCTTTCATGTGTTATTGCGATTAAACTGTCAAATGCACACAAGTTAATGTCAGAAACAAACAAAGTTCACATGAAAACATTGGTTATGTCTGTGCATTTATGCAGCAAGTACAGAAATCCTGTGTGTACATTAGACTAAATTGTACTAAAGTAAAAAAGTGTAATATACTGCACCTACTGCTATGTAAGCTGTTAATATGAATCAAACGACAAAAGATAAACAGAAAATCACTGACTGAATGAATTTTAGTAGCTTTATTAAGAACACATTTCTTACTTGATTGCTGCTGTTAATCGCTCAGACTTTGTACAGCTCTCTGAGGCGGTCTATGCTAATATGGTCCATCAACACTTGTGGGCGGGGCCTGTTAAATGTGATGTCACATTGCCCAAAAGCTGCGTAGGATTGATGGGAGGAGTTTTTTAACCATTATAGGGTGGATGTGTACACACATTTATGTTCAAACACCATGTAAAAGTGAATTTTGCATAATAGGTGCCCTTTAAATTGTGCTTGCAGAGTTTCAAACGATCGGCTTGATCCTCTGCATTTTCAGAATTAAACTCAGACTCGAACAGATACAGTAAAACTGACGACATTATTATTATTAACTGTGTTTACAAATGCCTTGAAAGCTGAAGCTCGCGGTTATGGTAAGGAGTGTTACATTTCCGACATGCGCTTGAGTTGTTGGGCCAATAACAACGCACAGGGTCAGCTGAGCTACAGTAATGCTAAAAAAACTAAAATAGCATCATATGACCCTTTTAAGGATGTTAACTTAATGTTTTTCTTGAGTATTTTATGTGCTTGTCAATATGTTTTTTAGTTTATCGTTGATGGTCTTAAGTGTTTTAATTAGGGGTGTAACGGTACACAAATCTGACGGTTCGGTACGTACCTCGGTTTTGAAGTCACGGTTCGTTCAACAGTCTAATATATACTGAAAAAAAATATGTCTGTCCTTAAATTAATTATATTATAACTAAAAGATAATGCTATAAACTATATAGGCAGTCCTTACTTAGGCTACACATTGTAATATTAAAGGTTAAAAACAGAGCCCAACTATTAGCCTCAATTTAATTGTTTATTTTTAGATATAATAATCAACACTCAAGCTTCACATTAGGCAGTTTTTGCATTAACTTCTAAATCTAATTATTATTTTTTTTTTTTCTCCAATTCATTGTTGCAATATAATAATTTATACACGGCTGTCAAATCATGACATATTTATTTAAACATGCATTAAATAAACAAGACATCACTAACAGGTTAAGTAGAATATAATGAATATATAGGCTAATATAGTGCATATAAACTAACAGCTGTGGGGTGGACACTGAATGACTTGCCTGAGGTAAATGTGATACGGACATTGTTCTCAAGCTGTTGTCTTTCCGCGGTTGAAACACCGATTGAGCGATTACACAACATATTATACATATCAGTCAGTTGTAATGCATCCTCAACATAACATACCTTAAGAGATATTAATTCATGTTTATTCTTTAGGAAGAGAGGATATCGCGTTCACTCGCGTGCCGCCGCTGTTTGAACTGACGCGTACTATACTGTGATCAGATCACATTAAAGAGCGTCAAAACAGCATTTATCGTTTGAATTTTGTGATGAAATGGACTGAATACCTAATATGTTCACGTGGGGACTCGGATTGAAGTATGCTGCGTGCTTAAAATAAGCCGACTGTTATAAATTGCTTTCGTACAGTTCTGTACACAAGTGCACCGAACCGATAGCCCTGTATCAAAACGGTTTGGTACAAATACGTGTGCCGCTACACCCCTAGTTTTAATATATTATACAGTGTGGTGTAATGTAATAAATCTTACAAACATTTTTTTCTTTCTGATGTGCCTTAGTTTTATCTTCAGCTCCAGTCAACACCAGATCAGCCCTGAAATCCAAGATCGTCGCTGAGTTTGTGGTAAATAATATTCACACTAGACTTTAAATGGCTCTTTGGATCCCTTGGTTGGGCAAATTAAAAAACGATTGTAGTTTTCAATTATATAACTTCTAACCTGCTTGTTTTTATTATTACCTGTCAGCCCTCAGCGTTTATCGAACATCTGTCCAAGTACAGGAATTCAATGGATGAGATTGAGCTCAAAGAGAAACAATTAGCTGCAATGAGAGTGGATGTGTGCAGCACAGAGGCTTTGAAGAAACTGAAAGGTTGGGAAGCCAAATTTGTTCATATTCTGAATTTGTAGTAAATGGATCTGCATTAATTATTATTATATCAGTATTTTTTGTACATGTTCATGTTTTCATTCTTTCTGCACCTCAAACTTTAGACAAGGCAGGAGGTAAAAGGTTTTCTAAAGACTTTGAAGATGGGAGCACAAAGCTACAGGAGTTTGTTTCCTTTCTGGATGGAGAGGTCAAAAAAGGCCCTCCTTTGGTGGAAGCTCTGGAGAGTGCAGACATATTCTATGAGATGCAATATAAAGAGGTCAAGATTGTGGCTAAAGTGAGTATTGCAGATGAGTCTAATGATATTTTTGAGTGCAATATTAAATATTCTTAGTAAACAAAATAATTTGCACCGTAGTTTCCTGTCAAATATTACTAAATGTATGAATTCTTTACACTGGTAGACTAGAATAAATGTAGAGGTCAGGTCATTTTAAAATGAAATGGCTGCATAGGAAATAAGTAAAACGTTGTTTATTTATATTTCCAAAAAGCACTTTATGAAATCGAATTATTTCCGTTTGGTTCAACAAGAGCTCTTAATCTCTGCACTCACAGCAGCCTCTGGCCTTCCAGCAGACTTATTGTTTCAGTGCACATATATAAAAAAAACTCTTTTATATTTGAAAGCAGCTAATAGCTCTTTCAAAAGTAATGACCAAATGCTCATTTAATGCTTTTAGTGGTTTCAGCTGCATTGTGCCGCAATTGAATTTGTACAAAAACGATGACATCCTGACTATTGTGGAGCAATGTTGTTTTATTTAGCCTGTCTGTGACTGCCACATTTCATAAAATATGTGTATAGTTTATAATTAACTATTTTACAGTTTTTTTGGAATTCCTACATTTCTATGATAATTTCATTTGTGGTTAATGATTTAGCAAATTTCAACATGTTTTTGATAATGATAATATAATTAGGCTAGGAGAAATATACTTGTGAAATATACCGATCTATCAGGTACAACATTGACCTCTGAAAGGTGAAGTGAATAACACTGATTATCAGGACAGCTGTTAGTGGGAGGGATATATTAGGCAGCAAGTGAACATTTTGTCCTCAAAGTTGATGTATTAGAAGCAGAAAAAATGGGCAGGCGTAAGGATTTGAGCGAGTTTGACAAATTGTGATGGCTAGACGACTGGGTCAGAGCATCTCCAAAACTGAGGCTCTTGTGGCATGTTCCCGGTCTGCAGTGGTCAGTATCTATCAAAAGTGATCCAAGGAAAGAACAGTGGTAAACCAGCGACAGGGTCATGGGCGGCCAAGTCTCATTGATCCACTTGATGCACATCAAACAGATGAGCTACTGTAGCTAGAATTGCTCAAGAGTTTAACACTGGTTCTGATAGAAAGGTGTTAGATTACACAGTGCATTCAGGGTGCCCATGCTGGCCCGTCTACAGCCGAAAGCCCTAACAGTGGGCACATAAACATCAAAACTGGATCCTGGAACAATAGAAGAAGGTGACCTGGTCTAATAAATCATGTTTTCTTTTACATCACGTGGAGGGCGGGGTGTGTGTGCGTCACTTACCTGGGGAACACATGGCACCAGGATACACTATGGAAAGAAGGCAAGCCAGCGAGGCCAGTGTAATGCTTTGGGCAATGTTCTGCTGAAAAACCTTGGGTCCTGCCAGCCATGTGGACGTTACTTTTACACGTATCACCTACCTAACTATTGTTACAGACCATGTACACCCTTTCACGGAAACTGTATTCCCTGGTGGCTGTGGCCTCTTTCAGCAGGATAATGTGCCCTGCCACATAGTAAAAATTATTCAGGAATGGTTTAAGTTGACCTGGACTCCAAATTCCCCAGATCTCAATTCAATCGAGTATCTATGGGATGTGCTGAACAAACAAGTCCGATCCATGGAGGTCCCAACTCGCAGGACTTAAAGGATCCGCTGCTAACATCTTGGTGCCAGATACCACAGGACACCTTTAGTTCTAGTGGAGTCAATGCCTTGTCAGGCAGGGCTGTTTCGGCTGCAAAAGGGGGACACAATATTAGGTCATAATGTTATGCCTGATTGGTGTGTGTTTTTATATATATATATATATGTGTGTGTGTGTGTGTGTGTATATGTATGTTCTTTTATATTTTATTTTAATGGGGACACCATTAAATATGTTTGACTTAAATTTTTACGCTTGTTGTGAGTGAGTGGGCAATCTTTTGGGAACTTCATGGTGAAAAATGAAAATCGTTAACATCAATGCAATATTCACAATATTGGTTTAAACAAAATAATATAAAATGTACCCATATGATAGTTTTATTTTAAGTCTCTTTTTTTTTTTTTTTTTTAAATAAAAATACAGTAAAAGCAATAATATTGTAAAACTAACAGTGGAACATTTTTTCAATTCATGCATTTTCCAGGCATATGAGACATTTGCGAACCGGGTGTCACACCTTAAGCGCAAACTCGATGCACTGAAGGCCATGTTGCCTGATCCAAATGACTCCCCCGTCCCGTCCCCCATTGAAGATGCCCCTTCACCCACGGGCTCCGAGTCACCCTTCCATGCTCTGGAAAAGATTAGTACCCCAGACCCAGATCTGGATGGGCAGGCGATGGAGGAGGACCTTATTGCTTTGGCTGATGCTCCCAGCCCCCTCTCTTCTGATGGCGGTTCCCCACCACGAAGTGTCTCTGTGGGAGACAAAGACAATCGTGACATAGAGGACATGGAGCTCTCGGATGTAGAGGAAACAGAAACTCCTGCCATCATAGGTAACATATGACCTTATATTTGGCATTCATTATGTTTCTCACGTGTAATACATTGAATAAAAGCATGTTTAAGCTGTTACGGTGCAGCGTTTTTTTTAAATAATAATTTTCTTAATTTTGTTGCAGTAGAGGAACATGTGGCCCCTGCTGTTGTGCCCAAACAGTCCTCTGTCACTCCAAATGTCACAGAACCTTTACAAACAAATGAAGGCGCACAAACAAAGCCGATCGAGACCCCAGCAGCGGCAGTTCCCTCAACAGTAACAACAACAACATCCACAACCACGCCACCCCCACAGTCACTGCCGGTCAACCTTGCTGGTGTTGATCTAGGCAAGATCAGCTCCATCCTCAGCACAATCACAAATGCTATGAAGAACTCAGGTGAGATATTGTAGTTTGATTTGTACAGCATGTTATACACATGTTGGTATAGCATATCAAAAATGGATACTGGTGAGATCCATGGCCCAGCGGTAACCCATGGTGCTCATTTGAGAGATGCAGCTTTGAACGTGGGCTTTTTTTGTCTCGCTCATAGTCCTCTGCTTCCCTGTCCTCCACTCTGCCAGCTGTCAGTAAAAGTAAAATAGTTTGAATGATAGAATCAGATGTGAAATGTTAACAAATGTACATTATATGTAACATGCATTCAAACATTGCTCTTTCCTTTGCAGCTGTAGGAGTTAGTCCTGTGTCTCGGCCTTCCCCGAGTGTACCTTCCACTCCAAGCTCAACTCAGAAGACTCCTACTACTCCTGCCCCTCCAGCCAATCCGCTGGCCAGCATCCTTTCTAGGGTGGACATCAACCCCAACACTTTGCTCAGCGCTTTATCCAAAACACAAACCCATGGGGGGTTTCAGGGTGAGAAATGGAAAAGCAAGATGATATAAAAATCCAAAGAGTTGGGATAGGAAATTCAAGAATAAGTATTTTTTTTTTTTACCTAAGTAAACCTAAAATCAAAATGAACCTTATTTTTCTTTTTAAATACATGTTTGCAGAGTGTGACTTCATTAGTTTGTTGTTCAGGAGAAAACATGTTTTACTTCGTAATCTTTTATCAAAATGGAAAAACTTGCTCCTCCTTTGAAACATCTTTCTTCAACAAAGATGTCACCTAGGCCAGTAATTATGTTCATCGAAAGCCAAAAAGCTAAATAACATTTTAATTAAAAAACAAATTACAATTTTAGATGTTGTTTAAGGTAATATCTTTTCAGTAATGTTGCACATAGTTAATGCGGTTATTTAATGCAGGTTAACATTACTAAACTCAGCAAAAAAAGAAACGTTCTCTCAATTTCAACTGTTTTTTTTTTTCTTCTTCCAAGCAAATTTCTTAATGTGTAAATATTTGTATGAACATAAAACTAGGTCCCAGTGGGTCCTTAAAAGTCTTAAATTTAATCTTATTACATTTACGGTCATAACAAGTTTCTTAATTGGTATAAGAGAAGTCTTAGAAAGGTGAGAACGGTCTTAAATATTGGGAATCGTCAGGAATCATGAAATGGCTGATTGTGATTGATTGTTAAACTCAAATGGGTGCAAATGTGCACCCTACATGTTTCAAATTAAATACACGGTGCTGCTGCACGTTCTACAAGTTTCAGCGCAGTTCACAGTAAACTAAAACCAAAGATTTACGCCAAGCGATTGCAGATTGCTTCTAATTTATTTTTATAACAGTGTTTACTTTATGGCGTTTCACCTGCATACTTGTCACCTTTTGGATAAGTTCGCTGTTCATATAAGCTTGGCTGCTTTGTATACAGGGGTTACCAGGCTAACCCCAATGTTTTCATAAGCACCACCTACTGTCAGAGGGTCAATTTGCAAAAATTGCAAAACATTGCAGTTTATTGCGCTGGCCATATCTGCAGTTCTCATGCCCCCCTGCAGCAGGACTATGGCATGTTAAAGGGATAGTTCACCTAAAAATGAAAATTGTCTTCATTTGCTCACCATCAAGTTGTTCCGAACCTGTAAACATTTCTTTCTAAACAAACCTGTAAACATTTAGGAAAAAATTCTGAATTTTTGAATGAACTGTCCCCTTAACACAGGTGATAAAAGGGACCTGGTGTTTTTCAGAGTCTGTAGAAAGGTCTGTTTAGTTTCCTAAGTTACTGGAATGGTGACCTTAATTGTCTACCGCCTGTAAACTGTTAGTGTCTTGAGGCCTGTTTCACAGGTACAATAATTGTTTATGGTTCATTGAACACGATTTTTTTAACCCTTTTCTAATTGAGAAGCAGTATTCTGTAAAAGGGACGTTTCTTTTTTTTCTGAGTCATAATGAAGGTAATGGCAAATAACAAGGATAAAATAAAAAATGGGGATATCGTATAGGCAATGGCTATCACTGCAAAAATGCTTTTCTTACTTAGTATTTTTGTCTTGTTTCTAGTCATCATTTCTAAAATGTCTTACATTAAGAAACATGTACTAGACAAGTAAGAATTATCTTGTTTTGGGGAAAAAAAATAGCTCAAAATTAAGAGTTTTTGCTTAAAATTAGCAAAATAATCTGCCAGTGGGGTAAGAAAAATTATCTTAAAACAACAATACTTTGCTTATTTTAAGCAAAAAATCTTAATTTTGAGTTATTTTTCCCCAAAACAAGACAATTACTTTTGCTTGTCTAGTAAATACTTCTTGTTTTAAGCATTTTTTTAATGTTTGGACTAGAAACAAGACAAATATAATAAGTAAGAAAAGCATTTTTTTGCAGTGTTGGGATACATTAAGATCCTTTCATGGGTAAACTTGGCCTTCAGCCTCCATGTGCTAAAAGATAGTGCCAGACAGGCGGTGTTTCAGGAACAAAGTAGCCCTCCACAGTCAAATGAGAAATCCCATTCAGTTGTGTCTTTATTCTGGTACTTTTGCCCACAATTGGTAATGGATGCAATCCCACCCTATTTTTTCTTGTTGAATATGGTGTTTACTTGGAAATGTCACATAAGTTAAATGAGTTGTAAAATGTCACATAAGTTGTATCATGTTAATTTATAAATGTGTAGACCTTTTAACTAGTTTTGGCAGAAACGGCAGATGATATTAGAAAAATATTGGTATAGTTTCTTTAGAAAATGTGGTTTGTTTTTAAATTAATTTGCTGACCCTTGCGTTCCTACCCCTATTTCTCTCTTTCTTTAATTCTTCCTCCCAGGTCTGTCCTCTTTGCTAAACAACCCGGCTGCAAAGACCACCACTACTTCGGTTTCTGACAAGCAATCTCTGACCACTGTTCTAACAGCTGATACAACTCCTAAAGTGTTACCTACTCCATCTAGTGTCCCACTGGCCCGGGATACTACCTCTCAAGGATATGTGGCTCCAACTCCTTTGCAGTCCAATATTGAGAATGAAAACGTAGAGCCTTGTTCTTCTGTCAATTCTTCCTTGGACTGCAAGATCGATAACTTACTCCAAGGGAACACAGGACTGAAAGGCTTTAATTTGGGTTTTCCATCGGTTTTGCCATGGCCTAAGGGACCTATTGATAGCCCTTCAGCAAGTGCAGAGAACCTTGGTGGAACCCCTGTAAGGGATGAGGCTGGTGCTACACCAACGCAAGACGAAATTATGGATGATCCTCAAACGGAACCATTCCCATATCAGCAGGGGCAAACAGCATCTACATCCTCAGCTTTAGATGCTAAATCAAAACTTCCATCTTGGCAGGTACAAAATGCTCACACTGATCCACAAGCTCATCCGGAAATGCAAACAAAAAAAGACTTTCGAACCTCTGTGCCCTCTCTTGCCGAGGCAGAAGCTAAGCGGCATCAACGCATTGAATCTATGCGTTCTTTGTCTATGTCCAGCAACCAGCAACCTTTGAGAGACAGTGTAGATGCCACCGAGAGATCAGGTGTGATGCATCAAGAGCTGAGACAAAACCCTGTAATCCATGATGTGGGACCAAATTCTAAACAGGTGGAAGGTAGCTACACATATCGAGATAATAAAGAGAAGCAAGTGTTGGCCAGCTCTGACCCATACGGTGCAGAAACATACCTTGCCAAAGAACCAAGACAGGATCTCGCTGCGCCTAATTTCTTTACCACACCTCTTCCACCTATCCCAAATCTTCCTCCTCCACCTCAAGACTTCATGCCTCCAGCATCATCTTTGAGGCCAAGTGGTCCTTGTGCTCCCAGGGATTTGCACGAACCTTTCGGTGAAGCAGAACAAGGTGGTGGTGATAGCTTGTGTGCCCCAGCAAACTTTGATTATGAACGCTTGTCTCATGAGGTTCCAAACAAGGAGCCTTTCTATCCACATGGGGATGGGGCTTCTCACTCTGCACATCCACCACACTATGCTCCTAAAATCCCACCGAATGGTCCAGTGGACTACAACCATCAACATCCACCACCAAGAGTACCTCTGCAGAATCCTCCAAGTATACCCCATCACCCTATTGGGTCTCCACCTCCAGTAAGGGGTTACCATGAAGCCCCAAATCCTTCTCAACCTTTGCCTGAAGAGCCGTACTTTGACCCATACTACGACCATCCACCACATAGCCCTTCTCCCCCTCATTATGACATGCACACGATTTCGCCACACGCACAGGAGTACTATCCCGAAGAAATACCACCTCACTATCCAGAGCGCAGGGTTCCTCCTCACCTGGAACACAGGCCAATACCGCCACACCATGTTCGTCCACCTCACCCTGGGCACTATCCACCTCCTAGGCCCCTTCGTCGGCCGCCACCGGGCCACCATGAGCTACCCTTTCAAAGAGGCAAGCGACCTGGCCCACCCTTTGGTGGACCTCCCCGAGTCAGGGGCCCCTTTTATCCCCCTAAAAGACCCTTCATGCCTCCGCATTACTGAAGTGTCTATTGTGATTCTTATGCTCAGGTGTTTAGTGCATGTCACAGTGAGCAAGTAAAGTCCAATTGCTGTTGGGATATCAGCAAGTCAAAGATTCCTGTGCACAATGACGCAAAGGGGATGGTGTTGAACTCCTTCATGATATCACAATAGAGAAGCGCAAATGTATTCAAGTAACCAGGGGGATGCAACCAGATCACCAAAAACTCTTGAGCAAGATCTGTTCTGTTCCATGATCAAGACATGCAAACCATGAGCAGTTGCGCGGCAAGATATCAAGAAGCACTGGAGCTGAGAAATGGAAAGAATATCTGGCAAGGAATGCTGGTGGAATGAGATGGAATCTGAAGGCAGACAAAACAAGAGGTGGTTATTCAATTTCTTTTCATTAATTCTATAATTTCTATAGTTTTTGTGTCTAGTTCTATAAAAATTAAAATTGAAAAGTTAATTCCAAATGTCCTTTCCCTTAGTACAAATGTTTGAGCATGCATCTTGCTAATATCTTTGGGAAAGAACTGTTTTTTTTGGATCAACGTTTAATGAAGTTTGAAATGTAATATTTTTTTTTTACTTCTGAAGTTAAGTTTAACTGATGATCAAGCTATATTGTTATGCAAAGCTGGTAGTTTTGATTCACCGCATCTTATTTTGTAAGTGTAATTTAAATGTAGCCCTAACAGGTAGTTAAGCTTCATTATCATCTGTCTTGGACAAACAGCAGTGTAGAGAAAAAGTAATCTTTACAATTTTGAGGTGAGGTGTACAGAGACGAGCCGTTTTTGCCACCAGTGGCAGAAGATACAGAAGAAACGAAGTTGTCGGGCAGAATCATCATGGCCTCCCTCAGTTCCCAGAGGCTTTTACTGTACTGATTTAAATAAAGATGTGTTTGAAAAAAAAGACAAAACACCTGTGGGGAAGTGCGGTCTCAACCATGATTTCTTTGAGTCTTTTCATCTCAGTTGCTTCAGTGACTGATCTCTTTGCTCTTCACATTTTCGCGAACATTCATCAATAAAATATGATCAACACATATGCAGAAATCTATAAATGGCTGCAACTCATGTTGATTTATAAATGACTGAGATTTGTCCAACACCATATTTAATTCTAGAACCAAAATCAAAGGCATTTAAAGCAAGCTTCTTAATTAGTGTTTAGTGTAGAGTTGGTGTATGCCATTTGTATCATAGCATTTTAGCAAAAAAATGTTTTTCAATTTCTAAAAAGTGATGAAATACAAAAAAATTCAGTTAATACAAGCTAAATTTTCACCTCTATAATCGATCCGGTTCAGTTCCACTTCGGGTTTCCTGCTTCCTGCTTAGTGATCCTGGACCAAACGCTCCTCACACATTCTACTCTGGTTTGCAGAGTACTTACCTCTTAATTTCTTGCATTTTTACCTCAATGTAAGCTTACATTTGCACAATTTTAACTGTTGAAGTTGTCAAATGATATGCAGACACAGTTAAATTAAGATTCAATATTTTTCAGATCAAAAAAGGGCTTTATCAAGAGATCATTCTGGTCACACTTCAGTTATGTCTCTGAAATAAATGTAGCATATAAGACAGAATTTACACAAGAACGCCTTCCTCTGAGATGAGGCCCATTATAAGCGTCATGGTTCCACTTAATTTAACATCACTCATTCTCAAGGATCAGCTGTGGTTGATTGCGTTGTGCAGATGGATGTTAGATAGTGTCAGCTCCTTGAATCAGATCAGGATAACAACTTACTGAGTTAAAAAAAAAAAAAAATCATATAGTAGTAAAATTGCCTCGTCCTTTACAATCAGATCTTTCCTGGCTAAATCCATTTTTTTTAAATTCAGCTGATCCGGCATTATTTCAGAATAACCTATGTTTCAGAAATCTTTAAAAAGGTCTGGAGCACAAAAGTAAAATATTTCAGTAGATTTTGAAACAGGCTTTTTTGGTACCTCAATATATATCGCGTCTTCATTCGTTAAGGCAAGTCAAGTTTATTTGTTTAGCATATTTCATACCCGATTGCAATTCTAAGAGCTTTACATAGAAATGAATTAAAATTGTGATAACATGCATGAGAAATAAGAATACCATGTGTAAGAATTAAAAATAAAAACGACTTTTAAGAAAACTAATTAAATAACAATATTTAATTTCTTGTAAAATGTGAATCAATAAAACTCTTGATAAAAAACTAAAGTAATGCAGTTGGGTTAGCCTCATGTACTTATGTTCATCTTCAGAACACAAAAGATTCTCTTTTTTGAACTACCATGCTGACCCTTCAAGACTCTTGTTCATGAAGAGATCGTAAAACTAATCCATTTGAATTGAGCAATTAAACATATTTAATTTAGGCTTTTATTCCCATAAAAACATTGATCAGTGAACATAAACCGAAGCTCAACCGAACCTGCTTGATGCACGAGAACAAACCTTGAAGCACAATTGTGCTGTGTAACTCGAGAATTAACTTAATTGGATCTTGCAAAAGCTCAAACATGCTGCGTAACAAGAATGAACCTCAATGGTTCTTGCGGAGACTCAAATGTGCTCCGTAACACAAGAATGAACCTCATTGGTTCTTGCGGAGACTCAAATGTGCTCCGTAGCACAAGAATGAACCTCATTGGTTTTGGCTGAAGCTCAAATGTGCTCCGTAACACAATAATGAACCTCATTGGTTCTTGAGGTGGCTCAAATGTGCTCCTTAACACAAGAACAACCTCACTGGTTCTTGCTGAAGCTCAAATGTGCTCCGTAACACAAGAATGAACCTCATTGGTTTTGGCTGAAGCTCAAATGTGCTCCGTAACACAAGAACAACCTCACTGGTTCTTGCTGAAGCTCAAATGTGCTCCGTAACACAAGAATGAACCTCATTGGTTCTTGAGGAAGCTCAAATGTGCTCCGTAACACAAGAACGAACCTCATTGGTTCTTGAGGAAGTTCAAATGTGCTCCGTTACACAAGAATGAACCTCATTGGTTCTTGCGGCGACTCAAATGTGCTCCGTAGCACAAGAACGAACCTCATTGGTTTTGGCTGAAGCTCAAATGTGCTCCGTAACACAATAATGAACCTCATTGGTTCTTGCTGAAGCTCAAATGTGCTCCGTAACACAAGAATGAACCTCATTGGTTCTTGAGGAAGCTCAAATGTGCTCCGTTACACAAGAACGAACCTCATTGGTTCTTGAGGAAGCTCAAATGTGCTCCGTTACACAAGAACGAACCTCATTGGTTTTGGCTGAAGCTCAAATGTGCTCTGTAACACAAGAATGAACCTCATTGGTTCTTGCGGCGACTCAAATGTGCTCCGTAGCACAAGAACGAACCTCATTGGTTCTTGCTGAAGCTCAAATGTGCTCTGTAACACAAGAATGAACCTCATTGGTTCTTGAGGAAGCTCAAATGTGCTCCGTAACACAAGAATGAACCTCATTGGTTCTTGAGGAAGCTCAAATGTGCTCCGTAACACAAGAATGAACCTCACTGGTTCTTGCTGAAGCTCAAATGTGCTCTGTAACACAAGAATGAACCTCATTGGTTTTGGCTGAAGCTCAAATGTGCTCCGTTACACAAGAACGAACCTCATTGGTTTTGGCTGAAGCTCAAATGTGCTCCGTAACACAAGAATGAACCTCATTGGTTCTTGAGGTAGCTCAAATGTGCTCCGTAACACAAGAATGAACCTCATTGGTTCTTGAGGTAGCTCAAATGTGCTCCGTAACACAAGAATGAACCTCATTGGTTCTTGCTGAACCCAAACTTGCTGTTTAACACGAGAATGAGCCTCATTTTTTGATCTTCTGTTTACTACAACTGATGTGCGAGTTGATTCATTTTTAAATGGGAATAAAAGCCTAAATGAAATCTGTTCATATTAAGCGATTGTGTCTCTAAAGAAAATTTGGACTAAACAGCACAATTTATATGAATTAGTTTTACAATCCCTTTTGGGAGTGTCAAAGTGGTAGTTGCGTAGCTGTCAATGGAGAGACAGAAAGCTCTCGTATTTCATTAAACACGCTTCATTTGTTTTTCAAAGATGAACGAAAATCTTACGGGTTTGGAACGACATGAGAGTAATTAATGACATGAAATTGTCCCTTTATAGTGAAGCAATTTTTTCAAGATCATAAAATCGCTTAAGACACGTTAAGGCTCAACAGTTCACTATTTGCTTTAAACTTGTATATCTGTCTACATTCCAGAAACAACAGGTGTAGAAATGTGAGGGTGTAACCACTATTAGCTTTGATGCAAGTTGCAAAACAAATATATTTAGACATGGTCGCCACCAGGGGGAGACAACCCTGAATGTTACCCTGGGCCCTGTGCTGAAGGGAGCCCAGTCAGGTTCTGGTTTATACTCATTGGATTTTCTACTCTACAGCAAAATCCTCATTAAAACTAGCACATGCATTTTGCTGTTCATTTTAGTTAATGTGCCACCCGAACAAGTTTCATTCTTCTTTAGAAAAGAACACACTCATGGCAAAAAAAACATCTGGTGTTGAGCAAAACTTTTACAGTTGCACACCAGGGGTTTTCAAACTCCCTTTTGCCCTCTGAGGTTCCTGCTTTACATGGGTTCACACACGGCTGATCTCCTCTTTCATGGAAAAACGCAGATATGCATGAAGAGAAGAGTTTTGAAATGCTTGTCAGTAAAACAAACGAAATTCTGTTCTTTAAAATCATGAATCGTTTTCAACAATACAGTCACAACACATTGTGTTGAGGTTTGGTGATAAAATCTGATGAAAACGCAGCATACTAGGATTAATTATCAAGCACCCAAATCATGTTTTTTGCATAAATTAAAGAAATATTGGTCTGGTTTCACAGAGTAAGCCAGATGTAGGCCTTCGTTAAATTAGGACATTTAAGTCGTTTTTATAAACATACCATAGAGAAGAAAGAGAAAACTTGGTGTGCATCTTGAGACAAAACAATGGCACTGATATATTTTAGGATATGTCACTGCAAGTTGCTTTCAGTTAAAAGGGTTAGTTCACACAAAGATTACAACATCAAAATAATAGTCATTTACTTATTGTTAAAGGGATAGTTCACCCAAATATTTAAATTCTATCATTTATTCACCCTCCTGTCGTTCCAAACCTGTATGAGTTTCTTTCTACTGCTGAACACAAAAGAAGATATTTTGAAGAATGTTTGTAATGAAGAAGATAGAGCAACCATTGACTACCATAGTAGGGAAAATACTATGGAGTCAATGGTTGCTCTATCTGCTTTGTTACAAACATTCTTCAAAATATCTTCTTTTTTGTTCAGCAGAAGAAAGAAACTCATACAGGTTTGGAATGACATGAGGGTGATTAGTCTAATTAATGACAGCATTTTCATTTTTGGGTGAATTAACACTTTTAAGTTGCTCCAACCCGTATAAGTTATGTTTAACATATTTTGAACAATGTAGGTAACTAGACAGTTGATAGTAACCATTGACTTCCATAGTAGGAAAAAAAATACTATGGAAATCCATGGCTTCCGTCAGCTGTCTGGTTACCAGCATCAACATTCTTCAAAATATCTTCTTTTGTGTTCAACAGAACAAAGATACTCATACCGGTTTGGTGAGTAAATTATGACAGAATTGTCATGTTTGTGTGAACTATACCTTTAAGACAGCTCAAACATAGTCAGGGAGGTTTAAGCCTTGTGTGAAACTGGGCAACTCAGTTTTACATTCTTAGCCTAAACTAAAAAAAATGAATCCACTGGTAATACATATATATTTTTAACATACTTAATGTAATGTGCACACGTCAGAGAACATATAACTGTAATTAAAGCTATGGAGTATCCCTTAATGGTTTTGAATGGCATTTTATAAACAAACTTATTTACAGAATTTTCTGAAAGGCCAGAGCTCACCGGTTATAGTTTTATTTACATTCCAATGCCATTTAAAAACAGGTTGTCGCCTTTCTCATGAATATGCAGTTTTTTTTTCTTTTGAATTTTTAACGTAGGCCTATATTGACAAAACACAGTGAGGGTTTACCGTGAAGCACTCCAATTTCAATTAGATCTAGTATGATACGACCTATTCGAATTTCTTCGCGGGTGAAAAATGCACAAACGCACACAAAATCTCTGGATGTTATTGTCGAGTTGCTCAACTGGAAATAATAGATTCAACCTTTTTAATATATTGAAATGATCATATATTATAGGCATAATTAGTTGATATGCAATTAATATGTTGAAATCCATTTCATTATAATACATAATTAGTATTAAATTAAACTATTATATTTCTAGATAATATAATTAGTGTAATCAATATTATAAGTACATTTCATAACACATAATTTGGCTAAAACATTTAAGAACAGTGATGCTGAGGTTTTACATTGATGTTCAGCACTCCATCAGCTCGCATGGTTATTTTACGTAGGAAACGTTATTATTTACGATTATTTATGATTATTTACGTAGTTATTGTTCAATTTGTTTTGAGGGACACACCCCCCGTGCGCGTAGCGCGCGTGCACATTTCATGTGACGCGTCGGGCAAAACTTTCCACAGCTGCATGTGCTGCGTGGGATGCGATCCATGAAATTACCCGCCCTCGTCATACACAGTTAGCTCGAAATTAACTCTATTCAAATAGCCTATTAAATAAACGCTTTGCTCAAGTAACCAGTGCTTGTGTTCTTTTGTGCATGATCATGCGTTGACAAATAGGCTATAACTAATGCGAGTTTAATAGAATTTCATACTTTCTCTTTAAGTTACATGTGTTTGAAGCTGAACTGAAACTATATAACTAAGCAACCGATACTGATTACATACAGTACATGTTAGCTTTATAAAATAACAAGGTTGTGCTTTCTATTAATGTTTTATAACTTCTTCCCCTCCCCCTCCCGACTGTCATTTCTTTCCCTTTGTCGTTTAACCCAATCAACCTTTTGTTTTATTTTTCTCCCCCTTGTCCCTCCTCAATGTATGCAGATCTACTGGTGAAGGACTTTGTCTGCCCAGCAACAGGGTGCTTGAGGGGACATTCAATGCCCTTGTATCCCATCCGCTTGCAAATCAAGGTAAAGGATATGCTGTTGCACAGAGCACACTCAGTACATCTCAATTGTCCTTTTATATTTGCAAGAACTGTAAATGGTCTCAGGCTGCAAGTCCACAGCGCACTAAAGTCAGTGGTGCGTGGTAAAATGCACAAATTAGCCAGTGCAGTGGACAAAATATAATGTTGTCTTAGTTATTGGTTATTGCAATGGATGATGCACACATGGTCAAATGTTAAAAGTTTATTTTCCCACTCAGGCCTTCTGTACAAATGCATTAAACACAGTGAAAGTTAGAGCTCTATCTCCCTCTACTGGTACAAAGTGATCTCAATGAGCCGCTACGTTATTGGTAAAGGCAACTATCTGAGTTAGCTTGTTCCCTTAGAGGTACACTATATTGCCAAAAATATTGGGACACCTCTGTATAAAATCAAGCACCTAGGCATGCAGGCTGCTTCAACAAACATTTGTGAAAGAATGGGTCGCTCTCAGGAGCTCGGTGAATTCAAGCGTGGTACTGTGATAGGTTACCACCTGTGTAATAAGTAAATTTGTGAAACTTCCTACTAAATATTCCACAGTCAACTGTTAGTGGTATTATAACAAAGTGGAAGCAAATGGGAGCAACAGCAACTTTAAATCAATTTAGGCCGTGTAAAATCACAGAGCGGGGTCAGCGCATGCTGAGGTGCACAGTGCGCAAAAGTCGCAAACTTTCTGCAGAGTCAATAGCGACAGACCTCCAAACTTCGTGTGGCCTTCAGATTAGCTCAAGAAAAGTGTTTAGAGAGCTTCATGGAATGGGTTTCCTTGGCCAAGCAGCTGCATTAAAGCCTTACATCACAGAGTGCAATGCAAAGCGTCGGATGCAGTGGTGTAAAGCACGCCACCAATGGACTCTAGAGCAGTGGAGACATATTCTCTGGAGTGACGAATCATGCTTCTCTGTCTAGCTATCCGATGGACAAGACTGGGTTTGGCAGTTGCCAGGAGAACGGTACTTGCCTGACTGCATTGTGCCAAGTGTAAAGTTTGGGGGATGGGGGATTATGGTGTGGGGTTGTTTTGCAGGGATTGGGCTTGGCCCCTTAGTTCCAGTATAAGGAACTCTTAATGCTTCAGCATACCAAGACATTTTGGACAGTTTCATGCTCCCAACTTAGTTTAGGGATGGCCCCTTCCTGTTCCAACATGACTGAACACCAGTGCACAAAGCAAGGTCCATAAAGACATGGATAAGTTGGTGTGGAGAAACTTGACTGGCCTGCACAGAGTCCTGACCTCAACCTTATAGAACACCTTTGGGATGAATTAGAAGGGAGACTGCGAGCCAGACCTTCTTGTCCAACATCAGCCTGACCCCACAAATGGACTTCTAGAAGAATGGTCAAAAATTCCCATAAACACACTCCTACATCTTGTGGAAAGCCTTCCCAGAAAAATCAAAACTCTTATAGCTGCAAAGGGTGAACCAGCTCCATATTAAACCGTACGAATGGGATGTCAGTAAAGTTCAAGTGCATGTAAAGGCAGACGTCCCAAAACCTTTTGCAATATTGCGTATTTATTAGGGCTTATTTTTTTTTCTCTGTTATGCTTGCGATGAAGATGCTGACAATATTGTGCCTAAATATTTTTTAGACAAAACAAATATGCCAGTATTTGTGAATGAATACATGGAAACCTAGTTATAGTCTCTAACACAAAACTGACAAATCAAGTTATTGCTCGAAAGAATGCACAAAGTAAAGGTCAGAGTATATCAGTAGGTGACCTTTATGCCAGTTCACTTGAAGCTAGTGGATGCAGCTGATATAATATCACGTTTCATACCTCACAAAAATATAGGCCTTAAGCAGCTTGATATGAATTTATACGAAGGAATCTAATGACGAGAGCAGTTTGTTTACCATCCAGGTTTCTTGGCTATTGGTTGAAAAAGCCATGTGACATTACATTACATTGAATTGATCTTCGTGCATAATTGACAGACCATTGACAAGCTCTCGATACTGCAATACTGGAATAACCAGCAGATGTCGTCGTTAATTCAGCTGTCTGGTATAATCAGTTGAGTCATCTGTGATTGTAAGTGCGTACTCTTGTGTGCGTGAATGAGTCGTGCTTTGAGTCATAGTACAGAGTATTTTTTATTATATGTTTTGTCTTAAAGACAGGTTACCAGAAAGATGCGTTTTTTTTTAATTCATATGGTTTTTGGGTCAAGGGTAAAAACAGCATTGGCGGATTTAGGGGCTGTTGGCAGATGGTTGCCAATCCCAGTAAATGAACACAAGTACACTAGTCTTTAATTTAGTTTACCCTAAGAGCCAGACAGCCTGATATATAGGCTACTGACCATTAAACAATTACAGATGCACTTGATGTCTTGGAAGATGTAAAGTGAACACACTACACTGTGTGTGTGTGTGTGTTGTGTGTGTGTGGTCTATATCACTTCCTAAAGGGTAATTTGATTTTTGTTTGTTTTTGAATTAATCGAGAATAAATTCAAATGAATTCCCCGATAGAACGCGCACTGAGATGGAGAAATTGCTCGACCACGGAGCGAGGAAAGTACGTAGTTTATGTGGGCGTTAATTTGCGAGAAAACATGATTTGGCTCAATGTAGTTTCAGCACCGTGGTCAGAGCTCGACGAGAACAAAAGGCGGATTAGCGTCCTTGATATCAGGGACCGTCCAAATGTTACATGCACATGCAAAAAGCGAACACTAGAATAAAGCATTAGCGAAACGTAAACCTAATATTTTCACTGTATATTTCTAATGAATGATACGTGGTTCGTTTTTTGGATCCTTGCTCTTCATGGATAAAGTGCTTAAATGTCATTAATATGACTAGTAGCTACTATTGTTCTTTATAATTAATAGAAAGAGATCATATTGCTTTTTCTCTTGTCTTTATGCTTGTTTTAATTGTACCGATTGTATGCATGTGGTAAATATGTCCCTTGTACTCAACTCATTCTCTAAGAAAACAAGAAACGTGCCTGTGATATGTAATTATAGTACTGTACTGCATTTATTCAAAGGTATTTTACTACCATTAGCAATAATTGTGAGAAAGTATAAAATAAACTGAATCCTTTTTATATGTAGGCCTAGTTACAGTTAAAATATTTTAAGTCTTAAACGTGAGGGATGCATTATGAAAAACCAAACGAATTGGGAAACCATAGCAATTGTAAGATATAAAAATGCAAACAAATAAACTCAACTGTAAGATATACAGGTGCGATGGATTAGGAGAAATTAAGTTTTCTTTTTACTTCCATAGTATGTCACAGTGAAATGAAAAGGACAACCGTTCGTATTTGACAGCACCCATGGTTTGTGAGAGGAAAATATAGACGCTCCCTTAAACCGAGTAAGCATCACGGTTTCCACACCCCGAGGGAGGACAGGAGATGGACAGGAGGGGGACACCGGCTTTCGACGTCAAAAGCTACGGGTTATACGGAGTGTCAACACCGTGAATATAGGCTACAGCATTACCGCGCGTCTTCTTCACAGCCTCTGCAATATAACGTGAGTGAAATACATTTTATTTGCATTAATACGTGTATTGATTCATGCATGTATTCTAGTCAACAGGAGATATTTGAGAGGGCACAGAGAGACAAAAACCAAAACGATTCAAGGGTGACAGATGCACGGATTTAGCTGAATGTCCAGTGGTTTGCCTTCAAGCCATCCGCTCTCCATCAGCTCTCTTTATGTGTGCACGTAGAATATCAGACCATATTCTACAACCAGGCAGAAAGACAGCAAATAAACAAACATCCCCTCGGGATTAACAAAAGCGAGAGAGAGAGAGAGAGAGGGAAGGAAACGAGAGCAAATTTCGCCGTTGCACACACCAGAGAGCTCGTAAGATTTGAATAAACTTCTTTCAGTCTTTATTGATTTGAAGGCGTGAAGTTGCATGGATAGTTGCGTGTTTTTGTTCTGTCATGTATGTGCGTATGTGCAGTTGGTGTCGTGACAAAGAGCCACATACGCCTGAGCCTCCGGTGTGGATTAAACAAAGAAGCAACGGGGATATCCGTCAATATTTATAAGCAGTTTTATTTTATTGCATTTGATTTTAATGTCCCCTATTGACTAAGCTCGTAACATAAGTTTCTTTGTTCTACTATAACATTTTTTTCTCGTAAAATTCCTTTATATAGATCACTCTTATTCTATGTTTTGGTAACACGTTATAATAGCTCAAATTATTAATATTGATGCATTCATTTAAACATATCATTGGTGTATATTCAAATAGCTAGAAATGTTATCCATTGCTTATTTACTCCACAAATCTACTAAGCATTATGATGTTTGACATCTCAGTGCTTCCAGCACTATTGAAATCCTTATTGTAGCCTACTCAATAATATTATGCAATTAATTAAGCTCAAAACAATCAACGTACTAAACTTTGTTTTGTATATAATTTAAGATTCGTGGCGCCACCTGTCTATATAAACGTTAAAACGTTAACGAAATGTTCAAAATCGACCGACGTGGAAGATTGTAATTCTGCCAAATTGAATGGCGATTGGTCGTCTTTCTTTCATTCATTTGCATATTGAATTGTGATTGGTCTTTCTTTCTCAAATCTAGCTAACTGCCTTTATATTGCAACAAGAATGAGACCGGGAAGTCTTAAAAGTTGATGTTTTATATTTTACATTTAACACATAAAGTGCGTATTTAATTATTATAATACGTTTCCACAGGTTGCAAATTAGACAATGCCCACATTTTTCGTATGTTCGCTCACGAACATGAACGGTTTGGAAGAGGTAACCATAGCAACAGAAGACCGCTCCAGCGCTTTATTATCATCGCTCGGTTCAATGGCTAAACTTAAGCACACTTTATTTTTTTCTATACGAGATATATGATAAAAGCTTTAGTGCTTTGCTTAAAGGTCTTTCAGATACT
This sequence comes from Pseudorasbora parva, assembly GCF_024679245.1. Lineage (NCBI taxonomy): Eukaryota > Metazoa > Chordata > Actinopteri > Cypriniformes > Gobionidae > Pseudorasbora > Pseudorasbora parva. The sequence continues at coordinate 33,189,258 of NC_090190.1, forward strand.
TAACTGGTGTTGTAAAACCGAATTCTTTTTGGAAATTCCCCTCCTGAAGCTTTTCTTTGACTACTTTACAATCATCACGTGTCTTATACAAATCTAAATTGTGTCATTGAGAGTTATTATAAAGTGTGAGCGAGAATTTTAGCGTTATCTGTTTTTTTCTGACGCAGAGCTGTCACGGTTCAAACCTCTCCACCGGGACTCGTGTTCAACAGCGCGACTCTTCCTCCGCCGCTGAGCCGCTCTCCAGTGCTGAAACCCCGGGCGCAGCTGTCGCTCCGTCCCCTTAGGAAACTGTCCTAATGAAGGAGGCCGACGCCATCAAGCTCTTCATTGGCCAGATCCCGCGGAATCTGGAGGAGAAGGACCTGAAGCCCATCTTTGAGCAGTTTGGGAAGATCTATGAGCTCACGGTGATCAAGGACAAGTACACGGGAATGCACAAAGGTAATTAAACGAGATTGACGCGGCTCTATTGAACGGACAGTCTCAAGGGGAGATGGAAGACTAATGGGGCAAGATGAGTTTCCTTTTCATATCTGAATTGAACCGTCTTCTTTGACAGTTGTACATATACTGTATTTAGTATGTAGACACTTAACTCTAGTATGACATATGTGACCCTGGACCACAAAACATAAGGGTAAATTATTTTAAATTAAGATTTAAACATTATATGAAAGCTGAATAAATAAGCTTTCCATTGATGTATGGTTTGTTAGGATAGGACAACTATTTGGTAGATACAACTATTTAAGGGTGTAAAAAAATTGAAATATTAAGAAAATCGCCTTTAAAGTTGTCCAAATGAAGTCCTTAGTAATGCAAATAACTAATCCTAATACACTTTATATAGCAAGTGTACAATAAAGTCTTAATGGAACATATACTTAAAATCCTAATGATTTTTGACATAAAAGAAAAATCGAAAATTTTCACTCGCACAATGTATGGTTGGCTATTGCCTCAAATATCCGTGCTGCGACTTATGACTGGTTGTGTGGTCCAGGGTCACATACAGCATTTATTTCCTTCTACTTCATTTTGAGTTAGCTTCCAATGGTCTAGCTTTCTGAGATAAAGAAAACTATTCTTGGAAAATGCATTTGTTCACTGTTTTTTCCATTTCTTAGTCACAGTTGTCATATCCTTTTATGCCCGCAAAACACTGCTTGATATTCATGGACTGTCTAGGTTTGCTATGTTTTTATTTTTTTCATCCCACGTTGTATTCTTGTTCCCTCTTCAGGATGTGCGTTCTTGACGTACTGTGCGAGGGAGTCAGCCTTGAAGGCCCAGAATGCACTGCACGAGCAGAAGACATTGCCGGGGGTGAGTTGTTGCTGGTAGTGACGTGAACGCAGAGACGGGCTGTATAAAAAATTTATTTATTTAAATCAGACAAACGTTTCCAATTGTCTATATATAGCCTAGCCGACTGCATATAGAATAAATCTTTTATCATAAAGCTCTTCTAGCAGGACCGGGGGAACATGAAGTTGGTTCTAAAAGTGGAAATAACACGTTATGTGGTTCAGGAAACAGGATCTGTGGAAATCTGTGTTGACTGAACAGACTTTAATTAGGTATGTAGGAGGGCACAATCCTTGAAGGCATCCGCGATCATGTCGCTCTCTGAAGTCGTTGATTAGCTGTTAGACCATCTGCCGTGCCAGAGCCGTGACGGGCAACCTGTAAATTCAGAGACCTCCAATCTCTTCATCTTTTTTAATGCCTTTTTATGTTTTCATCCGTAAATCACCGACTTTTTAGATTTGCCAGATGTACGGGATCATTATGAGCGGTGTAGCGAGTCCAATGTACTTGACGTCAACGTATAGAATTTGAGGATGAGATTATATGGTCTGTTTTGAGCTTTAATGAGGAATTAATACAACTATACGCTCGGTGCTCGCGTGATGTTTTTTTCCTGTTGATTAGACTTGAAGCAAGCAGACCCACAGGGAATCTTTTGCTTCCTCTCAAATTCTATTTGAGGGAGTTTAATTTGCTCCAGAGGAAGCTGCATGCGAAAATGTCGTAAAAGCAGAGACACGATGTGGACTGAGCGGCCAAACAGAAGCTTCTGGTGCATCTGAACAGACTCTAAGCCAACTGTGGTCCCACTAGACATCTGCTAATGAAGGGATATATGACTTCATTACTCTGTATGTCACATCACGTAACATCAAAGGCTGGTTGAGTAGTGTTAGAAGCGACAAAATGAAATCGAAAGTGCGAGCGAAGTAAACCATGTTCTGCCTTAGTTTCAGAGAACCGATGTTTGTGAGCATCTGTTTAGATTGTTTTTCCTTATGGTGCGTAACGTTCTGCGCATGTGTTCTCAAGAGTAACTCCAGAACAAATCCAATTATTAGCATGACAGTAGTCTGACCTTTGCGACCTCTCCAGGCGTAGATCAGCGGGTTCCCTCAGCCTTAAATCCTCTCTCCTTCTTCTCTGTCCCTCCATCCTTCTATTAGTCTACCCCCCCTCACCTAAGCCTGGTAAGACGGTGTGCAAACCTCCCCCATGAGGTACGAAAGGGAACCATGTTATTAAGAACTATACTACAGCACCCCCTCTCTTAAAGAGACATCTCTCTTCCTCTTTCATTCTCTTTTTTTCCTTTTTCGTGCACATGCAGACAGCCCAGCTGTGTGGCATTATTACCAGTTCATGGCACCTGCCATTCAGCGCAGGCCCCGCCCCCAACCTGTCAATCATAGCGAATCGCTCCGGCAACGCTGCGTGATGTGTGTTTAGAGTGCGTGTGCGGGCGAGATAGGAATTGTTACCACGATGAGGGGAGAGACAGATAAGATAAGACAGAAATTGGCTTGGAACCTTCATTTCTCTCCTTTTCTCTTTTTCTCTCAGGCTGTGTTCACACTAGACTGAATTCAGATTTGTTTTTCAGATTTGATCTTTAAGACTCGCTGTTTGCATTGTCAATTTGCTAGTGATGAAAACGTATCCGCTTGTTCAAGGGATAATTCAACCAAAAATGACAATTTTCGTCACCATTTACTCACCCTCATGAAACTTTCTTCTGCGAAACACAAAATTATTATTTTTTTGGTCCATCTTTCCGATCCCATTGGGTTTTTATTTTAGTGTAATTTATTATAGTATTTAATAATAATTTTTAATTAGATGTTATTTTTATATTTTTAGTTTTCATTTTAGTTTTAGTAATTTGTTTAAAAAAAGGCAACATTTCTAATTTTCTTTTAAGGTTTTTAAGTTAAAAAAAGAACATTTCATCTCATATTTATATTATGTTTTATTTCAGCTTCATTTCAATTCATGAAAACAATATTTAATATTTAGTTTCTGCTACTTTGTACAAAATGTTTGAACATTCTTCAAAACATCTTCCTTTGTGTTCTGAAGCTAGTAAATAATGCCAAAGTTTTACTCTACTAATATTTGCATTTTCTACATAAATTGCTATAGTAATGATTTAGTGTTCACTTTCTCTACAACAACTGAGAGTAGCTCTCATTGTGGAATAAGAAGAAGACAATACCTCTGCTTATGTGCATCATGACATCTTACCATGATGTTTCACACATTCACTAATCACTACATATGAAACCCACAGAGTTCACTATATAGGGAAAGATGGATGAGTTAATTTAGATACTAAAAACACCACTGCATATTGCATATGCCATTACATATATATTGTCTCCTGAATGACAAATCTTAATCATTTGACTTATAAACATACAAAAGTGTTTTGGGTTTGGTATGATCATATTTTATGCATTTTAGACTGTTTAGGCAAGCGAAAAATGTGTAACCAAAAAACATTTTAATACTCCAGTTTCGCTAATACTGAATAAAAGATCAACTGAGAGCAATGTATTGCAGGGAGAGCTAAAGGAAGACAAGGGCGGGATGGGGGGGGGGGGGGGGGGGTGAACAGATGGCATGGCTGGAGTGGCACCTGGCCTTATGTTTAATTTCAGGTGAGAGGCTCGCAGTGATTGTAGACAGAGGAGGAGAATGGAGACCTGGAGTCCTCTTTCTGGTTTTCAGTCTCGTGGTCTCCTTCCCCTCCTCCTCCCCCTCTTATCTTTCCTCATCTCTCCTATCTCTCGACCGTTGCCATCCCAACATGTTTGCTTAGCTATGTTTATCACATGGCCCCACTTGCACGGGCACAACAAAGCGGCGGGCGTCATCCAAGACCCTTAAGTCGCGCACGCTTTCGTTCGAGCTTTTAAGCATACATATTAACACCTTCGGCCGCTCGTTTCCTCTATTTTAGAATTGGCCACATCTCAAATCGTACTCTTTTTGGCCTCCTCTGAGCATTTAAAAAACCTGCAGCTAGTGCACTACAGCGCTAAAAAAAAAACAGATGAATTTGGAGGTGTCGTGTTGGCGATTTATGGTAAAATGTGACTCAGCTGGATCCTATCTAACTTCAGTTAAGATAAATATCAGCTTTCACATTGAGTTTTTTGTGGTTTGTTTTATTTGCTGTTTCAGGAACAGCTTTACTCTTACTCCTGCCTCAGCCACAAACATTGTGACAAGAAAGCAAGACGTAGTAGATCAGCAGGACAGACCAGATAGCTTCTGTTTGCACTGTTAATGTTGTTCTTACTATTATAATTTTGATTCACAGCATCATATTACGGCCAATCTCTATCGAACTAGCGCTCCAATTGGTTACTGATAGCAAAATACCAGTTAAATGTCTGCCTGTGATGTGTGCGTGCACACATTTTGGCATTTTCATGTTTGGGACGAGTTGTTGTGCGTCTGAACGCATGTGTTTAAAAGAGCGTCTGTTGTGCCTTTGTTGTGGGGGAAGGGAGGGCAGGTGTTATTAGAGAGGGGGATGGAGTGTGTGAGAGTGAATGTCTGGATGTTTGTTTGTAGTTTAGTACAATGTGCTCATTCTGATTTCCGTCGTAGTATGTTTAGGGCACCCGGAAAGTCAAATAAGATAAGATTGGTGGTTGTATACCTTCAAATATGTGCCATGTTTTGTTCAGTGCATGCTTTTTACAAATACTGTGCACTGCACTTAAACAATGTGTACATGTGAAATTTACTTCTATGAAATCCAATTCCAATTTGATTATGTGCAAGAAAGCCTTTTCAAACCCTACTATATTACTGAACTTTTTACACAAATAAAAGACAACTGATCATATCAGGCTAACACGATCAGACAGTTTTAATGCGAAATTGCATTTGCTCGCGTTTCCTTTCGAGAAATGCGCGATTAAGTATTTTTGACTTGGTGTCAGTGTCTATACTTACATCCAGGCAGGATGAGTCCATTGTTCAGATGAATTGAAGGGTTACAGGGTTCGAGAGCGTGAAAGAGGGAGAGAGGTGAAAGTAGGTCTAATTAAAGAGAAATTGGACGGATATGTGAAAAGGGGGAAGATGAGGGGTGAATTGGGGGAAGGGGGGAAATGAAAGAAAATTTGACATAATGAGCCGGGGTGGTGGTGGGGGGAGGCATCGGACGTCCATGAGCTTAAAGACAGACATCTGCTAGCAAGTGTGTGTGTGCGCGCATGTGTGTGGCCTTTGATGATTATACACTCTGTGAGAGCAGAACTTAATCTGATGGACATGTATCCACTGTGCACAGCAAATTTTTTCACACCACTGAGACATAAAATAAACTAGCTAAGTGGCATTTTGTACTTTTCAAAGTGTAGTTAGCTTCAAATACTGCCCTTTTCATTCATTCTTTTTGTGGTAGTGTTCACATGCCCAGACGTTTATTATTAAAAAAAGTCACGAACAACAGATCCTCTTGGGTCGATCCTACTTCCTCTCTTGATTTGGTTGGTTTTCGTCGTCTGCAACAAATCATGCAATCTTAAGAGTGTGTTTGCTGGCTGTAATCCGTCTCCTTTCTGAATGTGTCCCAGATCAATAGCAGGAAAAGCCATAAAGGCACTAAATGATGAATATGGCATTTGCAGATTTCCTGATGAGCAATAAGGACATATTGCATTTTCAATTTGAAGTGTCCATGATAATTTTTTAACATATTGGCCTGGTTTCACAGACCAAGCTTGAATTAAGTCAGGACTAGGTCTTAGTTCATTTAGGGCATTTAAGTAGCTTTCATAAACATTCCTTAAAGGCCCACTGAAGGACCTTGAAATCAAGTGGCAACCTCCCGTGATCTCTTGAAGCCAGTACGGAAGTAATGTAAACTGCAACAGGCTCCAGAAGGGAGCAGAATCTCATTGAGCCCCATGTTAAAATTCCCAACTTTACAGCAAAACATTTTTTTTTACAGCCTGGTACAAATTGTGGTTTTGATCTATATGGCCAATTTTGCCCTTCATGAGAACTCTGAGGAGGGTGAATTTTTGTATAACTCATAATTAAGGGAGTGGTTACTTTGAGTGGCAGGTGGATAGCCATCTATAGCAGTGTTTCCCAACCTTTTTTTTTAGTCATGGCCTTTGAAAATGTTACAAATTTTGTGGCACCTTTTCGCATACGTTACGCTAGAGGTGTAACGGTACAGATTGCTCACGGTTCGGTTTGTATCACGGTTTTAGGTTCACGTATTTAGTACGGTTCAGTATTTGCTATGTTCAGGGGAAAAAGGACTACTGTCAAATAAATATAAAGAAATAAGAACAAATAACTTAAATACAAGCAGCAGCACAAATAAATACTACAGAGCAAAGATACTAATAAAATAAACAATGCTTTTCAGGTTTTTCAGGTAGGTCTAACATTAGTTTTTAGGTAGAGAAATTTAATAAAGTAATCAAATGAAAAATAACTGCAACTGTTTAAATTAAAGATGAATCCTTATTAAACTTATAAAAGCTATTCAATCAAGAGGAGTGGGTGATGTCTTTATCTTTTGTTTGACATTAAACAGACAGCAGTAAAGGCTACTGCCCCTTTAAGACCTAATGCAAGGATATGTGTCGTCTTTCTCGACTGTATACAGTTCACTTAGGGTTTATTCAGACTATGTCTGCTTGGATACTCATCAAGATGGACATGTTAACATACTTCTTGTGTGAGTTTGTCCGTTCGAGCACAAGACTTGAAAGAGGACTCAATATTTGCGCGCCGTGAGACGTGTGCGCGCTTTGGGACAAGCGCACCGAGACAGATCTTCTCACAGCGTGGCGCGCGTGAGTTCTCATTCACGTCTTCTGGCTCTACACGCAGGTGATGAGGGTGAAAATGACTGCTCATAGAGACAGAGCGTCATAATCTGAAAGCCACGCCCACCAACCGTCTCCATTGACTTTCTATTGTGGGAAGCGGCCTCCTTGTCATTTCTGAATTATTACTAAAAAACTAACAATGTCTCAAAGCTGATATGTGACAAGGTGTACAGAAAACAAACTAAAAAACACAGAACCAAAAACCCAGAAGTTTTTATAAGCTGCTGACTCAAAAAATGAACTTTTAAGGACACAAAAGTGGATACAGGCACTTGAGTCAGAGCGCAACTTGTTATATTACACTGAGAAAGTAATCAGTGACAGGAAATATAATATATAAAACTGACATTTGGATATTTGACAACATGTTTACTGCACATGTAGGCATACTGAATGTCAGGATACCAAAATTGACCCATTCTTCCTGCTGAAGCTTCACGTCTTATTGCCTTTATGCACTTTTGTCTCCTTAAACGCTCGTTTTTTTGGGAACGACAGCTTATAAAAACTTAGTTATGTGTTTTTTGGCTTGTTTGCTGCACACAGTCACATATCAGCTTTTAGACATTGTTCTGTTTCTTGTTATAAATGAGAAAAGACGAGGCGACCGCTTCACGCAATGCAAAGTCAATGGAGAGCGTTGGATTGTTTTCATGTGAGATGAACCGCGGTGCAAGTGCATGCCGGCACCTTTTACAGGGCACCCCTGCTCACGTCAGAAGGCACCTGGGAAACACTGTCATTGCATCACCTCCTTGCGTCAAGCTCCGCCCACATCCCGCCTCTTTGCCCATTTTCTGCTATCCAGGTGTGACTCGCGATGACGCGCTCGCAAGATGGCAACGGCCAGCTTGTCTCTACCAAGGGGGTAATCTAGCGCTCGGAAAGCGCTCCACCCATAGGGGCTGCCATTGCTAACCAAGCCATCACCTGCTGTTAGCATCCCATTGACTCCCATTCATTTTTGAGTCACTTTGACAGTGAATAACTTTACATCTGAGACATTTAAAGACTCCATTTGTCCATTGTTTATTTCTAAAGAAACACGACAATGCATAAAAGGCTCCGTTACCTTGTATCTTACACTATCGCCCTGTAGAAGCTGTTTTTGTAAAACTAACGATTGCGTCATAACCAACGCGACTCTGTCGCACAGTTGAGAAATTACCGTATAGACCTGAGGAGATGCTCACAGGCAATCTTTTACTGTCTATGAGACAGTCGAGGGACGTGGAGACATAAAGTCTGATAAAGTCAAGGGGGAAGAATGGGGAGAAGCCGATAGTGAGCCAAAAGCAACGGGAGAAAATATTTAAACAACGTGATTCAGCTTTCACTTTCCACATCTACTAGAAGACCTACAGCTGTCAGACAGGAGGTTCACGTCACATCTACGTCGTCAAGCTCAGTCTGAGCCTGCGCAGTTCGCTCAGCCATCAGGAAGTGAGTGCCCCTAGGTTGACTTCATTTTTTCGCCGTTGACGTCAGTGGGATCGCTCTGTCCATTTCTTTTACTGTCTATGGTCTCTACTTTACGCTTCAGAGCAGCTTATCAGAATCCTATGGGTGACGTCACGGACACTACGTCCATATTTGTTTGCAGTCTATGCTTGAAACCAGAGCATTATTCAATGTGTTGACATAATTACCCCTGAAACTGCTTCAGCTGTAAGCAGCTCCTCCCCTTTTTTTGAAACAGCCAATAGCGTTTTGTTAATACCACAGTTTGACTAGAGCCTTTCTGTAAAGCCAGCGTTTCCTCCTAATCTCTAACCGTTTCTCATCATAATCTCCTCCATATCGCTTTGAAATACAGCATTCTGAATTGAAATGGGTCTGATATGTTTTGTTGTCTCCGCCGACTCGCGCATATGATCCGTGCTGCGCTCTCGTGTCTATAGTCAACGGCTCTGATTTTGATTATGTGCGTGCAGTTAACTTACGTGAAACCAGAATTTGTTTGGTTCAACTAAAAGCATGTTTACCCTGAGTCGTTTCATATCGCATTGTGTGCTATGTGCCATTCAACCATGTAGAAAATAGTAAATGTGTACTGTGAACAGCTGACTGACTTCAGCCACAGCTTCAGCGTTATAGTGTAGGGGGCGGGACACTTCAGATTCTAGAGAGCATTTGATTGTACAGAAGATGGGATGTGGAGATGTCTGCGATAATGTCATCAAAATCTGTGATTCATTTTAACGGAAATAAGAGGCTGTAAGTTTTGAATGCTTATATGTCCTAAATGTGAATTTTTTTAGGAAAACACCAACTTATTCCTAACCTTAAGACTAACATAGTCATACCAAAAGCTGAAAACTTCAAATTAAGAATATTCACTATAAAAGTGTTAAAGGTGTTGTATCTATGTTTTTACCTTTACTAAAGCATAAAAATACCATAATGTGTTTTCAGATATTTAGGAAACATGCTAAATTTATCTACTTGTTTCTCAGAACAGAACAGCCAGTAATTCTTCTTAGAAATGTGCTTTTTGTGTCGGAACGTCTGTTTTTGTTTTGGTCTGTGCTGACATGAAAGCCAGTAAAAAAAACTTGGTCGGAGATCGCAGATTCTAACCGACCTAAAACGCCTCGGCATCCATCTAGAAATCTCTATGAACAAGAGCATATTAAAACGCTGATAATATCAACTCATCAACTTGCAGAGTGGGTTTCAATGTCAATTTCGCTTGCTCCAGTTGTGTGTCCTCAAGCTGGCAACCCTTTGAATCTGAGGAGGATGGGGTGGGGGAAACAAACCATCTCCAATATTTTTGAATTTGGACTACAGAACCTTTTTCGACCACTAGCTGTCAATCCTACACACTGCACCTTTAAATGCAAACATACAGACAATTACCATAGACCGTACTTACAGAGGAAGTCAATGATTTTAAGTACATAACTATCTGCTATAACATTTTTATTTATTCGGTTTTACAAACTGAGCGCCAACTCGATCTAATCTGTAGAGAGTAGCAAACAAATATACATATTTACTTTGAAAAAAGAGTGTTGAAATCTATTTCTTTCCTCTTCCACTTGGCATTTGGTTCCAATAGACAAAAATACAGTAGCAACCCTGTCTCAATCAACAGGATATTTTCCCTGATGTTGACTGCGTGTTCACTGTGTCACACATCTGCGCTATTGCAAGCATTGCTCATCTGAGGTCTGTTTGCCTGGCAAAAACAAGTTTGTTTGAATGTGCTACATTCAGAATTTGATATGCATATTGAGTTAGCAAGCTCAACCATTGCACATCTCCATTTCCCAAGCAGTGCCATTTTCACACGTCCTCCCCTCCCTCTCTCTCTGTCCATCTTTTTTCTATTTAAGCCGGCGTTCACGCTGACAGTTTAAAGTCTGTGTTCCTATTGTAATTGCCTAAGGTCTAGTGATTGGCACATTTGAAACAGGCAAACTGATTAGAGCCTATTGATTTTTTTTCAAGAATGACGATTTTAGGTGCTTTAATTGTCCGGCCAAGATGGTGTTTCATTGTCTAAGAGTAACTGATGTGACTTTTCAAGCAGCAACAGCAGTATGACATGCTATTTCTAATATAGGATTATCACACATGCCGTTTTGATGACATCATAGTTAATAATAATGAAATATTTGTATTCAGTCTTTCAGTGTTCAGGACTGTTATGCATAAAGGTGAATAAAAATGACAAAATTGAAATGAATGGTGGCCATGTGGATTTTCCCTTATAAATTCATATACATTTAAGCTACAATCTTAATGTTGAATTGGTCAAGTTTTATTTAAACTAAATGTGTTTATATTAAATGCAGAATTTTGTGTTTGAGCATAAGAAACAGAAGTATTGTTATCTTTGGCATGTTTAATGGGCATGAAATGGCATATTTGAATGTCTTTCTGTTGTTTTAAAATGGGAAATTATAGAGCGGCTGAAAGAATAAGCTAGAAAAAGGAGATTGAAAAGAAAGAGACTGGAATATATTGGGGGTGGGGTGGCGCGCAGGTTGATTACGGTCGCAGGTCCTGTTGCCAGGAGACGGCTGGGACAAGGGATGCTGGGTTGCTAGGGAACCAGCTCAATGCAATGGCCAGCATTGCATGATGGGTACAGAGGCAAGATTGAGAATAGTCTTTGTGTGGATACACACCTAATTTAACATCTGCCACACACACACACACACTGACAAGTCACAAGAGAGCTCCTCTTGAGCTAGCCTGAGTGAAAAACACGCGCGCACACACGCACGCACACACACACACACACACACACACACACACACACACACACACACACACACACACATTCTTTCCATGCATAGAGAAACTTGGGGAGTATGAACAAACAGCATGCCTTGCAGGCATATCGTCTGTGTGAATGTGAATTGTGATCTGATTTTTGTGCTCTTATGAGTCACCGGCATTTAGAATTTTGCTCATATCGTGCATTAGTTTGTGTGAATGGAAGTCAGGTTTGGGTGTGTCTTCACATTTTGTTTCGGGTGCATAATAGGTATTTCACAGGTCAGACACTGATTTGTTTGTATGTGTTCGAGGCACTACATGGAGGAGGCCGGCAGAGTAAATGTCAGTTGATTGAATAATCTATGGATTTAATATCCCATAATCCCACTGAAATCCCTGGCCTCAGATCAAGGCGGAGATTAAGTGTGTGTGCTCATCATGTCAATGGAGTGTTTTTGCCAGCAGACAAACCAAGCAATGGTTATGACCTGTACTTCTAATGGCTTGTTCAGAAAGATATTACATTATTATTATTTTTTGCTATTTTCTATTCATGTAAGCAGACAATTTGCACATTTTTTACCGTGCACTTACACACACTCATTTTTCTGGTGTTTTGAATTCAAATGTTTTCTACATTTGAAATAAGTAAACTATTCAAATATTTAATCATTTACATTAATAAATTGTTGTACTTTTTTGTTGTTGTTGTGGGAAATACCCAAAGGGCTGTTATGAATGGTTAGTAGTTACCACCAATCTTTTTTTACATACATAAATTATTTTATTCAACAATGATGCATTAAATTGATCAAATGTGACAGTAAAGACTTTTAGATTGTTACAAAAGATTTTATTTCATATAAATGCGGTTGAACGGTTTTCTACATTAATAATAATAAGTTGATTATGTTTCTTGAGCAGTAAATCAGCATATTAGAATGATGTCTGAAGGATCATGTGACCCTGAAGACTGGAGTAATGATGCTGAACATTCAGCTTTAACATCGCAGGAATAAATTCTATTTTTAAATATATTCAAATAGAAAAACAGTTGCTTGAAATAGTAGTAATATTTCACAATATTATTGTTTTACTGTATTTTTACAAATAATGTTACCATTATTTGGATGGTAATGTATAAAGCATAGTAGAGTTCATGAACGTAAATGCAATTGCAAAATGACGTCTGTAAGCATTAGTGTGGTTATGATTTTCATTGTCAAAGAGCGTATATGGAAGCCAACAGGTTTCTTTTGGCTAGATGATAGAGAGTCTTCACTGCCTCTGTTGCTTTGGCAACCATAGCGGTTACACCCGCTACTTTTATCTGTCTATCTCTCTCTCTCCTTCTCTCACTCTGTTTTCCTTTCACATAAATAAATTCACTTTTCATCCATTTTGATACCTCCATCGCCCTATTTTTTTTTCTCGTGTTCTTTTTTTCCCATCACTACCTTCCCCTCCCTTCGTCGTCCGGGGCAACCTTGTTTACCTGCTGGGTAGCTCGCCTTGCCGTTGTCATGGTGACAGAGGGTTGGTTGCCGTGCCGACCTGAAGTGGCAGTGCCACGACTCGCTCCCTGTCTCTCTTTCCTACTCTTTCTTGTCTCTTCCCGTCTCTGTCGTCCTTTTGTACCAATTTCTTTCTTTTTTGTTCTCGGCCAGTGTCTGTGTTTTTCCTTTCTAGAATCCTTGAAGCACAGTGACTCATCATAGTGCAAGGAAAGACGTGAATAAAGCTCGTCAAGGATTTTCTCGTGCCTCATAGTGCATCTGTGGTCTGTCCCGCCCTGTGTACCAGAACAGAAATTATGCTTTTGAGTATTGTTTCGGTTTGATGTGCCATCTTCCTGTTGATTCATGCATGCTAAATGAGTTGAGCTGTTCCCTTGTCTCAACCTTGATATGAGTTGGCTCCTTTCCGAAAATGGCACAGTCATTAACCTAATCCATTTTGCTGACCATTTCATAGTGCTCATGCAGTCAACAGTTGTTCAGCTACCTGACGTCTGTGACAAAGGTCTAAAAAGGTTTTATAGCTTAATGTCAAATGAGAACTTATGAAAACCTCTCCAAAGAACCCACAAGGTCTTCAGTTTTCCTCTTTCGATTGATCAATACATTGTTACATTGTCTAAAAGAACAGTTCTCCCAAACAAGGAAAATTCATTTCCTCAGTCATGTTTTGCAGACGTTTTTCTGGTGAATTTTGTACCGTGCAGTGGAAGTGACTGTACAGGTGCTGTTGAGCTCAACAAATGATAAAAATGGTTCTTGCTACTTGTTTGCTGTATTAAAAGTCTTCTGAAGCATATAATAATTTTTTGATCATGAAAAATGAATTGCTTTTGCTCTACCACTGTAGACCTTATGTAGCCACGCCCCTTTTCAGTGCTGTGCTCGTTGTCCTCTGGTTTGTATTTTCACAGCATGAAGGTAAGATCTACGGATTTATGAATGAACTGCCTGGTTTGAAATCTGCTCGGTCTGCTGACATTTATGATATCTGCTTCAAACATGACAACAGAAAGAAGTCTCTTATGCTCACCAAGGCTGAATTTATTTGATCTTAAATACGGTAAAACATTGAAAATAACCATTTTCTAATGTCATTTATTCCTGTGATGAACAGCTGAATTTTCAGCATCATTTCTCCAGTCTTCAGTGTCACATGATCCTTCAGAAATCATTCTAATATGCTGATCTTCTGCTCAAGAGACATTTGTTGTTATTATCAATGCGGGAAACAGTTTGAGCTTATTTTTGTGGATTTTCTAATGGTCTTTTGTAACTTAATAAATGTCTTCAATGTCACTTTTGATTACCTGTATTTTTCCGAATATAAGACGACCCTGAATTTCAAGATGTACCTTTTGGAAAAAGGCCTTTTTTTGAAGACCAAATCTTTGATTTTATAAAGAAAATGCTTTTATTTGAAAATAGTTTTCATATTGCATATTTTTTTATTTTTACATTATGTTGAAAGTATGGTAAATACTGGTAAAATCTACAAACGATCACATTTAAAAATAAACACTTTCTGGCATACCATAAACCTTTAATCCATCTGAATTAATATAACAATTAGGCTATCCATCTCATAGTGAAAACCATGTCCAAAAATTAATTAACAGTAGAAGTGAAATCTTGAAATCTGGGTACCGTTTTACAGAAGTTTGGTCCTGTCAGCCACACAAATGTGACGATCACGGGGCTGTTAGAGGATGCACTCGCAATCTTCTAGCATTACACTCCGACCAAAGGGGCATATTTTAAGCATATTTTAAGCCAAATATGCTTAAAACTCGTTTTAAGCATATTTGGCGCCACCTATGTTTGCGGGTGTATTATTGTTATTTAAAAGTCTAGACCCTGAATATAAGTCAAAACTGTTTTTTCACATGTCTAAGAAAAAAACACTTATATTCCGAACAGTAGGGTAATATGATGTGCCCTTGCTGATTAAAAGTATTCATTTCTTTTTTTATTTAAAAGAGACTAAAACGATTACTGATGGGAAACATTTGAACAGTATTGTTCGAATATGGCACTAGTACCGTTGTTTTCATCGCTCGATGTTGAATCTGGTGCCACACAACATGGCTCCCCGTGTGAATGTATCTACACATAAGAATTTAAGAGGATTTTCTGCGAATAATGATTTGAATTTGGGGGGTTCAAGAAAAGAGTTATTGGCTGAAAGTGATGTAAGAACCATTAAAGAACCTTGCGTATGAACTAAATTGGGAGCAGCTGCCCCCAATACAATGATAAAACGCCCTCAAAAGTTATTTTTCCCCTGTATGCCGGCGTTTTCTGAAGATAAACAAAGCAATTTGGCCAAATCAGATTTAAGCGCTGCAAAACAAGCTCTTACACTGAGATCAGATTAGTAATCACCAGAGGGAGTTAGACTAGGAAAGCAAAAGAACTGATCCAGAACAGACGTATAGTAGGTGTTGGAGATCTTTACAGTGCTTTACATTACTGCAGCAATCAATAAGACCTGCTTCATTAGTCATCCTGATAAATGCCCTTCTGTTTGCGTCCTTCAACGTGAGTTGTGTAATATATTTTTGGCGTGCTGTGAAATTGTGAAAGTCATTATGTATGGTTTATATGGCTCTGTGTGTGTGAGTTATTGCAAGCGAATGCCTGATCAATACGGACCCCAAATGAGCGATCGCGGCTGGTCGGATAAAACCAAGCGATCTGAATTGGGCCGAAATGTCACCTGCTGCATAATTAACGCCTTTTTGTTGATTTGGGTAATTTAGCTCACAGCGTCTCTCCTTGCCTCTCATCCATTCCTTTTACTAATTGTATTTATTTAAATTAGAGCTGAAGTGATTGAACAATTCCATGTAGAATTGCGCTTCCATTTGAATTACAATAGGAATACTATCTACTGTTCATGCTAATTTATATTTTTCATTCATTTTGCAGTAAAAAAGAATTTAGCCCTAATAATCATTTAATGGTTGTTTTTAGAGAATAATATGGTTTTATAACCCACTAGTAAGGTTTTGTCACATTTCCCCTTACAGTTATAAGTATTCTTATATATATATATATATATATATATATATATATATATATATATATATATATATATATATATATATATATATATATATATATATATATATAAAATGATGGTATATATATATATATGGATGGATGGATGGATGGATGGATGGATGGATGCATGTGTGTGTGTGTATACAATTCCTTTCATTTGTTTTTACATTTTTTATTGGATTCAGTGTTTTATATATTAAAATCTATTCAGTATATGCTGAAAACGAGAAATATCTGTATTCACAAGAAGACAGAATACACTTTTTTTAAACAAATTTGTAATTTTGCTGCTCAGGTATGCATTTAATTATATGATATGATATTAATGAAGAATTGTGAAATATAATACTATAAATGAATACTATCCAATTAGTTTTTCCTTTGCTTCCATCTAACCTTGGTTATCTTTAATTATTTATACACATTTTCGTATTTTTTCCCTCCTTTCTGTTCTCATTTTCTCTCTCCCTCTTTCTATTTTCGTGTTTTTCCCTCTCATATCACCACCCCTCCCTTGTTCCCCTGGTGCCTCTTTCTCTCTTCTGTTTCACAAGCCTAGAATCTCTCACTGTTTTAATCTGCCGTGCGTCTGTAATCCAGATTAGCCAGCGAGCGTGCTTAATCCCATCACTTCTCCAATCCTGCGTGGGTGTGTGCTTTTCCTGGTGCCTGAGAAAAAGAGAGAGAGGGGCAGGATTACGTGTGATGGAGAGAGAGAAAGAGCATAAAACTGATTCTTGATGAGAGATAAAAGTGGACGCGAGAGATGGCGATTAGGCCTCAAATGGAGGCAAACAAGTACAAAGGCTACATGGAGAGAGCAGAGAGCAGAGATAAAGGGACACAAACACAACAGAAGCAGGACCAGTGTGGAGATTTTTCTTTTAACTCGGGAATATTGAGGCAGATGGGCAGGTCCTGAGAGCTACAACACACACACACATTCAGTCAGTGCTCTCCAACAAACGCACACACAAACACAAGAGGAAATGAAAGAGCTGGATTATGAAGTACAGTTGATCATGTGATCATGTGCTCTGTGTTTCAGATGAACCGGCCCATTCAAGTGAAGCCAGCGGACAGTGAGGGCCGAGGAGGTAAAACACACACACACATACAACAAATGCACTGTACAAACTGTATATTTATCTATATACTTTTGATCTATCGATCGATAATTTGGACTAACCCTTGATTTCTATTGTCTTTTTTGTTATAAATAATTTTTTTACCCTGAATTATAATTTTTTACCTTGGAGCATGTCTTCAAAGGAAAGTTTTGTTACATTTAACTCATTTATGGGGATAGTTGTGTCTTCAAAGTATATCCAAGTAGACACGCAACAAAATGTATTACTAATTCAAGAATTAAAAATGTTAAACCCATTAAATGGATGTGGAATGATTACAGACTGATTTAATAATCTCTCATTGGATGTAAACGTCAACACAATCCAAAATACAATGCAAATGGTTCTTTCATTTTAATCCTGTTTTAATACACACACAAAACATGAGCTAGTGCCATTGTGTTGGTCAGCAAGTTACAGTCCTCTAGGGCCCTCTAGTGGCCAATATAGTTACCGCAACTTGAAACTCATACTAGTATGGAGTGACAAATATTGTCTGCGATCATTTGATGGTTATTACAATTTTAAAATGATACATGATCTTACACAGCCATTTATCTAGTATATATATGCTTATCATGATCTGTCTTTTTGTATGTAGACAGGAAGCTGTTTGTGGGGATGTTGGGGAAACAGCTGTCAGACACCGATGTCAGAAAAATGTTTGAGCCTTTCGGGAGTATAGAGGAGTGCACAGTACTCAGAGGGCCTGATGGAGCCAGCAAAGGTGCGCAATCCACATTTAAATGCATGCACTGCTTCCTTCCCCTGCAAGGAATAGGGGTAATCAAGTGTATCATGAGGCTCAAATGTATAAAATTATATATATATATATATATATATATATATATATATATATATATATATATATATATATATATATATATATATATATATATATATTTACACACACACACACACATACACAAACACACAAACAAGTCAAGTCCTTTACAATACCTTTATTTATAAAGTGCTTTCTACAATACAGATTGTTTCAAAGCCGCAGTGATTAGGCATTTATGTTCTTGTTCAACTGAAGTCAGTTCAGTGTTGATTCAGTTGTGTTGTAAAGATCATCATTTATTAAATTAGTTAATTTCATCAGTTCTGCAAAAAATTATGCCATTGTCGAGCATACTTCAGTTCTCATACAACAGTGTCAGTGCAGTCAGATCAATAAAACTGTTGAATATGAATTGTCCCAAACTAAGCAAGGCAGAGGCGACGGTGGCAAAGAACCCAAATTCCATCCGGTGACAGAATGGAGTAAAACCAGGCTCAGTTCACCTCTAAATAACGAACATGCATGGTGTGATTATGATTCAGGCTGCATCACAAGTCAGAAATCATATCGGTATCGCTAGCATTCAAATATTCATCCAGTTCCTTTTGCTTGAAGATTGGAATTCATCAAGCTGGTATGGAGCCAAAGCTGGCCATAGGGTGTGTGCAGATGACCTGTCTGGTTCTTGTCTGAGGATCTGTGCCCACGGCTGTCGTTTCGACACGGCCTACACAGGGGATTGTCTAGTTGACAGGATCTCTGCTGACATTCAGGGCTGCGTTATGGTCGTGTCTAGGTGCAGGTTCACCATCTGATCTGGATATGGACTGGATCCGGCTGACTACGGTAACCTCGGGATAAGGATGAAACAGACAGACTAATATTAGGGTAGATGCCATTTTTCTTACGATGTAACAAGTACATCGGGTGTTTTAGGAAGTGTTCCTGGTTTTGGTTCTAATTTATGCAGCCTAACAATAATTTAACTTTAACTTTAGAAATTGATAACGTGTTATGTGTATGATCAGTTGAAGACGTGTTTTTAGTCTAGATTTAAACTGACAGAGTGTGTCTTCTTTCAGAAAAGGCTGGGAAGATTATTCCAGAGTTTGAGTGCTAAATAGGAAACAGATCTATTGCTTGCAGTTGAAATTCTAGGTACTATCAACTGGCCCGAATTTTGATGCGAAGCACTATAATGCATTAAGATATCACTCAAGTTCTGAGGAACTAAACCATTTAGTGCTTTGTAGGTAATTAGCAAGATTTTAAAATGTAATTAATGTTTAATTGGAGCAAATGCAGTGTTTACAGAACTTCCATACTTCCTGGTTCTAGTAAGAACTCTAGCTGCTGCATTTGTGGATCAGCTGGAGCATTTGTTTAAGTGTGCGGGCCTTGAGGTCATGAACGATGGAATGAATGACTCCTCAAAGATACCATTTCTTTCTTAAAAAGGAACACAGAGGGCAAGATACTGCCTTTCCTAATATTTTTTAGAGGATTTGGGATCGGTATGCTATTAACTAATTCTTAGGAACTAGGATCATGTTGTGTTTTTTAATAAGAACAGTTTAAAAGTTTTTGGTACATATCCTAATGACAATCCAATAATACTTTCCTTTAACAAAATGCGAAATACCTCGCAGTTTTGTAGGGCTCCATTTTTCAGGCTGCTTTCTTGAGGGCCCAATTGTGCTCATTATACCATGGATTCAGACTATTTTTCTTAATCTTCTTTAAGTGGAAAAGAAGTAACTGTGTCTAAAGTGCTGAAAAAGAGATTCAATAGTTTCTGTTGCAACATCGAGTTCTTCGACGCTATGTGGTATGCCGAGGAATAGAAACTGATCAAGAAGATTAATTATAAAGCTTTAGTGGTAAAAGTGGCAGTTCTACCACATTTGTAACAGGGAGTTTGTTTCGCAGCCTCATCTAAATGGAGTATACACATCTAAGTAATGATCTGAGATGTAATCGCTCTGCTGCAGAATTTCAACAGCATCAACAGCGACTTCATGTGACAATATTAGATCTAAAGTATAATTACGACAGTGACTGGGTCCTGACAAGTGCTATCTAACTTCAATAATGTTTAGAATGTCTGTAAATACCAATCCCTAATACAACAGTAGTAGGGTTGGACCAGTGAGTGTTCGGTCATGCATGTATATGTTGGCTAATGAATGATAGTCCAATAGGCACAGGCTGTGATTTATAAAGTGATGGATGTGTGTGCTCTGGGTAATTACGTGTGAGTGTGAATGGAACAGATGCACCTGCTGTAGTAAATCATTATCAGTTTAATTTTTGCTCTCTTCCATATGTACAGAAGTAGGCTTGGGGAAATAATGTGGGCATTTGTACCAACCTCAGTTTATTGCATTTGATTTAATTTGTTTAATTGGATGTTTAAATACTCCCACTTGATGACTTATAAAATGTCAGCCTAATGCATTTTTCCGGCTTTGTCTAATGATGTGTTGTGTGTTTCAGGTTGTGCATTTGTAAAATATCAGAGTAATGCAGAAGCACAGGCGGCCATTAGCGCTCTACACGGCAGCCGCACTCTCCCGGTTAGTGTTTTGTTCATGGTCACATTCAGGATTCCTCCCACTATCACACCTACAAGCATAACACAAACACAATATGCCATTGTTCATATTCTCATGCTCACTCACTATAGACCCTTGTGCTTTGTTTTAACATCATCCACTGCATATTTCACCTCAGAACTTCTTAGTTTCTTTTATTTGATGTTGTTTGGGAATGAGAATTTTCTTTATCCCCTCAGGGTGCATCTTCTAGTCTGGTGGTAAAGTTTGCAGACACAGAGAAGGAGAGAGGAATCAGGCGTATGCAGCAAGTGGCCTCCCAGCTGGGTGTCATTAGTCCCATGAGCCTACACCTGGGCGCCTACAACGCCTACACACAGGCAGTAAGAACTAACACCACAAGTTTTTGAGCAGCAAATCAGCATATTAGAATGATGTCTGAAGGATCATGTGAAAGTGAAGATGGGAGTAATGATGCTTAAAATTCGGCTTTGCCATCACTGGAATAAATTACATTTTAAAATATACAAAAAAGAAAACAGTTATTTTAAAATGTAATAATATTTCACAGTATTGCTGTCTATTGAATTTTAGATCAAATAAATGTAGACTTAGTGAGCATTAATTTTTAATTTATTTTTTAATTTACAAAACTTACCCAAACTTTTGAACAGTAGTCCATATAAAGGCTGGAATACACTACACAACTTTTGCTCAGAATTTTTGCCCTGATTTGCAGTTTAGATGAGCCGACATTAGTTGCCTAAAGTCTGCGCCAGTCTGCAGATTTTGGGCAGTCGGTGTTGACAGATCATCAAAACATGTCTGATGTTTTGAGGGCGATTTTAGAACAGCAGCAGCAGAATACTGATGTCAGTACCGTATTTGAGTCCTTAACACAGTTACGTTCACAACTTTACACACAGTTCAGTATTTATGTGAGTGACAAGTGTAACCAAACTCTTAACCGTAAATATTCACACTCAACTGCATTCTTGGAAAACGCGCACTGTGTGAACAGAACCAAAGTGCGAAAGAGCCGCTCTACGCTGCACAAGTATGTGTCTACTGTGTGTTGCGGGAAGAGCGTTGCTGTTCATGTGTGGTTTTGGTTACTAACAGTGATGGAGATATGAGCGTTTTAGATCCAGTCACTGTTCTCCACTGGAGCTGCTCCCATCTGTGTTGTGTGCTCTGCTGTCCACCAGATAAAAACTAAGCTGCCCTTTATCTACCTGTGTTGCAATGAAATACAATACAACTACCATAACGAAACAAAAGTAAATGAACAGAACAAGCGTTAACGTCAATATATTGCATAGCATCTGGTTGTGAAATCACCACCATTTAAATTCCTGAAGAAATGGGATAAACTTTCACAGGTGAGAATGTGTTGGTTTGTGTTTTTATATGTATTAACATATAAAAATTACTGTTTTTATTCCATGATATCTTTTAAATATTGTGTTAGCTGACGCCTTTGTCTTTTTGTATTGTGTTAGTTTAGCAAAATTTTCTGCTGAAGTCTATTACAGATATAGATGTTCACACATGTCTAACTACGGTTGCAGACGCACAATCAACTTGCTCTCGAATATTCGCGGACCGGTGTTTTGACCGTTCCAATATGGCAGACGGCTAACGTATGGCGGCCCATAGAAACAGCCACTAATGAGGCATCTATGTTTATATATCTATGCATGTTTCTTTGTGAGTTTGTTGTGTTTGGAACCATTTAAAAATTCTGTCAGTGTATGATCCTCAGTCGTTTAGTGTATGATGTTTTTCTCTGTAACTAAGTGTTAAGCCTAGTGTTTTAACATCTGTTTATATTTGAAAAGTCATGTAGTGTATTCCAGCCTTTACATAAGCTAAATAAGAGTCATACCAACAGCTTAATGTTCACTGAAGAACCAAATGTTTTTCTGTGTTTAAACTAAATTCAACTTGATTTGATATCTTCTTTTCTAACGCAATGACTTTCATGCATAAAATGTGGCTTAAGTGCCCAAAAATTTTTGGGCCACCTTATGACCAGGATTTAGTTCACAGAAAACACATTGGGATTAAAGCAATAACCGGAGGTTGTATTAGGTTTGGTACCAGAAATACTTCCATAATTACTTTCTGTTCTACACACAGAAAGTTCTAATTGGAATGGCATTGACCTAATAACCCTAGTACAACCCCTACACAGGGCTCTGCAAAAGGTTTTACATGTCATAGACCTGGATTCACTTTTTGTTGTTGTTGTCCTAACCAGCTCGTCCAACAGCAGGCCTTGGTGGCTCAGTCCGCATATCTGTCTCCCGTGGCGACGGTTGCCGCGGTGCAGATGCAGCAGTTGGCTGCCCTCAATCCCAGCAGCATCATAGCCACACCCATCGCCTCAATCACACCCTCCTCAGGTAAATGATAGTCTGACTGCTACAACACCAATACGTCATATCTAGCATTCAAAGTTCTTTCAAAGTGTTCTTGTATTTGATTAAATTTGTGTATTTGTGATTGGTCGTTCTGCTCTAGGTACAAACACTCCCCCAACCATTGCCACACCTGTGCCTGCTCTGCCTCCAATCGCAGTCAACAGTTACCCACCAGTCCCTGCACCACCCAATGGCCAGTCTGCCTCTGAAACCCTCTACACCAATGGAGTCCACCCATATCAGGGTGAGGACACATTCATTTATGAGTATGGTGTATTGCCTCATTTTGCAGCCAATACAGGATCAATTCGTCTTGGTAATGACAGATACAAGACTTCCACAGTGGCCAGAGGGATTTTGAGCCATTCCTCTTCCAGAATATTGGCTAGGTCACTATGTGATGCTGGTGGAGAAAAAAGTGGCTCAAAAATATTAATATCTGCTGACTGTGCAGGGCATGGGAGATGGTCAACTTCACTTTCATGTTTTTTAAACCATTCTTTCACAACAAGTCCTGCTGTGTGTATTGGTGCATAATCATGCTGATACACAGCACCCTCTGCAGGGTACAATGTTTGAACCATTAGGTGCACATGGTCTCCAGAATGGTTTGGTAGTCCTTGGCAATGACATGCCCATCAAACACAGTAGGGAAGGCTATGACATTGCAGCCCAAATCATTAGTGATCCACCCCCGTGCTTTACGCAACAGTCCAGGGGTTAAGCCTCTTTGGGGATTCTCCACACTTTAACTCTCAGGATGTGGGAAAGACATTGAAGTTTGAGCCCAAGATTTGCACCGTCGTCACCAACTAAACCAACATTTGGCATTGGCATGACCAAAGGTTTGGCTATAGCGCCCCGACCTTGAATATTAACTATGTGGAGCTTCCGACGAACAGTTTTTGTTGAAACAGGAGAGTCGAGTTGCACATTTAATTATGCAGTGAGTTGGGCAGCTGTGGTTTAATGTTTTTTGGAGACAATCTGGGTTAGTACCTTGACATCCCTTTCAGACAGCTTCCTCTTTACATTACGCTGGATACCATAGCTCTCGATACACCACAAAGACACACTGATATTTCTCCTCCCATTATGTTATGTGGATTGCAATATTTTATGAACAGCTGTGCTATTGCTTTGCTAATTCAAACTTCACACTTTCCTCTTACTGGTGTATGTATAAATATTTGTATTTTATTCCAGTCATCTCATCCTATTCTTCTGTTTGTTTTCAATATTTATGTATCCTTCAGCTCAGAGCCCTGCATTGGATCCTCTCCAGCAGGCATATACAGGCATGCAACACTACACGGGTGAGGCATCTCAACTCCTAAAACTCCATGTGAAATTTGTCAACACTGAAGAATGTGGAATATAGTACTCCCTTTTTCAGGAAAAAAAAGCCAGCTTAGACCAGTGAAAATTTTAAAAGGAAGAAGTAAATTCAACTGAATGTGACACCAATCTAACAATAATTATCCATAAACAGCAGTATTTAACTACATACTATACATTTTCACTATGTAACATTTCAAACTATGTAATCTACTTCATGTGGACTTCAGTAAATAACAGTGACATAAATTAATTGCTAAATTAATTAATTAATTGCGACACTCAGTGGTTATTTTTTCAGTGGTTATTTTGCTCATTTTTAACTGTTCTAAGTCTAAGCTATTTTTTGTCTTTTGCGGTTATCTGCTCAAGATAACAAACAGACTGCAGAATGGCACTTGAAAAGATGACTTTACCCTGGTCTCATTTCTAACCTCATTACTCCACCCACAGCTACATATCCTGCTGCTTATGGATTGGTCGGTCAACCATTTCCACATCAGCCCACCTTAGTTGCCCAGCAACCCCAGCAGCCACAGCAGCTGCAACAACGAGAAGGTAACAATGTCATTTCCTGTTCCACTGGGTTCTATGACCACTGACATCCTGTTTTGATTATTCCCAAGTCTGTCATTGAACATATTTCTCAAGCATTGTTCTTCTAATCTCTTGCTGTGCCAAAAGATTCAAAGCACCAGTTTCTTTTAGGAATCAACATGGTTACTTCCTTTTATGAATAAAACCGTGTGGTCTCATGTATTGCATTTCCTCCCTCTCTTTTGGCTCATTCCTTCTCTCTTCAGGACCAGAAGGCTGCAATATCTTTATTTATCATCTGCCTCAGGAGTTCACAGACTCGGAGATGCTGCAGATGTTTCTGCCCTTTGGTAACGTCATCTCAGCCAAGGTGTTCGTTGATCGTGCCACCAATCAGAGCAAATGCTTTGGTGAGTGATTTCCAGAGCAATTGAGATGCAATAAATTAAACTCAATTAAATTATTAAATGTGTCATGGAATGTTGCAATAAAATACATGCAAAGAAATACAACTCATGTAACATTAATGGTGCAATAAGTGATTTCAGGAAAACGCTATTGAAAATGGATGAGACCGAGCACCACATCAAACTTGTAGCCAATCAGCAGTTGGGGGCGTGTCCACATTTATGAGGGGGGAGAAGAGAAAGTGAGCAAGATAGGGAGCTTTGAAGAAAGACTGTAGAAAGAGAGATGGCTGAGAGACATTACAAAAGAGAAAAGGTCAGGGCCAGGGAAAAATCCCTGAGGTACGAGATTTCTTTAAGAGCGTTGCAACAAACGTCTCAACCGTCGCCCTTCCCTAAGCATTACGCGATAGTTTCAGGGAAAACACGGCAATGGAGAAGCAGTTGCTATAGTTACGAAATCTCACAATAAACGTAACGTAACGGACTACTGACTTTTAAACAAGTTTGACATTTACTAAACTATACAGCTGTACTACAATATTTGAGTTATTGAGAATATTAAATGCGGTCTGATGGATGACACAGAGCGTCCTTGAGCACAGTTTTTGAGTCGAGCTACAACACCTGAGCGGAGAATGTTTTAAATCCTGCCGCACCACTCACATCCTAGACGCGACATGTGCTAGCCGGCTGTCCAGTAATGGAAACAAAAAAGTCTTAACCAACTGGACCAAGGACGAACAGCATTTTTTTTTAAAGACGGGATAAAAACACCCAAGCCTGCTACTATAATCAGTAACTCTTGCGCACAAGATGAAATAATTAATTCAAGTGCACAGTGGAAGTAATGAAAAAAATATGAAAACTTTGGTGTTGAATGTTAATTTAATCAATATACAGTCACATCATAATTTCAACATGTTTATTTTAATTGATCGGTAATGCACGTCGGTACTTTCTCAATTAACATGAAATCATCCATTGCATTTAAGTTCAGCAGATGACTTAAGGGACCTATTTTTATATATATTTAAAAATATATAAATATTTTTATAATTTTTTAAGGGCTAAATTGTTACTAAAGACTTTGTTGCATCACATAACAAAACTTAAGGGAAGTAATCAGTGACAGCCTTAAGATTCCTTAAGTGGACCAGACACTTAGGGTTTTTTCTTGCAACCCATGTTTCACTAAGCGTACCCTTTACCTTATAACTAAGGGTTTTCATAACTTAAGGGCTTCCTTGCAACTGGGCCCAGGGGAACATCACTGGAAAAAGAAGGGTTATGATCAGGCAAGAGCTTTAGGACCTGCGTTAATATTAGAAAAGCTTTCCAGCACTGGAGAGACCTAAGCGGGAAGGCCTGAAAACGGATGCTGAGGTTGCATTATCTCTGCTCTGTATGTGAATAACACTGGTTTCTTAGAACCAAGATATGCAGTTGTTTAAAGGTGCCGTGTGTAGTGTTTATGAGGATCTATTGAAATAAATGCAATATAATATACATAACTATGTTTTCAGTGGTGTATAAAGACCTTACATAATGAACCGTGAAGTCACCATTTTGCGCCGCCATGTTTCTACAGTAGCCCTAAATGGACAAACTGTTCACTCACTCTCTGCTCTCACAGACGACGGCATTTTTGTCCTATGTCGGCCACCGCAGCTTTTCGATGTGCTTCGAAAGGGAGGGGTGAGCGGTGGGTGGTTACAGTTCACAACCTCACCACTAGATTCCACTAAAATGTACACAGTGCACCTTTAATGTTAGCTATGATAACAGGACAGTTTTCACTCCAACTCTCACTTGTATATACTAATGTGTACTATATGTACATTTTTTTGTTCTTCCTTGTTGTTCGTTCACATTTTCGCTTTATTTTTTTTCCAAGGATTATTTTTCTTCACTTCTTTTATGATAGAGACATCCAATCTTGCTTTGTGTGTTTGTGGGGGTGGAGTAATGAAAGGAGGGGGGTGTGTTTGTTTGGGCTGATTTCAAATATCAACAGTTCAACAATAATTCTCAGAAATGGCCTTCTGTACCTTTAAAAAGGACATTAAATGTCACCAGAAATACACTTAATAATGAAAAACCTTATGAAATACGCATCATAAAATTATTTTATACATAATTCATTGTTAATACATAATTGTTGTGGTCAAAAAGTATAATATAAAGTGAGTACAAATAAATAGATTGGGAAATGGGACAAGATATGTCTTGAAATGAAAAATGTTGTGACATCTGTCAAAGTTTTGAGGGTGGGAAGAAATTAAATATGTATTTCACCCCTTATGTATTAATCGCAACATTCCATGACACATTTAATCATTGTATTATCCTATAAGCAGAAGTTTGCTGTTAAAACGTTTTAAATGACAAGAAGATCATCAGTGACTCACAGAGGCACTTCCTCCACAGCATGTTCATCTTCTGTTTCTTTCTTGTTGCTGGTCACGTCCTTCATGTCGTAGGTTTCGTAAGCTTCGACAACCCGGCGAGCGCTCAGGCTGCCATCCAGGCCATGAACGGCTTTCAGATCGGCATGAAAAGGCTTAAAGTCCAGCTCAAGAGGCCTAAAGACGCCAACCGCCCATACTGAGACGAACAGGTGAGGAAAACCAGAAAAGACGACAAGCGCCTCTTGACTAAATCTCTCAGTATTATGCTTTATTTATAATGTGTGACCAGTTCTAAACTAACCAGTCTAGCAAGAATATTCTGTTTTGATTGATTCAAAGAATTGTAAACTAAATAAAAGCGTAACTCATCAGCATTAGTTCTTAAATCTTAAAACGTAGTCGTAAAGGTTAAAAAAACACTCATTAATTTTTACTTTCATTTATTGTTTTTGTGCTGTGTCATTGTTCACTCTCCTGCAACAAAAAACTATCAAATCAAACAAACACAACCTCATCCGCACCAAGGCTGCCCCGTCCAATCATAACTCGTGCGGAGACCACGTCGCTATGGCTACGGTGGCCTAGCAACCGATAAAGCTCCCCCTTCCTCCCACAGCGTTGGTTTGTAAGTTGATTGGCCTGTGTTGGTTGCTGTGGCGATATTCCTGCCTGTGATGGTTGCCATTAGCAGTTTTGTTTTTTGGCCCTTTGTCATGTATCCTCCATGCTGAGAGTGCATGGCGGGTTACCGTGGTGACTATGGACTGTGTTTGGTGCGTTGTGACTCTCTCTTTTTGTTTTATAAATACTGATCAATAACTGACACTACATCTGTGATTTAGTCTTTAACGTAACTCGTAGCTAATGGAGTTACTCCAACTAAATTGATCTATTGAACTCTAATCAAGCAGCTTAATGTGCTACTTTTGGGTGGATTTTGTTTTTGATCAGTCTCCTCTGTGTTTTGTTTGGTCATGACTCTATTTCTTCTACAAAATACTCCCATATGTAGTCTGGTGGTGTTATAGTTACTGTGAATGTGGGGTGGGGGGGTCTCAGTGTGGTTGTATTTGATTCCAAGAGAGTTTGTGCTAGTGGATATGCTGTTTCGTGCCAACGAGTGAGCTTGTGTACGTGCTTGCGTGAATGATGCGAACGAAGCGTGCGTTTGAGCGTGAGAGCGAGAGGTAGGGAACTTCATCCATTATACCTCTCAAACCTCTCACGCTGAGGTTTGAGGTGACACTTTGTGGTTGTTTTGGTGAAACAAGTGACGCATTGTGCCGACCAAAGAACAGCATTCCTCTGTAGGAATTCTGGGTTATTTTACAGTCAAACTCTTTTCTAGCTCATTTACATCCAGTCATTTGTTTGAGCACTCAAAAAAGACGCAGTTAAAGCCACCATGTGAACACGATGCAGCCCAGAATTCCTATGGTGCATGTTGGAAATTTGTTTGCCTGCCAGAAATGTTTCCCCACTTTAAACGATCACTAACACAGAAAAACACACACTTGCATTAAAAAAAAAAAACATTCACTGACTCACAACATAGGTTGCATGGAAGTATAGAATGGTAAGCATTAGATAACCTTTCCTAATGCACAATTAACTTTGTGATACAAACACTAGGAGCGTTTTTTTGTGTTGGTGTGGATTGACGTGACCTGCTCCTAACTGGCTTTTTCCTTTTCTTTCTCTCTCACAGGGAAGAAAGGAGAGGACTAAAGGAGTCACTTATCCTCTGCTGCAAATTACGGGACCAACAACTTTCGCAAAACTACAGTATAAGACCTACCGAGATTATGTAAACAAAAAAAATATACATTAAATGATTATAAAGACAGACTTATCGCAGGAAGCGCAGGTTAAATAGAATGATTTACTACCTTAACAGTATACGATATAGGACCAATCAGCAACGCAACGCCACTCATTCTTCTGCTTCACAAGCTCTTGTGCCGTGTGCTTGTGGGTCGTGACCTTTCTGCCCACGACCTACACATCTACGCCCTGCGCGCACACACACACACATACACACACACACAAACGGGACCAATGCAAATATGTCAGTACTACACGAGTTTCACTTCTGGGTTCAAACGAACTACGGACTATTAAAGTCTTTCTGCAGCAATCTAAAATGTGTATATAGAAATTCCAGGGGACCATGTGTAGACATATCGAAACAGTTTGGGAGGGTGGGACTGGGTCAATGCGATCAGAGCGAAGAATCATGGGTGGTATGGTAGCTAGAGAAGTTTTGGGAGTTTTGAAGGATTTGCTCTTGGTCTCTAATCAGAGTCCAGTTATACATAGTTCTTCATCTTTAATTCTTACAGGAACGAATGACCTGTGGTATAGGATGCTGGTCCTATATTGCAACCCTCCCTAAAATGACGGAATATAGTTTATCACAGAGAGGCTGTAGTGAAATTTTTAATTTTTTTTTCATTTTTAGTTTTGTTAGTTTTTCTTTCTTTTTAAGAAAAAAAATTGTGGATGATTCGAGAAGATTCATGAACGGTAAAAACATTTAAAATGTATTTCATTGTATATATCATGCTTTTAAAATGAAGGTCAAGATTTAAACATTTGGGATATTATTATTATTATTATTATTATTATTATTATTATTATTATTATTATTATTATTATTATTTAGGGAAAGTGATTTCTATCTTTTTTTGCAATTAATTTATCAATTTCTTGGAGGGCATTTTTTAAATTATTTATGAAGATAGAGGATCATTGGCACATGTTCCGATGAATCCATGTATTTTTAGACATTTTATTTACAGATTTACCATTAATGAACAATCATTATTATTATTATTATTAATTATTATTATATTTATTTTCTTCAACTGTTGTTTCACAACCTGTCAAAAAAAATTTGAATAAAATTTTAAACAATATTTTTTGTTTGTGTCTGTGTGTGATTACTGGAATTAATGTATGTGTAGTTAATTGTGATGGTTGTAGATGCATGAACATTTTTTATTAAAGTGCTAATATGAAATTTAAAAGAAGAATCTTGACCACAGGTCAAGTCGCACAGGTATATTTGTGGCAATAGCCAACAATACATGGTATGGGTCAAAACTATTGATTTTTCTTTTATTATTAGGATTTTAAGTAAAGATAATGTTCCATGAAGATATTTTGTAAATTTCCAACCTATAAATATATTTAAAAAATATATTATTTGTATATGCGTTGCTAAGGACTTCATTGACAACTTTTAAAGTTGATTTTCTCAATATATTTAGACTTTTTTTGCACCCTCAGATTCCACATTTTCAAATTGTTGTATTTCGGCCAAATATTGTCCTATCCTAACAAACCATACATCGATGGAAATTTATTAAGCTTTCAGATGATGTATACATTTCAATATCAAAAAATTGACCTGTATAACTGGTTTTGTTAGCCTGGATGCCAGCCGAACTTTGTCCCGCCCACAAAAATTTTAGGTTGAGCAGTTCGGTCTGGACTCGCTCCATAGAGGAGTAATTACCCCCGAACAGAAACTGTTCAGACCAATGAAATCATCAGGGCGGGTTTTAGACGATGACGGAAAGATGATCAACAGTAACGTAATCATGCACGTCATCAAAGGGGCTTGGATTATATTTGTTAGAATCCAAAACGGAGAGCTTGTTTGTATATGCATTCACCTTCAATATTTCTCTCAAAAATGATGATCATGTTGGGTAAGTACTCTGTGTATCATTAAATTATTAAAACATTTTACAACACCGGCAAAGATCGTTTATTCCAGCCTGATTTCAGCGCACATGCAGACAGGGTTGCCAAGTTTTTACAACAAAACCCGCCAATTACTAGCCCTAAACAATAGCTTCTCGGGGGGTTCTCTGGGGGGTAAAATGTGTGTTATTTTGGCAATGTTTTCTGCTAAAATTCGTACTCATGGGACTATATATCACATAATAGTCGCTTCAACAATATACATAGACATAGAAAACAACCTGCGGAAAAAACGCCGACTTGGCAACACAGTGCAGTTGAACTCTGTTGACATTTGACAATGCGTCGCTTTGTTGCTCTGACTGGTTGTAGATCTATCCAATTGAGGTCTTTCCTGGTTCGGTTGAAACACGCCCCATAATCACAGCCCAATGGAGCAGTTTCAGACTCATATTCTGACTAGAATTGAGTATGACCACATCAGGTTTTGTGGTCCAGGGTCACAAAAACCTGCACCTAAAGGATTGGACAGTTGAAAACTGGAAAAACGTTGCCTGGTCTGATGAGTCTCAATTTCTGTTGAGACATTCAGATGGTAGAGTCAGAATTTGGCGTAAACAGAATGAGAACATGGATCCATCATGCCTTGTTACCACTGTGCAGGCTGCTGGTGGTGGTGTAATGGTGTGGGGGATGTTTTCTTGGCCCACTTTAGGCCCCTTAGTGCCAATTGGGCATTGTTTAAATGCCACGGCCTACCTGAGCATTGTTTCTGACCATGTCCATCCCTTTATGACCACCATGTACCCATCCTCTGATGTCTACTTCCAGCAGGATAAACTGGAAGATGCTATTCTATCAATATGGGCCAAGATTTCTAAAGAATGCTTTCAGCACCTTGTTGAATCAATGCCACATAGAATTAAGGCAATTCTGAAGGTGAAAGGGGGTCAAACACAGTATTAGTATGGTGTTCCTAATAATCCTTTAGGTGAGTGTATATTGTTACCAACTTGCTGCAGAACATTTTCAGTCATTTATGAATGCTAAATTCTTCATAGCATTATCTTTAGTGCTGTATATTTTATAGTAGCTGTGTGAACTTTATGATTTGAATAGAGTCTTCTTTAGTGTAGTTAGTGTTTTTCCTGCTAATTACAACAACTGTAAGATGTATGTTCTGTTTTATTAATCAAAGACATGCACATTGAAAGACTATAAAGTGCTTACCTCATTGAAATTCTGGATTTAAAAAAATTACAAAAGGAAAAAATGTATAACAACTGAAAAATTGTAACTTTTAATATTCAACTAAAAGGTTTTTCATTTTGACAAAAACAAAACAAATGCATAACTAATATTAATAGCAACCCGTTATTACTCTTATTAATGTGCAAATTACAAATGCATCATGTTTTAAGAGATTTGGCTTCTCTAATATATATATATATATATATATATATATATATATATATATATATATATATATATATATATATATATATATATATATATATATATATAAATAATGATTATTCAGTTATGTACTTTCAATTTAATGAGCAATTAAGAACCACAAATAATAATTACTAGCATTTAGAGCTGTCATTTACAGTCAGTAATGGCTTCAAAGGTTTCGTCATCTTTAAACGTCATAACTCAAATGCAGTGAAACGTCACCTTAAATAGCTCATGCCCCGCCCTTCAGATTCAGTGTCGCGCACTCCCAGTTTTTTTTTTTTTTTTTGGCCCTCCTCTTCTGTCTTTCATTCGCCTGCTTCGATTCGGCTCTCAACAACACCCGGCAAAAGTACGTCGATACTTTCAACTCGGACATGTGAAGAGAAAAGTTTATAATTCGAGAGACCAACAGTGAACGAAGCGGGGAAAGCACCAAAAAGTGGAAGAGTTTGAACGTCTCTTTTAACGCTTGACTTCCCTTAGCGGTTTTTTCTTCCTTATTATTATTACGGGGATTTAAGAAAACTATGCTGACCGACTGGATTATGGATTATGAAGAACGATCACAATTGTACACATTGCCTTGAGTAACTGCGAGATTACACCCCTTTTCATGCACCTTTCCTAAATCCATCTCATCTCATCTCATCTACTCACATCCTTGTTTCGCACTACTGCTGAAAGTAAGTACCGTAATACGCAGTTATGCCCATTCCTGCATCGCTCTTTGTAGTTGAACTGCCCTTTTATTCAATGTATTTTTAAACATTCTTATTCTTTTGGGGTTTAACCTAATGTTTGGTTTTGGCTATAACGCCTCTTGAAGTCGGTTGTTTGATGTATACGGCCTAGACTGGGAACGGCGCAATCGAAGTACACACACTAAAATTTCGTAGCGCGTGATGTTGAGTATGCACTGTAGTGATTACATCAAGACTACGAACAAAAATCCGTCGTAACTTGTATATCCGACGCTGTTTGTGGAACAATACGTCGAAAAACTTAAGTAGCGGGTTTCATATTTGAAAGCTGCTCGGATAATGCATTGTGAGTCAGAGCAACATTCATTGAGGGTTGGTTTTTAACGTCACATACGTTAGATCGTTGTTTGCAGACTATTAAGAGCCAATCTTGTTGTTAGACACGAATGCTTTCACGCCAAGGGACGTCGTCTGTTCACAAACAGGTATTAATGTATGCAAACCGTTATAATGGAAGGCTAACTGAGCACTCCTCATCAACGTATCAACTTGTGATTGTCGTCTCGTGTTGCACTAGAGCCTCGAGGGCTTTCAAGTGGACTCTCATGCCTATGTATGACGTCATGGCGTACGTGGAGTATAAGGATAAGAATAAGTGCCCGGGTTTCACAGTCCCAAGCTAAAAATGCATGTTTGAGCCGAAAGCAACTTGCACGGACATACCTTAAAATATGTCAGTGCCTTTGTTTTGTCTCAAGAAGCACACAAGTAATGTTTTTTTTTCTTCCTAAGACACGTTTATAAAAGCTACTTAAATGTTCTAATCTTTGAAACCAGCCTAAGGTGTTCCAATATGTTAGTAGTTTTACTGTAAATCTTTTTTTTTAAACAGTTATGCCCTACTCATTTTAAACGCAAAAGAACAAACTATATCCTTTGATATGCTTTAAAGGTGCAGTGTGTAATATTTATGAGAATCTCGGCAGAAATGCAATATAATATAATATACATTTTTACATTTGCATTTAGCAGACGCTTTTATCCAAAGCGACTTACAACTCGGGAGTACAGGAAGCGATCCGTCAAGAAGAGGCAAAGAAACACAAAAAGTGCCCTAAATACCAAGATTTGTACAAAAACCAGAAAAGGGAAGAAGAAAAGAGAAGTAGAAGGGAGAATTTTTTTTTTAATGTAAGATTAAGTGCTCATGGAAGAGATGAGTTTTTTTACCTGTCATAAAAATGTACCACGTCTTTAAAATATACACAACTATGTTTTCAGTAGGGGTGACCCCGTATAGTCGAAGATTCGATGCATCGATATGCGGATTTGTGCAAACATGAAACTAAACCTCCAGTAGGTGGCAGCAGGTGACGGTCTTAATGAGTGAGTCACTGAGTCGTTCATTCAAACGATGAATCGGTCACACTTGTTGCGATGAGTAAAGGGGGTCGCACACCGGACGCGGAGCTCCGCGGCGCTCGGCGGCGCGCCACGCAGCGTCTCAGGTATCGCACACCGGACGCGCACATTTTAAAAGGCTACGTTTATTATACATTTCCCCAAAATATGTTTAAACTTTATTCAAGCTGTTGAACTCAGAATGTAAAACAAATGTGTCTTGTAGCAAAGGTTGAAATCAGTATACCTTAACGATAATATACTTTTAATATAAAGCCTTGAAATGGCGCTCTGTGGCGCGGCAGGATTTAGAACAACTTCCTGAGTCGCCGCGGACAGGCGCCGAATGCCGCCACCGGTGTGCGTACACTCATTGAAAACAATGTGTTCGAATTTTAAAGACGTGGTGCGCCGCCGAGCTCCGCGTCCGGTGTGCGACCCCCTTAAGACGTGTTACGGGTCTGCTGTGAACGATTTTCACTGCTGAAATAGAACAAAAACACTAAATATTGCATCTAAAATGTAAGTGACTAAGTGAATGTTAATTAGTTGTTTATGGAACTGTCATATGAAATCAGTGCCATTTTCAGTAGTGATGGTATTCAGGAAAATGCTCTAGTGTTGTGATTTTTCCTCGAGAGGCTGCACGAGCGTCAACAGCGCGACCTTATTATCGTCAGTTCATTAAATATTATCCACTATCG
Source organism: Pseudorasbora parva (assembly GCF_024679245.1). Classification (NCBI taxonomy): domain Eukaryota; kingdom Metazoa; phylum Chordata; class Actinopteri; order Cypriniformes; family Gobionidae; genus Pseudorasbora; species Pseudorasbora parva. The sequence continues at coordinate 33,224,827 of NC_090190.1, forward strand.
ATCGCCACTTACACTAAATTAATGCACAAACATTCTTGCATTTTGGTGATTCGCTAGTTATTTTTTGTTTTAATCCGGCACTTGTCCGTCAGTCAAGTAAAATTCTCTTTCACTTGTCCCTTCAAAACACCCACATGTCCCGGACAAGCGTTAATGTCGAGCCCTGCTTTGTATTCATCGTATAGATCTTTGTGGTGCCGTTTTAAGTGGTCAGACAAATTGGTGGTGTTTTCTTGTTTTGTGGCCACAAGACACTCCATGCAAAGTACCTCTTTTTGTTCAACATCCTCCTTTATGTAGCTGAAATAGTCCCAAAAAGATGATTTCTGGTACAAACCTTATTTTTTTCCTCTTCGAATCCTCTTCATCGCAGTGAATGTTTGGCTGTGAGCGGTGAGCAGCGGCAGAGCGAACTAATCACTGTGCAGGCATGAGGAACGTGCATGTCACTCCAGCAACAAACTCGAGTTTACTGTGTGCTACCGTTCTCTTAATACACCATGGGCTACTACCCTTCACATCGCATGTTCGGTGATGTGACTATCGCACACATCGTGATGTCGATGTTAAAACAGAATATCGTTCAGCCCTAGTACACAGCATATGGCGGCATTCGGTGCCTGTCCGCGGCGAATCAGGAAGTAAAAAATGTTTTAAAATCCTCCTGTGCCACAGAGCCCCATTTTAAGGTTTTATAATACATTTATATTTCCCTCATCGTGTAGCTCTTCTGACAGAAGTCGATTCAAAATTGAGCTTGCAAGAATATAATGAGCGCGTCAGGTTTGAGATACCTGAGATGCGGTGCTGAGCTGTGCATCCGGTGTGTGACCCCTTTTAGGCACAATCGGCTTAAGAACGTGCATGCAAACAAACTCAAAATGTTCTTTTCCTCTCTAGGCCGGTATTCTTTTAGGTTTATTTATCAAATGTTCTTTTATATATTTGTGTGATGTTCTGAATTTCGATCGCAGCTTAGTTACCAGGCAGTTTTGGTCACTTTATTAAAAGTTGTTGCTGTGTGCAGTGTGTAAAGGAAAATAAAAATAGTTTTACCCTCCTGCTGACTAGTGTCGTGCCCCTCCCAACCCGTCCATTCACACACACAGATGATTCGACTATTGGTCGACCATAGAAAGAATCGACAATTCTTATTTGAATGTGTAAATCCTTAGTTGGGGACACCTCTAGTTTTCAGTGAACTGTTATGTTTTTATAATCTTAGAATGACCCATTTCTCACCGCGGGTCCCCTTGAAGTACACCAAATTCAAAAATAATTTCACATTTCTACTACATTAAAGCAGCACTAGGTAACTTTTGCTCTCGGGGTCCCCCTACAGTTGGGAAAAACATTGTCCTCTTCTACTGTTGTAAACTCTCATCCTACATTAGGGGATGCGCGTGTGCATTTGTTGAAGTGACAACCAATATATCCCTGAACTAGTGATGCGTGGGTCGTCTCATAACCCGCGGACCCCGTATGTCTATTTAATGGTCGCGGGTTGTAAAAATATATACAGTGGTGCGGGGCGGGCCAAATAATTTCATTAAAGCGGGACCGCGGGTTGGAAAAAAAGCTGACCCGCGCATCAATAACAGTTACCCTGAACACTGTTCACATGCAGGTGTTCTTTTTGCGTCGCGAGTGAAATGTCTTCATTCCAGGTACAGTGGCATATGTTTCAGCATGTCATATGAATATAATTTAATGGGTTTTATTTTTTTTCAAACGCCAAAAGATTGCGACGCTCACGTTTAACAAGCCAGCGTCATTATAGTAGCCTAGTCTATTGGTTACCGTTTTACAGAATCTATAATACTTCAGATCAATGTTTCAGTGGTAGGTAATAACAGTGGTGTAAAGTAACGAATTACATATACTCTCGTTACTGTAATTGAGTAATTTTTCTCAGGAATTGTACTTTTTCAAGTAGTTTTAGTTAAAACAGTGTACTTTTACTTGAGTACATTTTAAGTGATGTATCGGTACTTTCACTGCGCTATTTTCCCTAAATCTGTCATCACTACATTATGTTTATTTATTTTTCCTGTCAACGTGATTGGCTAAGACGAATAATCAGTCCTGTGTCTCCATGCGTCACGTGCGGGACTCCCGTCAAATCAACCATAGCGGCCAGTGTGAGAGTGAGAGGCACGTATGCTTTATGAAAGGGGGTAAGTGCTGGCTACTGTATGATGACTGACATCGTCAAATCGCCTTAAACAATCACTACAAATGGACCGCAGAATATTACATTTTCTAATACATGCATAAATGGTACGTATTCTGTTATCGGGGCACAAGCTCGCGGTGTCATCTGTTGGAAACACTTCTCATTTAGCTTGATTGTTTGCCAGGCTTCAAAGTGCATTAGGCATTAACCGATCATCACCGCTAGATCTTTGTCCCTTACATCGAGTTTACATGTAACACAACACGTCATTTACATGTGAACGCATTAACCTGCTTTCTGTCGGCATATTGAAGTGCATCTTTTAATGTAATCTGTTCTCACATGGCGATTTAAAATTGTAGGCCATGTATATAGCAAATAACTTTTATAAAACATCGTATTTATATCTAAATCATGTTTATTATAAACTGCAAGCAAAAGTAATCAGTGGTGAAAACTGTGAGTTACTCGATTCTGATTTCTATTCTTTTACAGAGAAAACGTCCATTGAAATTAAAGCAGTACAACGAATGCGTCTTGAAAAGAAAAAACTTTTCTTTGAAAAGAGATTTTTTTAAATCAATTTTTTACGTAAAAGTGTTAATGTACAATGCTTTGCAACCGTTTTTAATTAACCACAAGAAAACCTCTACAGAATGGTTATCATAAATGTTACCAGATTATGGGTTGATTTCTTAAATATTAAATGGCTGTTTTTTTTAGTGCTAACAGTTAAAAAAATAAAAATAGATATTGAAATATATTTTGGTGATATCATGTTTTTTGTTCTTACAGAGAATCGTCCATAAAAGAGTAAGCTACATTTTTAATTAGCAGGGTATAAGGTGGACTAGCATTCATAGCATAATACTCACTACTTTTGAGTACTTTTAAAACGGCTACTTTGAGTAGTATTTAGGACAGATACTTTTACTCTACTTAAGTTACATTTTTTGGCAAGTAACAGTACTTCTACTTGAGTATGCTTTTTCAGTTCTCTTTCCACCACTGGGTAATAACCATAGCAAGCATGACAGCCAAGTCAGCATCAGTCGGACATGCCTCCTTCAGCTTACACCAACGAGAGAACGCTGCTTTAATCCGATCACTTTTTCGTTTCCTTTTATTGCTTTCCTCCAACAAAACCTTTGCTTTCTAATTTTTCTGTGCTGCTTCGTACATGACTATACATCCGACAAACAAATGATAGTTGGGCTCGTACTTCTGAATTTAAGGAAGTGGTGGTGGAAGTGACGTATATGCCGTAAAGAAGTCAAATTTTGTAGTTCTTTTTGTTCTCAGGTTACTACCCGAAACCCGAAGTTTAAAAATACGATTAAAAACGATACAGACCCCGTCAAGCTATGGTAGACGTGTCATTCAACCTATTGTAAGTCGATGTATCATCACTAATATCTTGAAAATATATTATGAAGGTTGAAAAGTTACCTAGTGCTGTTTTAATGACCCAGTTTAAATACAGATTCATCTTCCCAGCGCTGTAGTACCCCTTTAACTAAAAGATTCATTCATGTCATCTAGGGCTGTAACGATACACCAAACCCACGATTCGGTTCGTATCACGATTTTTGACCCACGGTACGATACAAACCTCGATATGGGGGGGACAAAACAGTTTTATTCTGTACAGTATTCTGTAGCCTATTTTGCCGTCAATACCATATATCTGTATGGTCAATAGGCTGCTGCCGACGTTTTCTTTGCGGTACCAATAGGCAATATATATTTAACATGAAGTATAGGGCCTCCTGTACATCAATACCAACAGAAGCGCCGCGTCAGACACGCTTCTGGTGTGCAAAGAAAGAGAAAACGCCACGCAGCCGCCCCGCGGATGACACGCAACAGAAACGCCACGCTCACACCACGTTGCCAGCCGGTTGGGGAAGCTTCTTGAAACACTTACGGCAAATTGTGTGGGTCTTGTCAACTACACGATTGCCATCCTAGTTCTCCACCGGGTAGCTGAAATGTTGCCATAATGCTGACTTAAAAGTTGGACCTGGACAGGAAGGATAATTCTGGGAGTTGGAAGGGGTGTGTCGCGATTCTGCCTTCTCACATCGCGATACAGGTTCGTGGACCTGCGTATTGCGATTTCGATTTCATATCGCATATCGTTACAGCCCTAATGTCATCCTGATATCACGCCCATGTCTCAAAATCCAATCAAAAACTGATGCATAGAACCAATCCCTCCCATACTTTTTTTTCCTTCTTTTCCCATAATTCACTACAGACGGATGTACGTCACAATACAGAATAAAAGATCTTACTTCCCCTACATGGCGAATTTAAGCATCAAAGGTGTTTTTTCACACACAAAACAGCTAAGGTGATTTATCTTTTTTTCCTCCAGGTTGTCAAAAACATGAGTCATGAATTCATTCACAAACAAAAACACAACTAGAGCTCTCCAGCTGCTTTTAATAGTTAGGCTATTTGCTAACCAAACAATTCTTCAAAGCTTTTGAATGTAAACAAAAGCTGTCTTTTCCAGACTTTTCCCTGTTCAAAGTTCAGTTTTCTTATTTAATGCTTGGCAATTAAGTCCTTTGAGAGTCATTTTGCAATTTCAAACTCACCAAAGTTTGCAAAAATGTCCATTAGTAGCTGTGGTGATTTCTACCTAACAATGCTTTGGATTGTCGCTCAACAAAAAAGGATGTTATTGAATAGGTAAGCTTCAGAATTATGAAGGAAGGATGCTGATATATTCAAGCCGTGCTCAGATAACATCCTAACAGCCTGTATTATCGCTGTGCTTTTAGCTCTTCACTCGCACAGAATGGCGCAGCAAGGGAGCGAATCTGTCTCATTCTCAAGCCTGGCCGGCTCCAAGCAGTACTCATTACCACAGGTGACAGTGCAGCTTTTCAGCCGCTGCCAGCCAATGACAGTGGCCATGATGTCATGCTGACCTCTCAGAATGACTCCATTGAAACAGAGCAGGCTTTAGTACAGCTGCCGGCCCATCCGCTCAAACCGTGTCACTGACAGCATGAAGATAAGGAGGGGCTTTCATTGAAGAGTCCACATTTTTTCTTGGACCCGTGTGAATGGTTCACCAATCTGTACCAGGGATGTGTTTATGTCTCTCTCAGGAGAGCTCATCTTTTAAAGAAAGTTTACTTTCTTTGTGGATGACAAGATAGCTCATCGGTGCAGTTAAGCTCGTATTTAGTTTCTGAATGATTAATGTGGATAATCAGTATTGAGGCTGGGTGACCTGAGTGTTTACCAAGGGAATGGCAGCTTTGAAACTGTATTAAGTCCTCTTAATGTGTTACTTTAGTGTTCTGTGACGGTTTATTGACGGTGTATTGTGTAAATATTGTATTTTAAACACGTGCTATGTTTAAACACTAGTGAGCTGCCTGCATAGACTGTAATTTAAGACATTATAGGTGTGCTCCTGATCCTAAAGACTGTTTCAGGCAACAAACGTAAGACTGGTTCACACTTAACGATTTTGGCAACGATTGGGTCGTCTGAGTCAAATTTTATGACTCCTACCTGATTACTTTTATCGCTGTAAAAATGAAAGGATCCTAGAGGATCCTTTTGGGCTTCTTAATTTTTCCACGTTCCAACTTTTTCAACTGCTCAAGTCACTCGCACATGCACTGTTGTAACTTATTCGTTTGCATTATATAAAGCCTTAAAGTTCTGCATAATTTAGGGCATGAGTGGTTTGCTAGTTTAGTTTACTTTGAGTGGCAGGTTGATAGCCATTTATCCGCTGTCCCTAAGTCATCACATCGCCTCACCTCAGCCGCATCCCGCCTCTATGTCCATTTCCTGCAACGGCCAGCTCGTCTCTACTTTACGCTTCAGAACGGCTCTTTGGAATCCTATGGGGGAAAACACAGACACTACGTCCACATTTTTTTACAGTCTATGGTGTGTTCACACTTGTAGTTCAGTTTGTTTGGTCCGGACCATGCCCAGGGGTGGTTTGTTTAGACGGCCGCGCTCAATCGCACATGGTACAAGGCAACCGCGCCCAGCGTGAGTAACACCCTTAGTGTTCAGGCCATTTTTTTAAATCAACGAACCTAGAGATACCATACCTGTTTTGAGAGGGAACTTATCGAAGATCCAAAACAGAGATGTGTGCTGGGATAAATGCTCTTATTGTATCCGAGTAGCCTGCATATGGTGGTATTTTGACCAGCTGAGAACTCGAGAAGAGCTTATAAGGAGTCAAAACAGCGACCGGAATCCCTCCATCACACACACAAACTCAGATCTGCTGTGAGAAGACGCGGTTCTGATTCTACCCTTTTTAGGGTTTTATCTTCCTGTTCTTGGATAATTTGAAAGTGGAGCAATCTTTTCAGCTTTCTGGGCTTTTCTAGTGGTCCGCACTAGGGCTTGAATGGCAGCCTTCACACAGGCTTTGTTCACACTTGGCATGTTTGGTTCGATTAAAATCGTGATGCGATTGCTCTGTTAGTGCGGTTTATTTGAATAAGTGAACGCTACCATCTAAACTCTGGTGCGCACCAAACAAGCGGACTGAGACAGCTGAAAAGATTAGACCACTTCCAGACTTACTCTGGTGCAGTTCGAATGATATATGAATGCAACACGGACCAAAGACTAACCAAAACCAGGAAGATGAGACCCTAAAAAGGACAGAATCGGACATAGTCGAGAAGTTGCCCATCGCAGTTCAGTACAGGTGTCAGAACCGCGTCTCCTTGCAGCAGATCAAACAAACAAAGCAATAATTATTCAAACGTACCACACTAACAGAGCAATCTCACCAGGGTATGTTTTAATAGAACCAAACATGCCAAGTGTGAACACACCCTCATATGAGGGCCTACAGGAACTGAATTAAAAATATATATTTATTTAATTTTATTGTACTCAGGTTATCATTAAACTTATAATAAATAAACTGTAAAAACTGAATTTTACTTGTTTATAGCATATTTTAGATACAGTGTAATATATGCACTTGCATGAACTTAACAATGCCAAATATCAATGAATACATAAAGTATAATACATAAGCAACATAAATAATCAACTATTTATATACAATAGGCTATACAAGATAAGACATGTCAGCAAAATGCATGGGACCACAAATATGTTCCATGTAAAAAAATATGTATAAAAAGAATAACAGGTCAATCAAATGTTTTTTGTATACTCCACTTTAAAACATTAGTTTTAATCCTCTTTTGTTAAGTCTGACGTCACCTTTTCCGGTTCAAAAGCTCTATCAGCTGCCATAAACAAACAAACAATGCTAATGTACACTCACAGTGCTACTGTAATACTACTGAAAAATCATAGTTCTAACTTTTATCTCTATATCGAAATCTCAGATGATCAGACACTTATTGCACTTTTATTAATCATTAAAATATTGAAGTCTGGGATGCCGTGAGACTTTTAAGCTTATCTTAAATGTTTGAATCAAGATGTGACATGAATCGTGTGCTCATAAAGTGCTCTGCATTCTCACTAGAAACTAGTAGAGGCTTGGACCCGGAAACCATATTCCTTACGTCACAACATAAGCGGATTACATCATAACCTCATACATTACATCGTTACACTGTTGACATTGAACAATGGAGCTTTTTGCCCACGCAATATCACTGAAGCTCCGTAGCAACCTAAAATGCAATCAATACATAAAATATTCACAAGGAAGGGGACATTTTGATGGGATGTGAAAGGCAATTATGGTAACCCGTACTCGGATTTGTCCTCTTTTTTCATCCAAGTTAGTGCACACACATTAGGAAAAGTGAACACCAACACACTACAAACCGTGGACACACGCAGATCCCGAGAGCACATCCCCAAAGTCAGAAAAAGTAAAAAGATGCCGCAGCTTCGTTTTCTGCCTGGCATCTCTTTTCTTTTTTTCTTGTAGATGGTCCTGGCACTTGATTTTCAGCTCTACAAGAGGTTTTCATTCCTGTTGAAACTTGTATTTCAGCATACTATGCCAAGATCCCTGTGAAGTTTAACATTTATTGTTAGTAATGTAATTAACGTCATAGATGTGAAAATAAAAACCATTTCCTCATCCTTGTGACATTTCAAACCTGTTTGACTTTCTATCTGTGGAACCCAAAAGCAGATCTCGGGGATAATGCAACCCCAGTCACCGTTTGCTTCGACTGCCTCATGAAACGCAAGCAGAAACATGTCTTTTTGTAAATCATTCTTGAATCCATTCTTGCGTAAACTTGTCTCGTTCAATTCAATACATCAATGTATGTAAAAAAAAAAAGAAGTATTCTGTTCATATGAGTCCACAACTTGAATTATATGTTCTGAAACTGATTTTTATATATATATATTTGATTCATCATTGATAATCTTACCCACAGACAGAAATGTCTTGTATTCAAATTGGTCACATGATTAAGGCTGGCATAAAAAAGGTATCAAGTATTATTGACGGCAAACGTTTTAAGTGGATTTTAAAGTTAAATAGCTTCTATCCTCATTCAATTTTGATGAATGGGGAAGAGCCACTTAAAGTTTAATTTACTTCTGAGACTTTACACATTACAGCATCATATCTAGCATTATCAGTTAGACAAGTCACTGAACTTAAATTCACAGTAGTTAGGCAAATACACACACATTTACACAAACAATACAATTTAACTCAGATAATGCCATAGAAATAAAGTTACTTACATGTGGTGCTGGTACTGTATTTCAATGTAGCCTCTGAAATGTTCACATTATTTCAGACATAGAATGGTTGCTCTGGGGAAACAAAAGAACAAAGCTGATTATATCCATGCACAACATAAAAAGATAACATTTAGTGATCAGAAAAGGGCTTTACAAATGTATTTGAGGAAATGAGGGCACCTGTAGTAAAGAAACAAAACCCGATCAAACTATATGAACCGCAAAGATACTGCATATCTAAAACATAAACAGCAATGACAACAGGTGCTGAATGACAAAATAGAAAGACTAAGTCAATGTTAATTCTGTAGCATAACGTTCATTAGATTCGGTTAAATCATTCATATGCAATAGTACTGTGCTATAAACAAGTAGTAAACACTGTAAAATATTGTATAATAAATTATGTGTATATATACGTACATGTGTGTATGTGTTCAAAAGTATAATTTGATTTATTATTAATATTCATAATAATAATAATAATAATAATAATACACAATAATAATAATAACAATTGTAAATGTACAAGTCTGTACATCTTATTGAGAACTGGCCTTTACAAAAGAGATCTTACTGGAACTGCTTTTTTACTGATCTTACAATAACCCTTTTTTGGAATTTGAGTTCCTCGATTTTCCCTCAAAGCACTTTGATGTCTCATGGTAATGAACAGGTGACTCCAGAACTTCAGACCTGAAAACAAAGTGTTTAAAGGATCCCATAACTGCTAAGACTTCCAATAGTTCCACCAGTAATCCTGTTATAAAAAGAGAAAGAGTTTTGAGGCGTTTTGAATTTCCTTGAGTTCCCGAAGATATTTAAAGCACCTCTTGTTTTTACATCTCTGATTTGTGTGTGCGAGTGATCAGTGTGTGTGTCTCCCAGAAGCCCCACGAAATCACCTTTAATAATAATCTTTCGAAATGTCTGAATATGTGGTATTTGTGTCTTCTTCTGCATCAAGATGTTGTTCGGGCTGAGCGAGTGGTTCTGGAACGAGAGGCTGTGGTTTCCAGAAGGCCTCGGCTGGGCCAACCTGGAGGATCATGACGGTGTCACCTACTCCAAGGCAGCTGACCTCTGGGTGACCCTGCCCATCGCCCTCGCCTTCCTTATCATACGACAGGTCTTTGAGAGGTTAGCATAAAGCGTACTGTACATATTAGTGTCTTTATGTGCCAAACACTGTCAATATTGTATTTGCAACAAATGGTTTATGCAGTGGGCTTTTTTATCAGCAGTGCACCTTTTATTCATCATTAAAGAATCCTGAAACACTGATTCCACAAAAATATTACTTATAATATGACATAAATATTGAACTATTTTCAATATCGATAAATAATAAATGTTTCGTGAGCAGCAAATCAGAATATTAGAATGATTTCTGAAGGATCAAGTAATGGCTGCTAAAAATTCAGCTTTTAAAAATGTATTAAAGTACTGTAAAACTGTTAATTGGAATACTTTACAACAGGGCTATTCAAATCTTACCCTGGAGGGCCAATGCGGTGCAGAGTTTAGCTCCAACCCTGATCAAACACACCCACCTGTGATTTTCTAATGATCTTGAAGACATTGATTAGCAAGTTCAGGTGTGTTTGATTAGGGTTGGAGCTAAACTCTGCACCGCATTGGCCCTCCAGGGTAAGATTTGAATAGCCCTGCTTTACAATATTACTATTTTTTCTGTAGTTGTTCAAATAAGGTGAGCATATGAGACTTTTTTTAAAGATATTTCCAAACCTTTGAATGGTAGTGTTAGACTGGGTAAACCCAGCCTGATCTGCCGGTGATTTGATTTCGCCCTCCAACTCAGTCTGGAAACCTGTACATTCATTTCTACTGCTTCTGTTACACTTTTGCGGAAACCAATCACAGACTGGCTTATCACCCTGGCATGCTATTGGCGGGTTTAACACGATGACAGATAGAGAAATGATGGGTTGTTGCCCATTGATCTCTTGTGGTCTGATTGGTTGAATGACTATACAATTGTATACAGAGTCATTCAAATAATGCTCGTTGATCACGCCTCTTGTGCAGTAGAAAATACAGAGCAGACTCCCCAGAACAATGTTCAGTCTTAAGTTTGGTCTGGTGATTTTGGTGTCTGGCAAGAAAAATGGTAGTGTAATATGCTGTGAATTAAACTTCCTGCTAGCAACTGTATACTGCAGCTCTGAAGTAGGATATTTGATATTTCATCATCTAAATGGAAACATTTAGTAATCAATCTGAATTATGTTTAACATGGTATGAAATGTAACATTTGAACGATCAATGTTTAAATATGGTTAACATTGATGCAGTGTTTTCAGGTTTTCCAACTCAAGTGTTGAGAGTTTAATACTGTTTCTCAACTTTAGGATGGTGGCCATTCCTCTGGCCGCAGCTATGGGCGTAAAGGAGAAAGTCCGAGTGCATGTGGCAGACGAACCTGTGCTGGAGTCATACTTCAAAATCACAAGTAAAAACCCCAAACAGGTACTATTCTACATATTCTACACTGCCCAACTCATTAGTACAGAACGCTAAGTCTTGTATGTACTGTATATACTCGTCCGCTCGTGATCGACATATCAAACAACTCATTTCACCATTAACAATTCATGTTCTCTATTACGCTACAGGGTGAAATCGAGAGTTTGGGTAAAAAAACCGGGTACCCCGAGAGACGGATCCACAGATGGTTCCGCCGACGAAGGAATCAAGAGAGACCCAACCAGCTGAAGAAGTTCAGAGAAGCCAGGTACACAGTCTGTCTAATCCCATACTTTCATAAATGGTCATAAATTGCATCATTCTGTATATTTTATTAGTCTTGCAAGAAGCAGTTGATCGCTTAATGTCATAAACATTATAAAATGATTGAGTAATCTGAGCATTGAATGGTACAATGTGCAATTACTCTACAGAATACACTATATTCACTGTACAAAAGAGAAAAAACAAAACATACATTTTCCATTAGGTGGTAGGAAGTCTCTAGCAAACTGGAGAAACGGTATGTGGTATTAATAAACGGAATACAATTTGGCTAATGTACCCATGTATAAAATAAATTCAGTGATTTACTAACTGTGGGTTGGTTGTTTAATATCTCGCCCTTGACATTTCAACATCTATTTGTCTTGTGTGTCAGAAACCCATCCAACACGTGTGATTAAAGGAATGTGCAGGGTTCAATACAAGTTCAGATTTATCCGAAGCATTTGGGATAATGTTGATTTTACCTTTTCAAAAAATGTTAAACTGTCCCTCGAAATGCATACATTTCATTTTCAAAAAATGCTGATAAAATGACCAATCTGAGCAGGAATGATCACAATCCAGAGTTTTGAGAGTACAGTTTTTAACATCATATGTGTCAACATAGGTCGAGTGTGGGATTGTTTACTACCATGTCTGCAAAGTTTTATCCATTCATGATAAATTGATATCATTTATCCATTCATGAATTCCACTGTAGCTCATCCACTTACAGCACAAATTACAATTTAGACAAGTTACAAGTTACTTACAGTTCAAATATAATTAATGTAGGTGATTTAACAAGCTTCATATTTCAAAAGTGCATGACCCAGTTTACTTGTAAGTGCACTACTGTAATTTAATCTTTTTTTCTGTGGTAATGTACATTATGCCACAAAGGCTTGTCGATAGCTTTTAACTTGTATTGAGCCTTGAAAACATCCTTTAAATTAGGTTGTTCATGCCATCTCCTACTGTCAGTCACAATATTAGGTCCTAGATGCTTTAAATATAGGCAAGGGGCTGTTTTTTGTGATGTGGGCTTGTCATAGTGCAGTTTGTATTGTGAGTGGACTCTATCAGTGTTGTTTTGGCTTGTTTTAGTACATTTTGTCGCTGTGTGTACTGTAGTAACTTCATAATGCAAAAATAATTGTAGACCATTGAATTGAATGGCTGGTGTTCTAATAATGTTTTGGAACCAATAATACAAATATTTATGTCATTTATTGATATGAAATATGCATTGCTTTGTATATTATGTTGCTGATAATGTGTTTGCTTTTGGATGTACTTTGCTGAAATGGATGTACATTTTCTTACAGTTGGAGATTTACCTTTTACCTTCTTGCTTTCATTGCTGGCCTTGCTGCACTTGTTGATGTAAGTTTTTCAAATGCTTTTCCAATTTGCTTGTGGTATATAGGAATATTGACAATGTTGGTCATTTAGAGTTTATCGGCATGAACCAAAACCTACTTTGGCCTATATTTATACGGCTGTAGTCATTATGCATCTTGGCTGGTTGGCACTTCTGCCATTTTCAAATTGCGGTTTTGTCTAGAGATAATACACATTTTTGGGTTTCAAATATATGAATGAATTTTGAGCTAGTATAGTAATTCACTCATTTATTTGGATGTGTATTTTCTCTAGACAAAACACTTACACAATTCACTGAAATATTTGAAGATTTCCCATTTTTAACCATACATTTATCCATTTAATTTCAGGCATATTGTGTACGTCTTATGTGCTAACATTACATGTATATCCTATCATATTTATATATACTGATCAGATATATCATTATGACCACCTTCCTAATATTGTGTTGGTCCTCCTTTTGCTGCCAAAACAGCCCTGACCCTTTGAGTCATGGACTCCACTAGACCCCTGAAGGTGTGCTGTGGTATCTGGAACCAAGATGGTAGCAGCAGATCCTTATAATTTTCAAGGTGGGGCCTCCATGGATTGGACTTGTTTGTTCAGCACATCCCATAGATGCCCAATTGGATTTACATCTGGGGAATTTGGAGTCCAAGTCAACACTTCAATCTCATTGCTGTGCTCCTTACCATTTTTGCTTTGTAGCAGAGCTCATTATCCTGATGAAAAAGGCCACAGCCACCAGGGAATACAGTTTCCATGAAAGGGTGTGCGTGGACTGCAACAATGCTTAGGTAGGTGTAAAAGTAACATCCACATGGATGGCAGGACCCAAGGTTCCCCAGCAGAACATTGCCCAAAGCATCACACTGCCTCCGCCGGCTTGCCTTTTTCCTATAGTGCATCCTCATGCCATGTGTTCCCCAGGTAAGCAACGCACACAAACCCGGCCATCCACGTGATGAAAATGATAATGTGATTCATCAAACCAGGCCACCTTCTTCCATTTCTCCATGGGTGCAGTTCTGATGCTCACATGTCAACTGTTGGCACTTTCGGCGGTGGACAGGGGTCAGCATGGGCACCCTGACTGGTCTGCAGTTATGCAGCCCCATGCGCAAAAACTGCTATGCACTATGTATTCTGACACCTTTTCAGAACCAGCATTTACTTCATGAGCAATTTGAGTTACAGTAGCTCGTCTATTTGATTGTACCACACATGCCAGCCTTAACTCTCCACGTGCATCAGTGAGCCTTGGCCGTCCATGAACATGTCGGCAGTTCACCACTGTTCCTTCCTTGGACCACTTTTGATAGATACTGACCACACACTACAAAAGCTGCAGTTTTGGAGATCCTCTGACCTAATTGTCATCACAATTTGGCCCTTATTAAACTTGCTCAAATCCTTACTTTTTTCAGCTTCTAACACATCAACTTTGAGGACAAAATGTTCACTTGCTGCCTAATATATCTCACCCACTAACATAAGCCGTGATGAAGAGATAATCAGCATTATTCACTTCACCTGTCACCGGTCATAATGTTATGCCTGATCGGTATATATAAACTACAGATCCAAAGTTAGGACAAACGTACTTATTCTTTATTATTGGTATTTAATACATTTTAATAAACATAAAGTGATCAAAACAATGAAATAACATGCATATGAGTTCTGTGCAGACGAAAATCAAACACTAAAAGTTGTTAGAAAAAATTTGAAAGGAAATTCATATATAGGCACAAATTACATTTGTCTATAAAACTAATTTTAAACATTGAAGCAAAAAACCTGATGAAATTAAGATCAATAAAAATTTAAATTGTGTCTACAAACATTTGCTAATCTAGGTTTTTCCCCAAAGCAAATTAAATTACTTTTACAGTATTTCATCTTTTTACTCGCCACAAAAATAGCCAAGTAAGCCAGCATGCCGTTAAAACGCCTGCCCAACCAAATGTTTTACTGGTTGTTATTGACTGGACCATTACTTCTCCATCATGTTAGTGAGTATCACTCATAACCTGATTGAGCAGCGATGTTTAACTTGTGTAATCTCAGACTTGTGACCTGCATTGCTTTTGTTAAGATGAAATGTGAGAGCTTCTTTGTCTTGACTGATATTCTCTTCTTATTGTTTGTGTTCTGCAGAAACCTTGGTTCTACGAAATGGAGGAGATGTGGGCAGGGTTTCCAATGCTAGTATGTTCACATCTTTCATTCTTCTTCCATTGATAGTAGGTTTGAAAAGCATCTTCACAACCTTGTCCTAATCTAAAGCGATCCTTCAGTGACCTTTCATGTTGTTAAGCTTACAGTATGTAAATAAGAACAAGTATTTGAGGAGGATCTGAGAACTTTGAATTTGCCATAGGAAATATGCAAACTGATGCCAGTTGACTCCACAGCTTCGGGCCATTATGACGTCTGTGATACTGAGATGTCATCTTGTAGACATAATCATGTCTTTTTTTCTCTCCAGCCGCTGCTGCCTTCTCAGTACTGGTACTACATGATCGAACTAGGGTTTTACATGTCACTCCTCTTCAGCGTAGCGTCAGACGTCAAGCGAAAAGTGAGTGTCCTGAGCATATCCAAAATCTTATTAATACAAATATCCCACCACTGAATAAAAATAAGGAAAACTGTGACTTTTTATCAAAGTGTTGTCTTTTCCCCCCTCACAATCCAGTTTATATCTCAATTGTGAGATATTAACTCACAATTTGTGAGTTATATACTACCAATTTTGAGTAGTCAGAATTGTAGTCCGTACTCATCAATTACCTTATTTTTCTATACCTATTTTTTATAAAACCATAGCATTAGTTTTGAAAGATTGATCACTATTATGTATTTCCACAAGATGTCTGTCAGTTGTTATTTTATCTTCCGTGTTTGTGTATGCATGTGAGGACAGTTAATATTTTACTTGTGCACCTCTGGAAAATCTCTTATCTTTTAGACCTTAAAAACATAAATTTAGATTTTTGTCTCTAGCACAAAGAATGCTAGCCAAGCCGCAACCGGAAAATAATAGCAGGATTATTTTTATCAGCAGTTCTACTACATCATTTGCATAATGTTTTACAATTACCCCTATGGAAAAAAACATACCTAAGCTGGTTTGCTGGTCTTGGCTATTCTGTTTGCAGGTTTATTTTGGCGCTTTTCCACTTGAAGACTAGCTGAAGACAAGCTTGGCAAATTAGGAGAGCATCTTAAAGCCTCTAAGATCAGCAAACCAACTTGGGCTACTTTAAAAAGCAGTGATTATTGGAGTCTCAGAACAGTATGATCGCACATCAGGTTATCTTTTTAAAGCTGTTCATGTGGTACATCTCATGTTTAGTGCTATTCATTATACTTCTAGCCAACTGGGCGAATAAAGCTTCATAACAGCTGAATGAAGATTATGCTAAATAGAATGTACCGTGATCAATACGCATCACTGTACATCCTTTCTAAACTTTGAAGAAACATTTTAGGATCTAATGGCACATTCACACAAAACCTATTTACATTTGGATTGTATGTTAAATCATGCTTCCTCTTACATGAAAAAAGTCACATGCCTGAGGTAATAAAATGCAAGAGATCGAATGTCACCTGGTGATGTTTTCACAAACTGAATTTTAATAGGTTATCTATTTGACATGATTGTTCGATTAATCAGTCACCTAGTCTATGGGGCTCATCCTGAACCTTGACTCTAAAGATTTGGCAATATCATACTAATCATATCACTCAACAGATTATGTGGAATCCAAATTCAGTGCCTTAAATTTATAGGAAAAGAGAAGGAATATGCAAAAGCTACTTTACAGATGCAGTTTAGCAAAAGAATAATCTAACAATGATGCACTATGTTCAAGGTTGTACGTGTTTTGTTGGTTTGTGAGGAAATGCAATGATTTGGTGAGAGTATTATAATACCATGATATTTTGCAATATGCACTATCGTTCAGAAGGCCAGCAGTTTTTTTTTAAATTAATACTTTTAGTCAGAAGGGACTATTTTAATGTACAAAATGTCACATGCTACAATATTTTTTCTTTAAAATAAATGCTGTTATTTTGAACTTTCTGTTAATCAAATCAACTAGTTTTAACATTTAAAATAAGAAATGTTTTTTTTGAGCACCAAGTCATTAAATCTGATTATGAAATAAATGTTTTTCTCTAATACACATTAGCCAAGATTTATGGCACCCTTTTAATCGATTCTTTTTGCAACCTCATTTTGCCAAGATAACAGCTCTGAGTCTTTTTCTATAACACCCGATGAGCTTGGAGAATATCTGACAAGACATCAGAGACCATTCCTCCATACAGAATTTGTCCAGATCCGTTAAATTCATGTCAAATTCAAGTCCATGTTGAAACACTTTCCTCTTCAGTTTTCGGTAGGGTTCAGGTAAGGGGACTGGGATGTCAGAACCTTCATTTTGTGCTGAGTGACTCATTTTTCTGTTGATTTTGATGTTTGTTTTGGATCAGTCCTGATAGAAGATCCAGCCACGGTCATTATAAGATTTCTAGCAGAGGCTTTCAAGGTTGTTGTTTTTCTTTCTTGCCAAACAGCTCTTTAAAAAAATTGTAATTCATCTGACAATAGAACCAGGTCCTGTTTAAAGTTCCAGTAGTCTGAGAACTGAATATGTTCTTACAGCCACTTTCTATGTTTTGAAACTCAACAGTCTTCTGCGTTTCTCAAAAGCATCATAAGCCTAAGTAGAACAATTGCCACCAATGGTCTCTATGATCAACTCACAATGCTTTTGAGAAACCCAGCCCGGAACTATATTCTTTGGTTTTACCCATTGTGATGATTAAGGGAATTTGGCCTTTGTTTTACCTTATATTGTAAAACAGGAAGTCATGGCTGGATAATGTCATGTTCCTAGTGCTGGTTTGCTAACAAAGGGAAATATGCTTCAGAAATTTAGATATATTTTACTGCTAAGAATTTGTAGGGGGTACCAATACCAACTGTTTTTATATTTCATTCATTCATTCATTCATTCATTCATTCATTCATTCATTCATTCATTCATTCATTCATTCATTCATTCATTCATAAAAAGGAGAAAAATGTGTCATATATATATATAATTTATTTATTTATTATATATTTTAGTTATTTAGTTATTATATATTTTTAATGAATGAATAAAAGATCAAAACAATAAAGAAAGCAGATTTATTTTTACAGCCACCTTTTATCATATTTTCCAAAAGTGCCAGTAATTCTGACCACGACTGAATATTAAAATTGAAAACATTTATTTTAAATTGTAATACATTTTTCATTACTGTTTTATTGTAATTTTGATCAAATAAATAAGGCCTTAAAAGCACAATATGTAGGTAAAATATCCAAAAATCACTAGAACAATGTTATATATTTTGTTGACTTGTACTTACATTATCTTAAATGTTTCAAGAATGTTTAAATCCAGAGAAATAAGCAATTCTAACCAGGACCATGTTTTAGCATGCCTAATATCCATCTAGTTTAGTCTCATAGTAGCCGCCAAGCGAACGCAATGAGAAGCATTATAACAACTTTCAACACACTCAAAGAATGTATGATAAAATAGCGTTACCTTACACACGCATGAGCCGATGAAACAGAAGCGGTCATCTGCGGCATAATAAAAGCTGCGTGAAATCAAGGTGTCATCAAGCTACGACATTGTTTTCAATAAGTGACCTCTATAGGTGAAAAATTACATATTGTGACTTTCAGAAAAACCCTTACTGCAAACTTCTGGCCGGTAGTGTTCCATATTACAGATTACCATTTATATATTATTTACCTGGTACTCCAAGGAATGCCATGCCACTATGATGATGTATGTCCAAAGCCATTGTATTATTTTGTTGGTAAGATATTACCTCTCATTCTCTCTTCCTCAGGACTTTAAAGAACAAATAGTGCACCATGTTGCCACCATCCTGCTGATTAGTTTCTCTTGGGTTGTGAACTACATCAGAGCAGGAACCCTCATTATGCTGGTGCACGACGCCTCTGACTATCTCCTGGAGGTAATGGAACATCTAAAGAACATTAGTGCTGAGACTGTCTCTGGAGCTGGAAATTTGTTACACTTTAGTTCAGAAAAACAAATGTTTTTCAAGCAACATTAGAATAAATGTATTTATATCGGAATGCTTAACAGAATTCTTGAATTGTAGTGAGCTGATTTGTTCTGTTTGGATGGGACTAGTTGTCTCTGAAGAGGTTCGGTATATTGTGTTTTTCAGACATGCTTTGATTTTTAATATCTGCTTTCCCTCACAATTTCAGTGAACATCGTAGAACAAATGTTTTTTTCTGCTAACTCCCTCAGAGAAATCTAATCCCATCCAGATCTTCTGGAATTGTGGCTTCTCCTCTCGCTCTTTGCTAAATACCTAAACAAAAACTGCCTGGTACATCTTTATCGTGGTTACTCAAGTACTACTGGCATCCCATCCGATGTAACTAAATAATTAGTTAGGAGAGTAGTCTGAATGCTCAAAATTGACATTTAAAATAATGTTAGTCACCTTTAAAATAATGTTAGTCACCTTTAAAATAATTGTATCACATACAAAGGTCTCGCGACATCCAGATCCCAGTCTTTCCAGTGCATGATTTCACACTTCACAGGTATCCTATATTGATAGTTGTAAGCTAAAGTTTTCAATATTAGAAAGCATTTTTCCAATGCTATTACTGAGCTCGTTATGCTTTTAAATTCATGAAGCTCCTGTTAAAAGCCAGAAGTAATTCAGTTAATCTCCTTCAGTCTGTCATCATGGTTGTTAATGCAGGGGTGTAACACTGCCCCCGTGTGGTGCTTTTGTGCAAGAGCAAAAGCCATTTTTCTATCTCTGTCTGTCCCATAACAGTCTGCCAAGATGTTTAACTATGCCGGCTGGAGAAAAGCGTGCAACTACATATTCATCGTATTTGCTGTCAGCTTCATAATCACCAGACTCATCATCTTCCCATTTTGGTGAGTTAAATCATTTTCTATTTTGATACCAAGGTTAAATCATTAATTTCTCTTCACCCACTTTCTGTATTTGTGAAGAGTTATCAAATTAAATATCAAATGAAAGCTCTATAAATAGTATTTCGTGCTTGTCTCAAAGATTGGTGGAAATGGCAGTCTTTAATTATGCTATAAAACTCTGTGGAAATTGCCTTTTTCTCTTCACTTCTAGGTAAATGTCATATGTAAAACTCTCACTTTCTCTTTTTTCTGTGTCTCTCAGGATCATCCGTTGTACCTGGGTGTATCCAGTGACTATTTATCGTCCGTTTTTTGGGTATTACTTCTTTAATGGACTGCTGTTTGTATTGCTGTGTCTGCACATCTTCTGGGCCGTACTCATCCTGCGTATGGCCATCAAATTCTTGCCAGGCAATGTAAGTTAACCAACACAGACTGCACTGCTTTGGATACTTTGTTTTGCTGATGATACAAAAATACCCCCCCCCCCCCATGCTAAAGTTTGGGTTTTTTGGGGGGGAAGAAAGTATTTTATAACGTTACGCAAACATTTCTATTTAAAATAAAAGCTGTTCTTTTGAACTTTATATTTCTTAAAGAATTCTGAAGGGGGGAAAAACGCTGTTCCAAAAGCACAATCGCTTTCAGCATTGATGATATGAAATGTTTTTTGAGCAGCATATCAGTATGTTTTAATGATTTCTGAAAGTTAATGTTAGACTGGAAGAATGGAGAAAATTCAACTTTGCATACAATAAACTGCATTTTAAAATATATTAAAATAGAAAACTGATTTGAAATTAGATACATTTTCGAGAAAGCATTGTGTCTATTAATGTGTATAGCTACAGAACCATCTTCAGCCAGTCAGCTTGAGATCCTTTCTATCTAAAATGGAACTACTACGCATAATATTGAATGTTTTATGAGCACTAATTTATGAGTCTTGTTTTTGTTTCTTTTTTGTTTTGTTATGAAAAATAACCATATTCATCCGCAGTCACGCAGAGCCAAAGCACAACCAAAACAATATTTTTCCGGAAAATGCCACCAAAGGGCCAAAAGTTACATATTGTACCTTTTTAAATGGTTATTTGACAGTTGCTTACTAATGAACAGTTTTTACACAGGAAAAACAAAAGATGTTTAGCAGATTTAGCGGTAGCTTATCTACACTGTATGTACCCTGAAAATATGAAAGGTGATCATCACCATTCCTTGTTCTCATCCAATTGATGCTACAAAAAAAGAGCAGTTACTTTTGTCCCTTAAAAATCATGCGAAATGAAAAAAAAATATGACAGAACCTTAATTTTTGGGTGAAATATCCCTTTAAGTGGTTAGAGAGGATTTTATCCCAATTCCTCGTTATCTGACTCCATTTAATCATAATTTCAAATTTAGGTTAGAATGCCAAGTGGTTATTTGGTCATTAATATTTAATAGTTTAACCACACATTTAATTATTCTGTTTAACCCTTTGTTAATATTATACCCGTTCATAACCTGAATAATTCCAGAGCAAGTCAGAATTAATCAAAGTGTAACAATTTATTAACAGTCAGGTAAATGTATAATGCCAATTACATAATCAATTCAAAGGAAGCCTAATCCATATAACATCAAATACCCTGAAGTAAAGAATGAAATATATACCTGACTCCTGAAAATGACATAATGCTGGGTTATCTCAAGACGTCCAGCATTACAGGCTGACCTGTTTACAGTATTGAGCCCTCATCTCTTTGCAACATTCCTTTAAATACCCAGAACAAGATGCAAAAACTCTTTCAAATGGAAACATATGTTAACAATGGAAATTTGCATCAATCGAGTCCTATAGCCCTCTATTGACGAAAGACCAAATGGCTGAAAGCCACACCCACCATACTAAGGCAAGATATCTCTAAACTCTTAAAACATTGATTATCTTCTGGTTAACTTCTGTGGAGATGAGATATTTGTAACAGTCGCATTGAGATATTTCAAACGATATCAAACTCATATAATACTGTATGGTGAGGACTGGCATACAGTCGAGTAGATTTTTGGCGTATTTCAGGTGATCTCAATATGAGGGGGAGCAGGAGTTTGGGAAATGAAAGGGACGTAAATTAGTGCCATTCGAAGATGATTCACTCAGTGATGTCGTCTTGGATGGAGACGCTAATTGTATGAGGGAGTCCTTGATCCTCGATTAGACATTTTGGCGTTTGGCGTCTTAAAAGCTGAAAAAATGCATACAATTATAGAAAATCTGTCGATTGCAAGGATGTTAAAGCTTCATCACCGTTCATGTATCCTTCTACAGAATATTGTGGAGGACGAGAGGAGCGACAGAGAAGAAACGGAGTCTGATGAGGACGAGGACGACGAGACCC
This sequence comes from Pseudorasbora parva, assembly GCF_024679245.1. Classification (NCBI taxonomy): domain Eukaryota; kingdom Metazoa; phylum Chordata; class Actinopteri; order Cypriniformes; family Gobionidae; genus Pseudorasbora; species Pseudorasbora parva. Next base: position 33,247,245 of record NC_090190.1, read on the forward strand.
CAATGAAAAATGGAGCAGTACAGAACGGCCACTCTCCCCTTAACAACAACCATCACCGCAAAAACGAGTGATGCTAGCAGAGACGAGAGAGGAGGTACAACGCTCCCCGTCATGTGCACATGGACAAGACCAACAAACTAATGTCAGGGGTGTTTGATAGATTGAAAAGGCCCAGAGCAAACACACACAAACACACACACGCGCAATACATGTCGATATATCATTTTTGGAAACGAAGGAGGAACAAAATAACCTCTTACCCTTGCAAAATACTTACAACACTATTAACAACAGGCACTGTATCATTAAATAACCTTTTCTTTCATTCAGAGTCTGTTGTAGATTGTCTAATGTTAGTGAATCCAACATTCACTTGTTCTACTGGAAATATTCCCTCCAGTTTAGAATGCGTTTCGTACCTTTTTAGTACAGAGCTGTACGTCTGTTGAACTGCTGTTCATGCGTTTCTTTTCCGTTTTGGACTTTTTGGGCATCACACACACTATTATCCTCCCTTTAGTTGTCAGTAAGTTTTTGGATGATATTTTTTTTCTGGTCTACTGTCAGATTTCCCAGTATTTGTGTTCTGAAGTTGCCAGAAACTGACTGGAACTCTTTTTCTTTTTCCGTGTCTTATTTGTTCACTTGACAAAAACGGTCTCACCAAGTGACCTTCACGCGCCAGCTTTCCTTATTAAACACACGTGACCTTCATCACAGGCATGTGCATACCGAGGGTCTTCCTCGCTGATCTTTCTCCAATGCAATTGCACTAATAAACATTATCGACCCGGTCTTGCTACATTGCCACCTTATAGAGACACAAAGCCTCATGATTTGTATAGCCACGATAGCCCGTCCCAAAGTCGCTGAATCGGTATGCTGCTTTTTTTGCATTTAACGTTTGTCCAGTAACTTGTGCTTGTAATGAAGCAACACGTGTGTCTCGTATCTAATATTTGTGTTTTGGTCAGCGTGTGTCCTGTAACACATTTCTGTTAAAGACTCATTCTTAGTAATATCAGCTACACATACAAGTTATTTTAAATATCTTTTTTTGTTGTTTTTTCATTTAAGATTTTTTTTATTTAAGGTCCAGATTTTTTAGCAAGCCATTAGGCTGATAATTTATGCAGGAGGTGGAAAATTGCTTTGTATAAAAAAAACAAAAAACAAAACAAAGTACTTGGCAGCAAAACCTGTAATTGATGTTTTTGTTTTTTTCCATTAATATGATAAATTATTTCAATAATAATCAGTATTGACTGTTGGATGCACTTTGTAACTCTGTCTAATGTAAAATGCATTATAATGACTGTGTTGTCAGCAAACCTTTTGACATAACTGAATCTCTGGCTTGCATCCGTGGAATTTATTGGAACTGAATTCCATAGTTTTCAAAAAAGCAAGTTCAGTTATGGAATAATGTCCTCCAGTATGTACTGTATGCTCAGTGTCTGCTGCTTTACATGAGGTCATGTGAAACTTTAAAGGGATAGTATGCCCAAAAATTCCAATTCATCACCATGTCCTTCCAAATGTGTGTGTGGGACAACATTTGGACATCATTGATTTTAATTGCGTCATCTTGAAGAAAGTAAGTCGTACATGTTTGGAACGACATGAGGGTGAATAAATGATTGCAGAATGTTTATTTTTAGGTGAACTGTCCCTTTAAGTGGCATAGTCTAGTCAACTGCAAGGTCAGGTGTAACATCATCTTTACATCTCTTTTGATAATAATTCAAGCAAAAGTTTTACAAATTGTGGTCCAGTATTTTTTTTTTTTTTATGTATGAAAGTCAGTGTCAATACAGGTGCACTTTTGCAAGTGGAGCGGGACATCTGGATAGGCTTTAAAAAGTCATTTTAAGTTTCCAAATGTTTTCACAAGTGCCTTATTTGCAAATGTTTATTTGTCGTTTTCACATTTGCTTGTTGTCCTTGTGTTTCTTACCTCATCGCCTTTATTTTAAGCTTGACCATCCTCCTCTCTCTCACTCCTCCTCTGTTTACATCCATTCAAACTCATCTCTTCTTGCGGCCCAGTGCCAAGACCAATCCCCCACCATGTCCTGTCAACTGTGGGTCTACCACACAAACTCTTTGATCAGTCTCCCAACTGCCTGTTTTATGTTGTATTTTGTATCATCATTATTCAATGATGAAAGATAAAGATTGTTGTGGGTGACAGTTTTCTTTTGTCTGCTTGTTTTTTTAATTATTATTTTATTTTGAAATATATATGAGCCAAATAACTTGGCCTAATATGCTCTGTTAGTTTGCACCGGCCCACCGAGACATGGCCTCCACTAGACCCCTGAAGGTGTGCTGTGGTATCTGGCACCAATATGTTAGCAGCAGATCCTTCAAGTCCTGTAGTTTTAGAGGTGGAGCCGCTGTGGATCTAACTACTTGGTCCAGCACGTCCCACAGATGCTCAATTGGACTGGAGAATTGAGATCTGGGGAATTTGGAGGCCAGGACATATTGAACACATTGAACTCTTCATTATGTCTCTTTTAAACCATTCCTGAATAATGAAAGAGGCCTCTTCACCAGGGTCATGGAGGGCTGCAGTAATGTTTAGATAGGTGGCACGTGTCCAATTTGCGCCCACATGAATTGCTGGACCCAGGGTTTTCCAGCAGAATATTGCTCATGCTCAGAGCATCACACTCCCTAGACCGGCTTGTTGTCCCGTTGTGCATCCTGGTGCCATCGCTTCCCAAGGTAAATGTGCACATTTAAATTGCCGTCCACTTGATATAAAAGAAAACTGGGCTCATCTGACCAGGCGACCATCTTGCTCCACTCCAAGGTCCAGTTCCGATGTTTGTAGCTTTCAGTCGTGGACAGGCGTGACTTGTCCCACAGTATCAATCAATCAACTTCATTTATATAGCGCTTTTACAATGATGATTGTTTCAGAGCAGTTTCACAGTGCCAAACAGGACAATATTGCAACAAAACTTGATTCGGCTGTACAGTCGTTCTGGAGAAAACAGTGATGTTTTCTTATTTTAATTTATCATATAGCAAAAATCTTGACAGATCAGTATTATAGTTTATAGAATTAAATAAGACCTACTTAATTATTTTTATTTGTATATTTAGTAACTTGGATCATCATTTTAATGTCCCCAACTGAGCAAGCCCAGCCAAAGGTGTAGACTTAAAATTTAAGCTTTGTCCCCGTTGTAGTTTAATTTACAGGACCGGACACCAGTTATTTTGCCAAGAGATTTTCTTTTATTATTTTATATGTCCGCATAGAAGAGAGAGATTTTTTTGGGAGATGGTCTTCATTCCAGCTTTCTCTGATATCTGGTCTAAAAAGCTAGAAAACTACAAGTAATGTCCATTAAAATGGAATGTATAAATGTATAAGTCAACATACACATGGAATATAAGAAACCATTAAGTACACATTACCATTGAGTGTATAACTAAACGCTGAGTACACATATGCATTAAAACTTCACTAAACGCATACATTGGTCTTAAAGTCCAACAGTTCTGTTCCTATACTCAGTATTCAAGCATACAATGATTACATATGCTAATAAAAAGTAATAATACAGATACATAATATCAACTGATTATGAATATTATTAAAAGGTAATATTGAATACTAAAAATGTAGTCTACAAAGGCGACTACAGTTAGAATCAGACTACTATTTAGTCAACAAAGTGTGATGGAACCAAACTCAACCAGGGCTTTCAGACCTTCTATTGGCTCAGCCCAGACTACATAGCCTTTGTTTCCCTCGTGAATCAACGAGCCTTGGCCACCCAACACCCTGTCGCCAGTTTGTGGTTTGTTTCTCCTCCGACCACTGTTGGTAAATTCTCAACACTGCTGACCGGGAGCGACCCACAAGCCTTGCTGTTTTAGAGATCCTCTGACTCTGTCGCCTTGCAGTGGCAATCTAGCCCTTGCCAGTCGCTCAGATCTTTATTCCTGTCCATTTCTTCTGCATCCAACACACATTAATCTACCCAGACCTTAATTTTTACGCCTTGTTAGGAGATTATCAACGATAATAGTTTAATTTCAAAAGTTTAGGGTTGGTAAGATTGTTTAAATATTTTTGAAAGCAGTCTCTTGCCCACCAAGGCTGCATTTGTGTACTGTGAAATAATATTATAATTTAAAATAATTATATTTAAATATATTTAAAAAATGTCATTTATTCCTGTGATGGATTATTCCACTCTTCAGTGTCACATGATCCTTTAATATAAAATATTATGTGAAATGTAAATGTTTTACACAGTTTACTTAAAATGAGGGAACAAATCAGTAAAACATGCTGACGTAGTAAGTTGTGAGAGCGACTTTGTGGCGACCATATACATCATTTTGTTGTCCAGGGCTCCGCACATCTCTGATACCACCGTTGTAACTCTCCACTGTTGTGGCTACCCGACTCTCCCCTGTGTAATGAACCTTGGACCACATTACAGTTAAATGCCACTTCAATATCTCAGATCAGTTACCGACCACGCTATGACTCTTAGCCTTAATGCAGGGTTATGGGCTGAAATCTGATCTCAGATCAGCAATTAGCGTGATCACACACTGACTGTAATTGGTCCTCTATGGTAATGCCGCCGTGTCACTTATCCACCTCCACACACAAAGGTCAGCGCGAGGGGCTGCACACTTGGAGTTCAGTTCTCCATGTCTTTCAGCAGTGATCCAGCGCTGTCCCTCCATATCACTGATACTGGCCTACGGGTCATTTTGATCATGTGCGATATGTGTAATCGATCTAAATAAGGTCTGCACAGCTCTGACGAGAATGGGATGGGACATTTAAAGCAGGTGAGTGCATTATGCCAAATTCATTTATAACAGATAAAATGTTATCTAGCAGGACTAATTTTGTGCTATGGTCTCCAGGAACGCAACATACAATATAGAAATATTTTCTAATATACTTAATACAATTTATATGTCTTTTCTTTTGTTTTCTTTTTTTACTTGACTGCAAAAATTAGGCATGAATATACTAGTCAAAAGTTTGAAATTAAGATTTTTTTGTGTTTTTTTAAAGAAGTCTCACATTCTCACTAGGGCTGCATTTATTTGATAAAAAATGCAGTAAAGGCATTCATATTTAGATTTTTTTTGTTATATTTAAAAAAAGGTAATTTATTTGTTTGATGGCAAAGCATTACTCCAGTCTTCAGTGTCATATGATCCTTCAGAAATTCTAATATGCTGATTTGCTTCTCAAGAATAAATCTTTTAATTTTTATTTTGTTATATTATTTTGATTTTATATATATATATAATTCTGAGAATAATTTCTACCTTTTTCTAAGATTTTATAAATGTGTTTTGTTAGAAAAACCAGGAGCAATGGACCGTTTCTGATTAAAGCATTTTATGATTTCTTGTCAATTATACATAAGCATATAGCAACAAAATTCATAAGTTTAGTCTGTCAAAATTGCACTATTGAAAAATTCTGTGTTCAGAGTGATGATAAATATTTAAAGCAGTGTAATAAAAATAAAATATTTAACATTTCTTTAAATCATATTAATATTATCTGCTATTATTGTTAAATAATTCAATGTTTTATGTCACTTAATTTTAATATTTTATTCCTAAACAGCTGTGGTGTAACGAGATCTCCCTCCATGGGGCACCAGAATAGTTATGCATTGGCTAAGCTTTATTCAGTTACCCTAATGAAATCTCTGTGGGATTGTTCATAATTTATAAGACGATTTTTTTTAGATTACCCATCTCTTGTTTACTAAACAATTCCTTCCCCTTTCCTTCTTCCTCTCTCCCTTTCCTCCTCATTCTCCTGAACGTGAGTGTAGATAGCTAACTGGAAAGGATATCACTTCACTCTTTCTTCCTCTATTCGTTTTCTGGCTTGGCGGCCAATCGAATTAAAGCTATTGCCTCCCTGCATTGACTCAATTTCCCCTCACGATGCCCCTGTTGGCGAACTTAATTGCAGTCCTGTATTGTCTTTCTGATTTTGGCCTCTCCCTTCTGTCACATTCTTCTTTGTCCTTCCTTCCTTCTTTCCCCTCTTTGTGTGACGTGTCCTTACCTACTCGGCCTGAGGCCTGCTTGAATTACGGACGCATTTGAACCAGGCGGGTGACTGGACCGCAGCCTTCAGCAAAGGGCAGAGTTTGATCCACAGCCAGGCTAAACCCAATGTCATTCAACTCCTGTTAAACTATTCATAATGGTTTGGGTGCCAGGAGGAGGCCGCGAATATTCAAATGCTCTGTTTGATGAAGGTCCACCAGGTGTACTTGAAGAACAGAGACGTTTGCCTGAAAGATTGTCAGAGGGAGAGCAGAGATGGTAATGTAGAAGTGTGTCATGTAGAGGTTAGCATGGGGAACTGAACATAGCCAGAAAAAGAAACTGAGAAAAGCCAGTCCTGTGTTGCGTTGTCATGAGCTCAGTGGAAAGATTGTTCTCTTCAAAAAGTGAGAGAAATGTCCATTATACTTACCCCCCCCCCAAAGAAAACTATTGTCTACTTAAAAGTGACTGGTTTAGCCACTTCATTCTTGCATGTTTTTAGCTTAGCAACATGCTCAACTGCTGCACGTTTTCCAAAATTTGTCACAAATTTTGCCACTTTTTTAGGGTTCAGTTATGAAAGTCTTAGTCACATTTTAGTAATTTTGTCTTTCATAGTTTTAGTCGGAAAGTCATTGCATTTTTTGTCAAGTTTTAGTCATTTTAGTCAAACTGCTGTTACAACATTAATTTTGGTAGCTTTTTAATAAATAGTTTTTAGACAAAAATGGTCATTCAAATGTTTCTCTATTTAGACCAATTAAATTAAGCTTATGTGAAATTTAAATCAGGCTGTATTGACATTGCACTCTTATAGTATAATTTATGTAATGCTTCATATCCCTTTACCACTTAAAGGGATAGTTCACCCAAAAAATGAATTTGTCATTAATGACTCTCATGTCGTTCCACACCCGTAAGAACTCCGTTCATCTTCGGAAAATATTTTAAGCTATTTCTTATTTAGTCCGAGAGCGTATGGAAGTGTATGCACACTATACTGTCCACGTCCAGAAAGGGAATAAAAACATCATCAAAGTAGTCCATATGTGACATCAGTTGGTTAATTAGAATCTCTTGAAGCATCGAAAATACATTTTGCTCCAAAAATATTAAAATCTACGACTTTATTCAGCATTGTCTTCTCTTCCAGTTTTGTTTTCAGTCCTCAAATAAAGACTCAAACGGTTATGAATAAGCGTTTTGATTCATGATTCGGATCGCGTGTCAAACTGCTGAAATCACGTGACATTGGCGATCCGAATAACGTGTATATATAGCGTGTATAATAACCTGTTAACGTTTATTTAGGACACAAATTACAAAGTTTATGAAGACACTCGCAAAGACAGGGATTTTGACACTGTCTATTTGAAAGTTCAAGCACAAGGCACGAAGTACAACTCAAGTTTAGTCAGTCACTGTACGGCGTAGCCTTAACACGCGCATAGTCAATGTGCTGACTCCCTGATCAGTGCCCTAACTACTGAACCAGGGAGCTGATTGAGACGCACCCCGAGAGATTAGATTGTGCAGACGCCCTCATTGACAGATGCACATTTTTGAAAGACATCATAAGAGATCATTTATTTTTAATGCCTAGTCCCGTCTCGTCTTGTTAACAAAGAAACGGCATACGTTTCGTCATTTTCATCTGATATTAGTTTAGCTCGTCAAAGTTTTGTCTTAGTCACAGAAAAAGTGGGGCGTTGACGAATGTTATTCGTCATTGTCTTCATTAACAAAATTAACCCTGGCTATTGGTGAGCGCAGCGAATCCGTGCCATCAGTTTGACTAACTTTGCACTCTTCCAAATTTCCAATAGCGTGAATGGAGTGCTTACAGATGTGACATCACTTTGTAGGCCAAAACACGGAAGCGAGATAGCATTTAGCACTTCCTGTTCTATCGTCCCAAAGTCAATTGATTTATTGAATGGGGGTTTTCGTTAAAGAGCTGTGGTGAACACAAGCTCAAGACACTTTCACGTTTCATTCTTTGACATAAAATACATCAGAATTACCCCACTCTTAATTTTTTTATAGCTGTTATTTGTCTTGAAAAAGGCAGTTGTTAACAAGTAGCTAAATGGGACTACAGAGGCTGTCGAGAAGATTAAACGTCATCATGCGGAACAGGAAAAATAAAGTCAGATTTACAGCTTCAATATGCTATTATAAACTATTCTAACTGAAATGTAAATGTTTTTAGATAACTGGAAGAGTTGTGAGAAGTTTAGTGATTGGGACAACGAAGGCTTCAAAATTCATCAAAACCTGTTTATCTGTGATATTTATCCTGAGGGACAAAACTTGTAAGTAAAATAAACTTGCAATAATCCAATAGCCTATGGCAAAATCCTATTGGGTTTTTGTCGAGTGGACCATTGTGATGCTAACTGCGGATTGGCCTGCAAGATTGGCCTACACTTTGTTAGCGTAAACGTTAGCATTAAAGCCGTTTACATCGTCCTGATGTCAGTGGTTTCTTTGAATGGGGTTTTGGATCAATGGCTGAAATCAGCATCTGTCTGCAGGCTCAAGACCCTTTCCGTTTGGCCTACAAACTGACGTCATACCTGCACCACTCTATTCCTTTTGAAATGGCGGAATTTCGGCCACTAAAAATTGCGGAACAACTGTTGCCAGGGTCGCAGTTTTCCCACACAATTGCGCTGCTTAAAATGCAGTCGTGAGAAAAAATTAAAACAGAGCTGCGGGTTGTGTTTGTTTTATAATGTATCTTGACCATATAAAAAGTTAATTGTGGAAATTAAAGGTCAATACGCGTCTTAAAGCTACACTGTGTAACTTTTTAGTTTATTCTTAGCAAAAATATGTGCTCATTAATGTATACTTTATTATTTGAAAGAAGTAAATAGTCTCGTAAGTTTATAATATGCCATTGACAAAACATACGGGTGAGAGGTTCGAATGCTGGTCGCCATGTTGCCCCTCCATCTTGAAAGTACATTAGCCAAAGAGGGACATACCCGTAAATTCAAGCTTCACATTTCACATTTTAACACTCGATGGCAGTCATGAACGAGGTCGAACTAGAAGCCATGTTAATCTTGGACTAAATCGGCCACCATAGGAGTTAAAACGAAATCAGACTTGAGAGGAACAGAAACTATTATTCACTGGATGGTCATATACCTTTACACCGCTAGAAGGGGGAAAATATCACACAGTGTAGCTTTAATGCAAAAACTGCCATGGCAGTTTATGGGTAGTGATGTCATATCATTGTGAGTGTCATTCATATTTATACTTCACATTTTAAACAACTTATGCAAAGTGCTTAACTGAAATCAGAGTAAAATAAGACTTTAAAGGCTACCAAAATAAAAATTAATAACTGAAGAGGAATTAAATAGCCTAGAAAGTCTAGCTAAAATCTTTCAAATACGATCAAAACGTCTATTTTTCCACCATTTATAGGAATCCTGAAGAGGTCAACTGTTATTGGATAGGGGAATATTAGGCTAATTTTTATTTAATTTGGCCGGGTTTTGAGTGCTTTGGGATGAAAATATTTCTAAGACCTGGGAACGACCCTATTGCAATCACATTTACCATTGTTGGCGAATCTTTGTGGGCGAGTACAGCGAAGGGTAAACTTTCCCCCCACAAATTCCTCAAAAAGGTTCAAATTGGTTGCGCCATATTGGTAAACAGAAAGCTGCTTGGTTTGAAAGTGACTTCTGTGTGAGATATCCTTCATAAATTGCTGAAGTTGAGTTACTGCAACTTAGCCCGGTGGACAGTAAACGACCTCTTGATTTTAGAACGGAGCCAATGATGGCGATATCAAACCCTTCAGCATCAATTTTCCTCCTGTCTTGTTTCTTGATGAAGTAATGGGATCCAGTCAAGTTTATTAAGATTTCAGTTGATTTATAATTCACATTTTAAAGATCAATCATGCCTTAATGCATTTGACATCAAATGTGGGCGGCAAATATTTAGTTACATTGCCTGTATGATGTTACTGCTTCATTTTGATAATGATGTTCCTTTTTAATCAGGGTGATGTGGCTTTATACAGCGCAAGCAAGCACTCTCGTGTTCTGGGATCCAGTTCGCAAGGGCGCGGTGAGGATCTCCTGTCAAAAAAACAAACCGTGAAATTGCACATTTGCCAGAGGGGTTGCCATTGTACTCTGTCCCGGTTCTACCAAAGGAATTTTGACTAAATTCCAAGGAAGCAATAACATAGGTAGGGTGGATAACATCTTCATTTCCTTGTGGCCGAACCATCCGTTCATCATTGGTGCAGATTATAACTGACAAGCTCTGGTGGGTCTTTAATTGACTCTCAACCCAAGCAATCTCTGGAGCAACACACCTCACCGATGGACCAGCCAGTGCCGCCAGTATCCTTACTGGAGATTGATGTGGATTTAGGCTTTGCCCTCTTTTTTCTCTTTCTTCTCTGCCTCTTCTTGTTTGCTACTGTCGTGCGTTGCGCTCAAACCGTTGTGGATCCATACGGAGCCATCTCCACCTCCACCTATCAGGAGGAGCAGATAAATAACTGATAACCTGTGATCTCGCCAATCCGACACTCTGGATGAAACGCAAAGGATTATCTGAAAACTGCGTCCATGTGTTCAGAATGGAAGACTACATTATATGCATTGATGAACAATTGTCAAATGCACTTAGCGACATCATTTAGTCATTTTAAACATGAAATGAGGTCTGTGTTATGCCAGAAATTAATAAAATGCTAATTATGTCATCCAATTATGGCCAAATGTTTTAACAAGCTGGAAAACAGAAGGCACTTTAAAATTGTAACATTGGTTTGTGTCCTGTCTTTTGATTTTTACATTGCATTTAGATTCATATCTGACACTCCGGCAAAAGGAACTAAAAATACAGAAAACAAATCCCGTTGCTACAACACTGAGCTGTGTTTGAATAACAAGCACAAGGAAGGAGGCAAATGGAGTTTGATTTTTTTTTTTTTTTGCTCAGCGCTACACTTTGCGAGGTCTGACAGGCGCCTTGGGCAGCTGTACGTGATCAGACGCGTAATGAAATACAGGCTCGGAGGTTATTATTGGCTTCAGTGCTAAAACACCGGGCTCGTCCGGGATTTGAACCCGGGACCTCTCGCACCCTAAGCGAGAATCATACCCCTAGACCAACGAGCCAGTACTCATGAAAAAAAGTAGACATGGGGAACATTTACGTCAATTTACATTACGTCTTATCTATTTGAGGGGAAACATGAAAATTGACAAACTACACATAAGAGTGAAACCGGCGATATAGCCTACTGTTAACGAGAGTGTTTGAGTGACCATAATAGATAGGCTATGCTCAATAGGCTAGCTTAGGCTATTTGATAGAAAAAATATATATTTTTGTGCTCGTTTAAGGAAGTTTCTAAACATTAGAGCATATTAGATATTATTCACTGGCCTAATACAACTGGGATTCAATTAGAATTTTAATCCAGTTTGTTTATGGCCGTCTTGACGTTTAGCCTAATCATTTACAGTTCTTGATATCAACAATTCAATTTTCACCAGTTAAATGATTATTTTTTTCATACCAGGAATTAGATTTCTACTAGTAAAAATGTTAATTCTTGATATCAACAATGACATCACTCTATAATTCATGATATCTGTAGCGATATCTGTCACTATAGAAGCTGCCAACCAAAAAATTAAATTGTTAATCAAGAATTTTTTTCTTACTAGTTGAAATTCCAATTTCACATATCAGAAATATGGGAAACATATCGAATAATAAAAAAAGAAAAAAAAATAGTTTTTTATTTCAATAATTACTTTGATAGGTCTACTAGTAAAAAATATAAATTCATGATATCAAGAATTACATTTTCACTAGTTCACTATATCTATAAATGTATTTCAAAATGTTAAAATTGTTATTTCTCATATCTGAAAATGTATCTGATATCAATATAATTTCAGATATTTAAAATGGCTTTCTAACAATCACATTCATGATAACAGAAATTAACATTGCCACTGTTGTGACAATTTAATTATTGATATTAAAAATAAACGTTTGCACTAGTATAAAAAAATAAAGGTTTTTACTAGTGATCATTTTATTTTTTACTAGTTGAAATTCAATTCTTGATATCATCATATTTTTGTGAGTGATGATGTCAGTGTTGATATCAAGAATGAACATTTTAACTAGTGGAAATGTAATACTTGATATAGAAGCAATCGATTTCTTATATCAAGAATTAGCATTTGAACTAGTGAAAATGTAATTCTTGATATCACAAATTCATCTCCTGGGAATAAATAAAAGTAAAAAAGGCTTGCCATATTTTGTTTTGTATTACCAAATTAAGTAACAACCTATGTGTAAAAAGTATCCTTAATTTAAATCAAAGTAAAATTAAATGTGTCCTTTGGAATAAATTATTTTTTTTAGTGTGATTGTAATAAAATTTGTAATTGTTTTCAAATTAGTTAATCAATATTAGGCTAGATTTTATTGACAATATTGGCTACATGGTTGACCAAACTATTCTTTATACACTGTTAAATGTTTCTGTTAATTTACACCCAAATTTCAACATGATTAACCTGTTATTTTTAATAACTGCGCCTTACTGTTAATTTTAGGAAATATGTGTTAAATAACATCTCATTTTTGTTATTTAACACCTCATTGTTAAATAACACCTAATTTTTGTTATTTAACCGCAAAATCGAAAATTCAAGCAAAGATGTTGGTTTGGAGATGCCGATATGCAATTTTATGCTTAGGCTATAGTTAAATAAAAGTTATTTATCTAGGTTATTTATCAGTGGAGAAGTAGCCATTTATGTCGTTTTTTAGGTTGCTAAACAACGACTGATTCAGTCAATAGTCAACGGTACAATCCATTACTAACGTAGGTGTAAGCCTTTTATTACAGGATTTTACGCGAGACGCCCTGTACATTTATAGTTGATTAACTGCGCTTCGTGTGTGTGTGTGTGTGTGTGTGTGTGTGTGTGTGTGTGTGTGTGTGTGTGTGTGTGTGTGTGTGTGTGTGTGTGTGTGTGTGTGTGTGACTTGTTCTTTCTGAACATGGTGTAAATATTCGCATGACGCGCGCAGCACGCTGGCAGGCGCCTGTTTTGGCGCCGCTATATGAAATAACATGTTCATACAGTATTTTTTCATTCTGAGCATAGAAGGCGCAATTTGAACCTGCAGCGAACACGGAGATCCATGTCGAAAGATCGCGGTGGTTACATCGACCAGAATCACAATAATACGGTGAGATTAAAGAGTTTCTTAAAAGTCATGCATAGTTTTAATATATATATTGGTGATGTTGATGTATACTAAAAACGCCACGGACTTAAACCACATGAAATTATAAATGTAACGTTAGCTGTTGAGCCAATGTGATTCAAGCTAGCAACGTTTCGATAGTTTGTCAATTAATGTTTAGAAACATACATCAATGGACGTTCAAATAAGTAAGATCCAAATCTATAAACATATGGCCTGGACTTTTAAATAGCATTCCCGTGGTCAAGTTTGTTTGAAATTCGTTGCCATGTGCACGTTTGGTTAAAGCAGATTCATCCTGAAAATCAAACTGCTGACACAAATCTATTTACTGATAGCTGTTTACGATGCTAGATAGTTAGTCTAAGAATGTATTTGATGAATTCATGTCAGCGGCTCATCTTTTGATGGATTATAGCTGTTTGGGCTACAGACATGCTGGTGTGACTATTTTATGTGTAACGTAGGTTTTAGCTTACCAATGAGGTAAATCTAGCAAAAACAGCTAGTGCATTGTCTAGCTATGTGAACAGCTATTATCTTTTAATTCTATTGACATATTGTACCATATTTTGTGTTGTTGTTTTTGCTGTTTTGATTATCATTGAGTTGTAGATCAGTGTTTACATTTGTTTGTTTTTTAGTTACAGATGTAAATGTAGAGTAACCATCCCTCATCCGTCCATCCCTGATCTTTTTTGATTTGAAAATGGTGAGTAACACTTTGTGTCTAAAATTAGCTTTTGTTAGGTCAAGCCATGTGATATAATTTTGGATAAAACATGTGAAATTATGGAACTCATATCTCTCTCTCTCTCTCTCTCCTCTCTCTCTCTCTCTCTCTCTCTCTCTCTCTCTCTCTCTCTCTCTCTCTCTCTCTCTCTCTCTCTCTCTCTCTCTCTCTCTCTCTCTCTCTCTCTCTCTCTCTCTCTCTCTCTCTCTCTCTCTCTCTCTCTCTCTCTCTCTCTCTCACAGACCCGAGACTTTGCAAAAGGATCCTCATTGTCTGGTTTGAGAAAATGGTTCTTGTCTAAGCAGTGACAGTGTTTTTATTTTTTATTGCTCTTTATTAAATGAACACTCCACCGTTTTTAGAAATAGGGCTTATTCAACTTCTTTCCTACATTTAGATATGTGGGCAAATGCATTTTTGTCTCACTGCATGCATTGTTCTTGTTTCTTGTTGCCTGCGTATTCACAACGAGTACAAATAGCGATGCAGATTAAAACTAGGCGATTTCCTAGGCAGATATATCACTGCTCTCATCCTCACGTCCTTTGGCTGTTGAGTGATCGCAGTGTGTTGTGTGATATAGGGATGGCGAAAACGGGAAAAAAAATTTGACCAACCACCGAGCCTCATTAGCCGGTTGAAACCGGTTAACAGATTAGTTTAAAATATAACAGCCGAAATATTTGAAATAACAGCCGCGAGCCGCGCCTGCAATTTCGCAACTCTGTCGCCTTTCTCTATGATCTCTCTGCCGCTTTGCCTCCCGCTCTCACACACACTGTCCCGGCACCACCACCGCCTCCCTTCCACTCACGTCACTTTTTTTTAAATCCTCTACAGCGCGAAACATGAGTCCCACAAACCTGGCACCGAGGAGCTTGTTTGTAATTGAAACAAATGGCTCCTCAGTTTTCGGAATGGTTTGGGTACAAGGCGATTGTGTTGAAAATAAAGGCATTTGTCTAGTGTTAGAAGTTCATTTGAAACATTGCCCGGCTCACTTAAGAAAATGACAGCTCCGAAGAGACGCCGCTTTAGTTTGAGGTAGTGCTAACATGATCAACACCTTATGTATTACCAATGAAATGTAGATGTAATATATTTCCAAATGTAAGCCCATCTTATGCGGAATGACGCTTCATACTGTCATCTGCCCTGGCTCTAACCTCGAGTGTTAGCCTGTTTACTTTTGGCAAACCTTGAGAGCACGCAAACCCAAACGCTGTGACCTCGTGCCAAATGTTTTTTATTGGTTTATAAAGTACAAACAGACGAGTTATGAAAAATTGAGTGTGAGGGATTTGTTCACTTCACAGAAACAGATTTTGAAATGAGATGGCTAACTGTAGTAGCATTTAGTCCACTGTCTTAGCCTAATTTAGAGATCACTTTTTTTTTAACCGACAACTTTGATCTGTTAACGTTGATACAGTCAACCATCGATCAAACGGTCATCGGTTAACATCCCTAGTGTGATATCTCTGCTTCGCCTGTGCTTCCCCATAAAATAGTCCAATAAAATAAATAAAAAAGTCAATATCTGCCTATAAATCGGCTAGTCTTAATCTGCATCGCTATTTGTATTTGTTGTGAATATCAAGTAACTTTTACTCGAGACGTTAGAGAAGCTAGTGGCGACCCTGCCAAACTGAAACAATGCATGCACTGAGACAAAAATGCATTTGTCCACATATCTAAATGTAGGAAAGAAGTTGAATAAGCCCTATTTCTAAAAATGGTGGCTTTTTCCTTTAATTGTTGAATGTATTCATACATGATGAATTTTAGTGGTTTAGGTAACACTAAGTGTTGAGGTTCAGTATTTCGTTATAATGAACAATGTATTTGGTTTAAAAATATATGTGCTACTTTTTAAGCCACGAACATGAGAAAATGAGATTTGTTTGTGATTAATCTGAGCCTATGTGTAACATTTGATGTGACCAGGAGTCAGCGTATATCCTTGGTTTGAGCCTTTTTAGCTGAATTTTAGCAGTTCAGGGAACATTAAAGGTGCACTATGCAACTTTCCGTCCACTGGAGGGCGCCTATTCTAAACAAAGGCGGTGTTTGATGACGCCATGTGTGAGCGCAGTATCTTGGGACATGTGGTCTTCACCTCACAGCCGGTGGAAAATAGGACTCGGGCAGAAATCATGTTCATGGATGCGGCTATTAACGTTACTGTAGTGTAAAGCAGATCAGGACCGAGTGTTGTGGAGCTGAGCACGGCCGCTGTAGCGACTGTTATACAAACACACAGCTCGCGAGTACGGGGACTTTTATTATGACGGGACGGGACACAGTCGGGCGCGCGCAATTCTGCTTTTTCTGGTCCTGATTATAAGGTAAAGCAGATCTGTTTATCATATTAGATACATTTAAGTGTGTTTAAAATGATATGACGTTAGTCTTTGTGTTCGCTCGGCGCTGCTGTGACATGTTCACACTGCTAAGAGAAAAGCGCTTCTGCAGAATAAAACCGAGGGTAACGCAGATATGACGCGATTTACAGGCGACTCGCTCAAACGCAATGCTGAAACATCCCGGGTCCTTAGTTAAAATAGCAATTTTCTCACAATTTACAAATAATTGGAAACTTCTGGGATATTGTAGGTACTCAACTGAACAAAATATATAACACTGGCCTAGTGGTTTTTGGATATTTTACTGCAAAAATACTACATAGTTCACCTTTAAATGTTGAAGTTTAGGGCCTTATCTTGCACTGACTTAGCGCAAAATTCAAGTGTCTTTGCTAGACACAGTTGCTATTTTCCATCAGCAATAAATATGAAATGTATATTTCTGTGATTGGTCTGATCCATGTGTGCTTACATTTGTAAGGATTTACCTTTCAGTGTTTGTTTGTATTACAATAAAAAAAAAGTTAATTTCAACACAGAATTATTCGGGGGTTTTTTTCACTTTTTTTCCACTAAGTGTTATCTGATGGATTATGCCTATTCTTGTATTAACTCAAGTTAGAATATGTCTATAACAATCAGTACACATTATATACTAACCCTAATTAACAATATTTAATGGAAACAAAATTTTATATTGTGATTAAATATTTTAAATATTTTTTAAAATTAAATATTTCTGTTATTTAACAGGAAAATAATGGTAACACTGCTGCCAGTTGTTTCCTGTTTTTTCTGTGATTCACAGTAAATTCCTGTTGAAAAACATTACGGGGAGTGCGCTGTAAAAAAACATTAACATGAATTAACTGTTTAAATAACAGGAAAATAATGGTAACCCTGCTGCCAGTAATTTCCTGTTATTTAACAGGGAAATAATTAACAGTGTAGGTAAAGACATTTACAGGTCAGAAGTCAAGTTTAAAATACCTTCTTTTTCATGAGATATCATGGGATTTCATTTGGCCAATTAAGTAAACAGAATTAGTCTAGAGCCATTTTGCCTGCATAAGTGATGCTGCTGCTGGTAACTTCCACAACCTAAATGGGCTTTTCAGCTCTTCAGATAGGCAGGCATTGATCACACTCAGAGGCACTCTACCATTTGAACCAAATCGTCTACACATGTACTAGAGAGATCTTTGAAAGATTACTGCCAAAGCTGGACGACATGCATAAATTACCTTACCCCAATTGACTTATCTGATAAAACACCTGGCTCATTTACCTCAGGTTGTTGAATAAATGCAATGATATGTGTAACAGATAACTATTTAAAACTTTTAGGCAATTATTTTAACCCACCAACATTTTTTTCTTCTTCCCTATTTTACATTTTGTAAACCTTGGGCATGTAACCGTGCAGGATCTCATTGTTCTATTGTAGGCAAATTGCCATTGATCCCATAAAAATAAACTGTCTGTTTTGGAATGCTGATCAGGAGCTGCTATAGCAATTGCCGTGACACATGAGGCTTCCTCTGCCAGTGTCTGAAGTCTCTGGTGGACACATCTGCAGACACTTGTCTTTCATGATTAGCTGGAAGTGAACAGGCTTGATTCTTCCTGATGTTGTGCGGAAGAGTTCTGCTCACTCCAGGTCAAGTACACTAACCACTTACAAGTCAAGTACACTATTAGTTTACTTGAGGCGGCCTAGCACTTAGAGCAACCCAAAATGAAAATGATTTACATACCCTCAAGCCAACACTCTTATAAAAAAGGGTTCATTGTGGTTCTATATAGAACCATAGGGTTCTTTACTCAACTCCAAATAATCTTTTATGCTAAAAAGGTTCTAGAATGGCAAGAAATAACCCTTTTTGTTACAAAGGTTCTTTAGGCTATTATTCATTTATATACAACATTCTGCAACATTTTGTAGTTGTAATTCAATTATTGTTTATTAAACTGTTGTAGTAACTTAATATCACATTTTAATCATGCTGATTTTTGGAGGAGAAAAACTGAAATGGCACTTTTGTGTGATATTGATTAACTACATAAAATTAGATAAATATACATTTTCTAACCACTCTATCTTGAATTTTATGAACATTCATATGCATTCATAAATGCGTTTGAATACACTGAATAATGCTGTGAAATGTTTGTCAATAATATGAAATATTTAATCCGGAAAGGACAAAAGAAATGATAATGAATGAACCCATAAAAGGTTCCATATAGAACTTTTTCCTGCACTGTAAAAAAAATTGTGGTGTTTTTTGTTGGTTTAACTTAAAAAAGTAAGTAACCTTGTTGCCTTAAAATTTTGAGTTTATTGAAATTAAAAATTTGAGTTGATACAATGAAGGAAATTAGTTTAATAAATAGAAACTCAAAATATTTTTGAATCTGAACCACATAAAAAATATGATAAATCATGAAAATAGCACTATTTGGCATGTTTCACTGCATCATCAGAAATAACACACACATAATTACCCAATATGCTTACAAAATCTTTTAATAATATTTTAATAAAGGTTGTCGAATCTCAAAAAATGTTCATTGTATTAACTCAAAATTTTAATTTCAATGAACTCAAAATTAAGGCAACCAGGTAACTTTTTTTCTAAATAATTTTTTACAGTGTGGTTACAAAGAACCCTAAATGGTTATTTTGATTGAACCCTTAAAAATAGTTGAAAATAACCTTTTAGGGGTTCCAAATACGTAGCACCAATAGAACCTTTTAAGGTTCTATATAGAACCTTTTCTTCTAAGAGTGATACGAATATTCTTTTTTCAGATGAAATCAGAGTTTTATTAAAAATGTCCTGGTTATGCACCATTATTAGGAACACCTGTTCAATTTCTCATTAATGCAATTATCTAATGATCCCCCAAGCACATGGCAGTTGCTTCAATGTATTAAGGAGTATTGTCCTGGTCAAGACAATCTCCTGAACTCCAAACTGAATGTCAGAAGGGGAAAGAAACCTGATTTAAGCAATTTTGAGCTTGCCATGGTTGTTGGTGCCAGACGGGTCGGTCTGAGTATTTCACAATCTGCTCAGTTACTGGGATTTTCACGCACAACCATTTCTAGGGTTTACAAAGAATGGTGTGAAAAGGGAAAAACATCCAGTATGCTGCAGTCCTGTGAGCGAAAATGCCTTGTTGATGCTAGAGGTCAGAGGAGAATGAATGGACCGACTGATTCAAGCTGACAGAAGAGCAACTTTGACTGAAATAACCACTAGTTACAACCGAGGTATGCAGCAAAGCATTTGTGAGGCCACAACATGCACAACCTTGAGGCGGAAGGGCTACAACAGCAGAAGACCCCACCGGGTATCACTCATCTCCACTACAAATTGGAAAAAGAGGCTACAATTTGCACAAGCTCCCCAAAATTGGACAGTTGAACACTGGAAAAATGTTGCCTGGTCTGATGAGTCTCGATTTCTGTTGAGACATTCAGATGGTAGAGTCAGAATTTGGCGTAAACAGAATGAGAACATGGATCCATCATGCCTTGTTACTACTGTGCAGGCTGCTGGTGGTGGTGTAATGGTGTGGGGGATGTTTTCTTGGCACATTTTAGGCCCCTTAGTGCCAATTGGTCATCGTTTAAATGCCACGGCCTACCTGAGCACTGTTTCTGACCATGTCCATCCCTTTATGACCATTACATAACCATTCTCTGATGTCTACTTCCAACAGGATAATGCACCATGTCACAAAGATTGAATCGTTTCAAATTGGTTTCTTGAACATGACAATGAGTTCACAGTACTAAAATAGCCCCCGCAGTCACCAGATTTCAACCCAATAGAGCATCTTTGGGATGTGGTGGAACGGGAGCTTCGTGCCCTGGATGTGCATCCCACAAATCTCCATCAACTGCAAGATGCTATCCTCTCAATATGGGCCAACATTTCTAAAGAATGCTTTCAGCACCTTGTTGAATCAATGCCACATAGAATTAAGGCAATTCTGAAGGCGAATAGGGGTCAAACACAGTATTAGTATGGTGTTCCTAATAATCCTTAAGGTGAGTGTATATACCAAGCTTTATATATTGCAGTGAATGGCAGCCCAAAAAGTGCATCCATCCATTATAAAAGTAATCCAGATGGCTCGGGTTAATAAAGTTCTTCTGAAGCGTATTGATGGTCATGAAGTAAAATATCTAGCTTCCGCCAGAGCGCAGAAGGCACGAGCCGGGTTTAAACTTGTGCAGGTGGGGTGCATTGTAACACTGCTTTACACTGAGCCCCTATGCTACTCCATTCTATACTTTTATTAATAATAATAATTCATTACATTTATATAGCGCTTTTCTAGGCACTCAAAGAAGGGGGAATCTCCTCAACCACCACCAATGTGCAGCATCCACCTGGATGATGCGACGGCAGCCATATTGCGCCAGAACGCTCACCACACACCAGCTGATTGGTAGCGAGAAGACAATCAGTATGATTAGGAGGCCATGATGGACCGAGGCCAATGGGCAGATTTGGCCAGTATTACACCCCTACTCTGGGACATCCTGTGATTTTTTTTTAATGACCACAGAGAGTCAGGACCTCAGTTTAACATATCTTAAGAAGCACGGTGCTTGTATAGTGTCCCCATCACTATACTGGGGTGTTAGGACCCACACAGACCACAGGGTGAGCGTCCCCTGTTGGCCTCACTAACACCTCTACCAGCAGCGACCTAGTTCTCCCACGAGGTGTTTGTTGTCAAACTCAAAAAACATTATTGATTAAAAAAAAAACATTATTTTATTTGAAAAAGTTCATAATTATATTTCCATAATTATAAACAAAATATTTTAGTTTGTCTTAGATATTTTTTAATTATTATTATATAAGGTAACATTTTAAGGTGTTATTTGTTCATGTTACAATGTACCCCACCTATGGGCATGTTGTCACATTTCACTCATATTTTACTTTCCGGAAAAAACAAGAAAAAATTATACACTTTATTAATAAAACAAAACCACAAAATTGTACTAGACATGTGTGAAATTAATGTCAAAATATATTAATACTCTGAACCACAAGTGGATTTACACAAACTGAGAAAGTCAAAAAACGTTAGGTTGTGCCCTGCTCTACCCTAAATTATGGGATTATTTTCATTTTTGGGTAAAATATCCCTTTAAGAAGACACTCCTCATCACCAGCTGCATTTTAAAATTGTATTATATGCTTAATGATAAAAATAAAAAAAAAGTATCAAATAGTATAAATCAAATAGTAGTCTGTGCCACAGTATGTTGAGGCCTAATTCAATGTCAACACGGATGGACTTCAAAAATAAAATACAAAGGTCGGAAAAAATACTTGTCTGAAAACAAAAACAAAAAAACCCATGCAGATAACTTACCATGAGATTTTTTGGAAGGCTATTAAACAAATAGTGTCCTTATTATATATTTAATTCATCCAGAAAGCCTAAACACTCAAAAATAGGGAGAATAAATAAAAGTAAAAATATTAGCGACCATTTACAATATATATAAATATATATTTTTAATACAAGTAAATGTCGTCTGCCTCTACCAACATGTCCGCGTTCTACGTCCGCTGTCGCATTTCCGTTCACGTCCGCGCTCGCCCGATGATATTCGTCTGCTTCCGCTTGGAACTTCCTTTCTGGCAGCGGCTTAATCTTCGCCAACATGCCAGTGAGTACCAGAGAGCAGAAACCATGTCAATATACACCACTTACAAGTCATTGAGACCTAAATATCGAAGCGCGTTCACGAACATATCCATATTACCTACCTGAATGTGCGCGTTGCCGCTTGAACGAGAAGATAAACATAAAAACAAGTGTTTAGTCTTGAATGGTTCGGCAGCGTGCGTTCGCGCTCTGCATCAAGATGGCGGCGCACATAGAACAAAATATGGACGTTTAACTGTAACGTGACGGATGTTGGTATGTCGGATGTGTTTACAGTGTGGCATTATTCAGTCACAATTTTAAATCTACTAGGGTGTTAAATGCCTTCATCTGATCTGTTAATAGCTGTAAACGATTTCACGCGTGTCTCCGAAGAAAAAAAATTGACAGCAAATTATCAAGACGCAAAGGCTTTTGAATGACTGCTTCAAAATCTAGTTAGCTGCCGACCTGGACAAGAGTTTTGGGCATCATATGCGCCCAATAAATCATGTGTAATGGCCAAAGATGCTGTCTGGCTAGGGAGCTCCCCATATTTCAATTCAGGTTTATGTAAAATTGATGGTCAAATAATGTTTAAAACCAGTTTTCTCGTGTAAAACCATGTTATTTATTTAAATAGCTCGCAAAAGACTTGCTGCACCCCACCCCTGAGGAGGAGAGGAGGAGGCACAAGAAGAAGCGTCTCGTACAGAGTCCCAATTCCTACTTCATGGATGTCAAGTGTCCAGGTGAGTGTCATTTATTCAATTTACTGTGTGGTTGTACCTGTCAGTGTATGGATGGGTCTTAATTATGTCTTTGTGGTGTTCTTGTGATTCAGGATGTTATAAGATCACAACGGTGTTCAGTCACGCACAGACGGTCGTGCTCTGTGTTGGTTGCTCAACTGTGCTGTGTCAGCCCACTGGAGGCAAAGCTCGACTCACAGAAGGTTTGTTTGTGTTTTTACTAAGACTTATACCTGCTGCAGAGTTCGGCAAAATGGGGTAATACTGTATAATGATTTATGTAGATTGTACGATGATGACACCTATCAAGTTGTCGGCTATGATGCAAGCTAGTATAGCAGAATAAAAACATCAGCAAGATCAATCGCACTTTAGAAATTGTGTTTTTATGTGCGCTGAAAAAAAGATGAAGCAGCGAAAGAGGAGAATATGGAAGAGGCTAACTTGCCATGCTAATTTTGTAAATGGAGTTTGAAGGAAGTAGTTTTACGTTTTAGCGCCATTTTGCATTGATCGATAATCCATTTCATGTTGCAATTTTATTGGCTAATCAGTTGGTCATGGCAGCAAACACTTGAGATGATCGTGCTTCCTTTCTTCCTAATTTTCCACAGTCAAAAAATTATCTGAAAGGCTATCTTTCATCTGAGACCCCAAAATCATACAATATGCATACATTACAACTGTTGAGGAGAAAAAGTGGAACGGAAGAGTCATATTTGGTTTTTAATCGCAGCGTTATTGATGTTATGAGGGTTTCTGTTATTCTAATATTATTTTCTTAAGAAATCAGGTTTGACATTAACTGTAGTAGATCTGTTTTTAATGTAAAAATAAAGCATTACTTTATAAGAATCAGGAATGTGAATTTTTTTTTTCCACCCCATATTTTTCAACCTGGCATGAATTGCATGAATTGCAATTACCCAAGGGGAAATTAGCTGTTTTTAAATATGGTACGTTTAAAATAGAATTTTTTCATATTGTGTTTGAAATTATGGTATTAATTCCATAAATATTATGTTACTGTTCTAAACTAAAATGTAACATTATTATTATTAATTACTCAGCTTTTATTTTACAGTATTTAGTTATGCAGTTTCAATATAATACAATTTAAATATTAGTAAGATAAAAATACTTTGAAAAGTATTATAGTTACTATTGCTATTATCATTGTATAGTCGTCATATTGGAGAGCATTTTTGTTGTTAGCTTATCATATGCTTGAATAACGTGCTTTGGATTTAAAGGGCATATTGCAGGTTAGAGCCCCCAGTGAGTCAATGTATAGAAAAATAATTTAGGAACTAGATTTTCTCTAAAATGTATCTAATATGCTAACAAGGCTTCTGGAATTGTTTTTGTGAGAATTTTACTTCGGCATCTAAAAATGCCAAAAAACGGGAGTGACAACGGGAGGGAGTGCGGTCAATTTCAACGATAGGAAAACAATGGATCGCAATGACATGAATGTTTAATATTACTCATATCACAGACCACAGCCACAATATGACACAATTAGGGACCGGCCAGGATTAGACAGAATAACAACTAGAGGAGACGAATTGAGTTGTGTGAGGAGAACCAGTGAATAACAGAGCAGGTGTTTTGGTAAGAAACCTGTGTGTGTGTGTAATAGATTCACAGATAGTGTGAGGATGTATGACACCATGAGTGTGTAGTTGAGTGAACTTGAATGTACGAACAATACATGGCATGGCTAAAATATTTACCAGAAAGTTACATAATTCAAAACTGTTTTGAAAAGTGTAAACCTGTATGCATTTGTGTTTATGTACATTCTTTGTATTTGTATACTATGTTTAAATTGATTCACGTAAAAACAGCGGCAACGAAACTGCGTGCGGATGTTTAATTGTTTAATGACTTTTTTTGTATTAAAAACACTTCTTTTATTGGTTGGATGAAATATGCTCATTGTTTGAGATGAGCTGTATGCCAAAATCATCAGTATTAAAACAATAAAAGACCTGAAATATTTCAGTTGGTGTGCAATAATTCTAAAATATATGCAAGTTTAATTTTTACCAGCCTATTTTGCACTGAGGCAAAGAAGGTTGTAATGTAATATGACGTGAAGTCGGAAAAAAAACACCCTGTTTTTGTTTTTTACAAAAAGTCAACGAAAGTCAGTTTTTCTACTACATTTGTGCCCTCATGTCTTTTAAACATTTTAAATCCTGCATTAACCTTTCATATGGTATTTTCATACAAGGTTATGTATTCATTTTGAAAAAAATGTAACCTGCAAAATGCCCTTTAAGGAATGATGCAGAAGCAAAGTTGTTCAATTGAAATGCGAACCTAAGGGTTGAACTGACGGAAATGCACTTTTGATGCTGGACGATCTGATGTAATTGAAACGGAGGTTTAAACTGACACTATTTTATAAATGGCTTTGAACTATCAACTACAGATTATTCTTTTAAGTTAGCAGCTGCTGACTAATGGAAACGTTATTTTGCTTCTGACTTCAAATAATGACAGATTAAAATAGTTTTTCATTGACTATGACAATATTTGTAGTCTTTATTGTGAGATGCTGTATTTCTGAACTCATATTTTTGCACAAGCTGCTTGTCTGATTTGTAGTTATTGCAGTGATACGGGAGATTTGCTGTGCATGATATTGTTCCTAAATATCCATATGTTCATTGTTGTAATCGGCAGTTCATTCTAGTCTCTGATAGTTTCAAACCTTACAAGTCTTGCGGACTCTGATGGTTTGTCTGATGGTAAAAGATATTCAGCTATATTTTGGATGGATGCAAAAATCATAAAAATTGCATTGGTCCATTTAAAGGGCATTTGGCAGATTAGAGAGGTCAGGGAGTCAATGTATAGAAAAATAATGTAGGAACTAGATTTTCTTTGAAATAAAAGTATAAATACTCTAATACGGCTTTTGGAGTCATTTTTGTGAGAACTTACTTCCACATCTAAAAATCCCAAAATCGGAAGTGACCTAACGGGAGGGAGTGCAGTGAATTTCAACGATAGGAAAACAATGGATCGCAATGAGAGCTCTGACACTGGGGAAATTATAAATGTTTATTAATACTTACAAACTCACACAAAAAGTATGTCAACATGTCCATCTTGACGAGTATCCAAGCAGACATAGTCTGCATATATATATATATATATATATATATATATATTAGTGAATTGTATACAGTTGAGAAAGACGACGACTATCCTTGCATTAGGTCTTAAAGGGGCAATTGCCTTTACTGCTGTCTGTTTAATGTCAAACAAAAGATAAGGACATCACTGACTGCTCTTGATTGAATAGCTTTTGTAAGTTGAATAAGGATTAATCTTTCATTTAAACTGTTAAATATGCAGTTATTTTACATTTGATTATTTATTAAATGTTCTACCTAAAAACTAATGTTACTTTCGATTCCGATTCTTTGAGGGGTGGAGTCAAAACATTGATAAACTTGATCGATTACTATTAAAATTCTCACAATTTGCTAACTCAATGTATTTTTTACAACGAGGTAATTGTGTTGCAATAGCGTACACAGAACAAGTAAGCTTGATTTCGAATGGTGAATTTAATTTAAAAAGACGAATAAACAGTAATAAAATAAGAACAAATAAACAGATTACAAACAATAGCACAAATAAATGCAATAGAATAAAAGATACAAATGAAATAGACTGCTTTATTTTTTCAGGTAGGTCTAACATTCAGGTAAAAAAACTGAATAGTAGGCTAATTAAATTTAAAATAACATTGGATAATGTTTTTTGTAAAAAATAAAATAGCTTCATATGAAACCATTAAAGTTACACAAGTTGATCAGTCAAGAGCAGTGTGATCGTTTGTCTTTTTGTAGTTTGACTTTGAAAAACTGCTGTCCCTTTAAGAACTGCCTCACTCATGGATCCTGAACACTGTTCCTGTTACTCAATCTTCATTTCTTCCTGAACTGTTTATGACTGTGTTTACATTAATACTCTTCAAGATGTGCACTGAGATTTTGTGTGTGTGTATTTGACAAATAATAAGCTGGAAAAGAAGCAAATGTTTGCACTTGTATGTCAGAGGGGGCTTTATAACGGTGTGTGTGTGTGTTTGCTTAAGATGTAAGCGCGACATCTGCGGGGATTAGTAGAATTATGTGCAGTCCCGCGCGAAATTCAGACCAATCACACACTAATGCTAACACTAACACGCTGTCATGAAGAAAAGTCCAGCAGAACGCGCGTTCGCCGTGTTCAGAGGGTTAACCGGGCTGAGTGATATGCGGTGCGTGTCAACTCGCTGTCGGTCAGAGAGGAGAGCGCAGCTGGGATCGATACTGTAGAAACTGAGCAGGCTATCGTATCTTTTCAGATTTCAGTATCGATATTTTTGACAACACTAGTTACACTGTGCTGACCCAGGCTTTTAAAAAGTTAAATAAATCCATACTTCAGAGAGCCCCGTGCCCCATGGCTAAAAGAACAAGCGGGCGCGCACGCACCAGAAAGCAGGTGGCTATGGAAACCAAAACCTGAGCGCTTGTAACCGATGATCGGAACTAAAAACAAATTTTCTAAACGATTCAAATGGCATCGTCATTTTTAAAACGGTTCCAAGTTAGAACCGGTTCTCGGTGCCCAATCCTAAATGTTAGACCTACCTGAAAAACCTGAAAAGCATTGTTTATTTTAATAAGCATCTTTGCTTAATAGTATTTATTTGTGCTGCTGCTGGAATTATTATTTGTTCTTATTTTCTTTATTTTTATTAGTCCTTTATTTCCTGAACATAGCAAAAATCGAACCGTACTGACACCATGAACCTAATACCATAATACAAATGACCCGTGAGCAATCTGTACCCTTACACCTCTAGAGTAACGCTTGAGTTGGTGCCACAAAATAATGAACATTTTTAAAGGGTGCCATGATAGAAAAAAGGTTGGGAAACACTGATCTAGGCGCTTGCCTTGGATTTGAATTTGTTCAAATTCTAAACTGAGAGCTTGTTTGTATATGCATTCACCTTCACTATTTCTCTCTGAAATGATCATGTTTGATAATATGGTACTCTGAGTACCCTTAAATTCTTCTTCTTCTTTTTTTTTACAACGCCGGAAAAGATCGTTTATACTCATCTTCATCTTCTAACGTTACTTATTCCTTGTGATGGGGAGTCGACTCCAAGAGTTGATTCCTCGACTCTGTATAGCCCCAGAGTTGGGGTTGACTCCAGTACAGGAATCGAGAATCGATTCTCGGTGTCGACTCTGTTGCTGTGTCCAAAATCGCTCTTGTTTACTGAATCTTTCATCTAAAGTGCATGGCAGTTGAGTGCACTATAAGCAAGGAGTGAATGAGATGAAGCGATCCGCGAGGTAGACACTAACGTAATGGCTACCGCGTCAGACAGCTGTCGCATTGTCACACATTTATTTGAGTGCTTACTTTAGAAATAGAAAACAATCACAGCGACTTGAGTTTGTAATTATAGGCTTCCTCCATGCTAGCTTTAGTTTAATTCATGGTATTATTGCAATAAATATAGATTTGTTTTTTTTTAATAAATAATAAAAATTAAATATTTACATTACCAGCACATAATTCCAAACTTTTTTGAAAAGACTGTATGCTTTTGTGTTAATGTACATACTTTCATCAATGTTTAAATCTTAAATCAATGTTTAAATCGATGCCCAGTAAACGACTCCCTCTTGTGATGCAATATGACGCGGTGTTGAAAAAAAGCAGCGTTTTTTCCAAACAGCCAACAAAACAACCACTTTATCTACTAAATTTGTGCTCATCTTTTAAAAACATTTTAAATTCTGCATTACCTTTTCTTTTTTTTTGTTATTTTGTGTTTATTTTGAGTATTCGTGAGTACACTCTTTCAATTTACATATAGTGCTCAATGCAATCACAGTCTCTTAACTATGTATATACATGTACAGTTACCTGATTCTTTTAAATAAAATTTGTACTCCATATTTGTTCAATTGTTTCAAAATATAGCCTTTTTATTTTTCCTCTTTCTTACAAATAGAAAGAAAAAAGGAAAGCATTAAAAATAAAAAAAAGAGAGAAAAGAAACTATGTACATCCAGGGAGAAAACGTGTCTTAGTTAAATTCCATCCACAATAATATCAAATGTCTTATTATAACTTCAGCTGGCTTGTTATTTGAACATATACATACATCTACATGTATTTGGATATTAAATCTGATTATATATACACATATATCCATGTACATCATATATCAGTCTTCTATTTACCGCATTACCTTTTCAAATGTTTTTTTCCTACAAGGTTATATATTCATTTTGAAAATAAATAAATAAATATATATCTAATTTAAAGGCTTTGTAATTAATTAATCGAAATTAATCGCATTTTAATTGCATATAAATATTTGACCTGAGAACAATGAGAAGTAATTTTTCACATGTATTTTTAGTATACCATTGAATAATGACTGAATACATTAGCTTAATCAACAAAATATTGTTTATTTATTTCAGCCCAGCAGACCAGCGCAATGTTTGCCATTAAGTGTAGCAAAAGCGTATTTGTGAGTATAACTAGTATAATCGGTCCGTCGAAACTCATTCTTTGAAAAACGTTTTGCGGTGCAAAAATATTTTTTTTTTTCTTGCGTAATTAATCTTAATTAATGCGTTAAAGTCCCGGCCCTAATATATATATCCTGCAATATGCTCTTTAAAGGTGAAGTGTGTAGAAATGTAACTGCAAGCTGTGCGTAGTTTGAGTTTGAGAAAAGTATAAATTCTGCAGCGCAGGGATTCTGTTTGTCCAACTAATAGAAGATGTGGTAGTGCTCAGAGAACCAATTTCGCTGCAGTTTTTGCAATCTTTTTTCCTTTTGTTTGGTGCTGCTGAAGGTACAGAAATTACACCTCACAAAAAGAGTACAGGATGTAGATAAGCACAGCCTTCCAAATGTTTGAGGGCATTGTGGGGTATTCAAGCTTTTGTTAATGAGCTTAGCAGTTGTTTTTGATAATGACCTCTCTTTTATTCTCGTTCCTCCAGGGTGTTCCTTCCGAAGGAAGCAGCATTAAGATCTTTTCTGGATGCTTCCTCAGAGAAAGAGAGAGAGAGAGGAAGATGGAACCAAACACCCAGGTCTAAGGAACCAACTGGAACACCCTCCAACCTAGTGTTTCTTTTTCTCTCTCTGTCTCAATAAAATTTTTGGGCTACAATGATGTTGTGATGAGTTTTTTCTTTTTGTTCAAAATTTCTCTCTCTCTCTCTCTCTCTCTCTCTCTCTCTCTCTCTCTCTCTCTCTCTCTCTCTCTCTCTCTCTCTCTCTCTCTCTCTCTCTCTCTCTCTCTCTCTCTCATTATTCATATGATGGCAAATCTGAATCTTCAGCATCAGGGTTACATGATCCTTCAGAAATCATTCTAGTATGTTGAATTTTTGCACCATACTGTTGAAAAATGAGCTGTTTAATATTTTTGCATTTAATTATAATATTTAACTTTCTAAATGTCTTAATACTGTCACTTTTGATCAATTCATTGCATTTTTGCTGAATAAAAGTATAGATTTCTTCAAAAGTCTTAGTGACACCAAACTTTCGGTGCTGCCGTGTTGTCTCAGGCTCTCTGTAAGAAGAGATTTATCTCAATAGGACTATCCTGGAAAAATAAAGCATAAACAAAAATATTTATTGCTAGAAATAGAATATAAAAACACAAATCAAGTTAAACTAATACTCCACAGTGTTGGTAACCTATTTAAATACATTTTAAACAAAACGGCACGATTATTTGAATAATCCCAGAACTAGATAAAGAAAGGATAAGGATAAAAGGAAAGGAAAAGAAAAGATAAAGTATGTGCTTTCCTTGAGAATACCCATTTGAAATTGTGGGAGAATTTAATAAAACTCATAAGTGTAAGAAAAAGCTAAAAAGCTTTTCGAACTGTTTTTGTTCAAATGTTCTATTCTCCTATTCATAGAGATGACGTTCATTATCAAGGCCATGGGTCTGAAGACAGACGTGTTGTTATTACTAAACCTAGTGACCCATTGTGTTGAATAAAAGTTTTTCAAATAGCATCAGTGAATGACATTTTTATTAATCAATACCTGAGCAAAGGACTGCAAAATTAATTGATGGCACTTTATTTTACAGTCCTCTTTCCCATGTACATGATGCAGTTGCAATAACGGGGTAATAACTAGGTACTAAAGAAGTTTAGTATCTTGTAAATTGTTGGCTTACAATACTGTATGAGATGAGCTGTCAATAATTCCTTATTAAGTGCAGAACTTGTCAGTGTGCTAGAATTCTCCACCACATCTACGCAGCGTTTAAATCCCCACAGTGCAGCACATTGACAGATAGCAGCCTTTGTCAGGAAACGGTGGTGTCATGTCATTTCGTTTCCGAGATCATTAGTTGATTGCTTCTCTGCCGAACTGCAATCTTCAGTAGTTCCTGAATGATAATATGATGAAATCAATTCAATTGTATTCTCTACCCTCCAGGAACGAGACCAGTGGGCTAAAATGTATGTGTCCCTCTTTAACCAAATCAACTGCAAATTGTGGCTTTAATGATGCCTTGTGGGAATGAAACTGCAGCCTCATGGGAGGATCTCATGATTACAAGAGTCAAAACTTTTTTGTGTTCCAGTACTTTCTCTTATTTGTCTTTATGAAATCATCAGGATGCATCTTTCCCACCTGGTGTTCTCCTATGAACCATGTTATGGAACAATGCAGGCATGCTATAGATAACAATTTTACCATTATAAAGAACATTATCTATAAGTAGCCTACCGCACACACTCGAGCGAGAGCCCTATCTTCAACCGTCCTGCACAGATGCAGTTCCCGAAATGACCACATAGTGTCAGAAAATATGTAACCTGTCTACCTTTGCACATTCATACATAGCACGTGGTTTTCTGTTTTGACTACATTATACTTTTACTACATCATACTGTTGGCAAAAAAGGGGTTAAACGGTGAGAAAAGGAGCTTTAAGACCCCCAGAGTTTACAGATGGCCCAGAAGTTAAGCGAACAGTGTCAAAATTAAAAAACGAGCGTGTTTAGGGCCCCAAAAAAGCGATTCATTTGGGAGAATAAAAATAATAATTATAAATGGAGCAATTTCAATAGGGTCCTCAAGCCATCGGTGCTCTGGCCCATAAATAAAAAAAGATTGCTTTTTCTAGCAATAAATACACATTTTAGACATAGAATTTTAGGATTGGCGTCCCTCATGAGAATTCATATTTTCGGTGTCTGGATTTAAAAGGTTGAAACCCCCTAGGCTGTGTGGGATATTCGTTCACGTTAAACAATAGCCTCACATTTATTTATTGTGATACATCAAAATGCTCTCAAGGGTGAATTTGACCTTCAACCGCCACAATCCCAAAACTCCCATTCTGTTATGCAATCGCCACTTTTCATGAACCAGTCAGTTCCTGCGGGACTTTCAGTTTCCACTCTTTATTCGTTAACTGACAAACATAAGAGCTTTTAAGCATTCCTTTTTCTTAGATCAACAGTTTTGTGCAGGTCTACTTAATGTAATCAAACATCTTGGCATCATCATTTTTAATGCCGCTGTCATTAGGTGATATATTAAACGCTTGTTTTCCATGACATATCTATATGTTATGCCGCTGTTAGGCTTTCTCTCAGAGAGCAGTGGGGTGTGAAAGCCTCTCCAGATGCCTGACTGTGAGCTCCGCTCACCTCGGCTCCCTCCCCGTGTGAAGAGGCTACCGAAGGGCATCTGTTGTAATAGGGTAATCTATTATAGGGCTCTCACTCGCTCTCTGGTTTCCCATTCCCGGGCCCCTGTCTCAGCACTTCGTCAGGACGAATGAGAGGAGGAGTTTAACTAAGCACATTACTGTGTGCCACATGCATATACCAGCACTTCCTCAATTAAACCCCCACCAACATAATCTCCGTTATCCCATTAACACACACACACACACACATACACACACACGCACACGCGTCTGAACATGGTTGAATTTTAGACTGTTAAAAAGCAATTTGACTACATTGTATCTAGTTTTTTTTTCTGAGATAGGCTACTAATAAATGTGAATTATTTGGAATATAGCCAACAACATTAGCCTACTCCAAATTTTACAGAAACTAAATCGGGGTTAGGTGTTGTGTCTTGCTCATAGGGCACCTCAGAATCGAATTAGCACCTTTGGGTTAGGCTACTCTCTGACTATGGGGGCAAAGATTCCATAAAACAGTGTCAATTCTAATTTCATTGTAACATTAGTTACTGATACTGATACTGATTACTCTACTTTTACATTATTTGTTGTGTGGTGGTGATGTTCACAGCTTTCCGAAATGTGGCTGACCGCATTTTGCAGGCATTGTCAGTCCGGAAATATAGGCGGGTGACGTATAGCCTCTATTCGCGAATGCAAAGTACCTGACAGATCCATGATAGAACGGCTGACAACCGCGCGGCCCGGTGAAACAGCGTTGATCTGGCGGTAACAAATCTCAGTATTCCGGGGCGATAGTCATTAGACATTCAAAAAATACCTCCGACATTAAACCGGAAGTAGGTTTCTATAAAACGTGACTGTCTACTTTTTAAATTGAGCTATTATTATATGCACAAATATGTAGCTAACCTACATAATGTTATGTAGGCTACGTTTAAGCGCTTTAATTGTTTCTTTTTTTCCTAACAGAAATATGTTGACTTTAATTGATTTAAGTGCCTCCTCAAAGTGTTGCTCGCCTCAACCATTAGCCTATGACTAGGCCTTTAGCTACATTATGACAGCCTAGTTGAAAGAGAAGACACAATTTACGGCAAACGTTTGTGTTATATTAAAACAAATTCATATATTTAATTTACTTGATCATAGGGTCAAAAATTGGGCTACAACGTTTTTGGTCAAAACAAACGTTTGTATCAAGATAGTCAAGGATATTAACAGGTTTTTTTTTTGTGGGGCAAAACGAAGTTTACTTTTTATTTTTCCTATTCTGTGCATATATATATGTCTTCAGTGTCTTCAGTGTCACATGATCTGTCAGAAATCATTCTAATATGCTGATTTACTGCTCATGAAACATCTATGATTATTATCAGTGTTGAGAACAGTTGCTGCTTCATATTTTTGTGGAAACCATAATACAGTTTATCCGGATTCTATGATTGATAGAAAATTCACAAGAACAGCATTTGTTGTAACAAGCTAAATGTCTTTTGATCAATATATGCATCATTGCTGAATCAGAGTATTCATTAAAAAAATCATAATGACCCTAAACATATAATATAGCCTATAACTTAATATATAAATATAAAAATATGTTTATAATATTTGAAGGTGCTGTTGGTTGTACATAACATATCCATCTATTACATGAGGGCTGTAGAGAAATGATAATTATCTTTGTCTTTATAACAAAAGTTTTTCTAGTGTGACACATTTCAATTCCTTTTGAGATCTCTCTTTGAGAATGTGTATGATCTATAAAACCAGGAATGATGGAGAAGGAAAGTAGGACAAAGAGAGACTAAACAGTGGAAGATTAAACCGAATGTGATTATTTTAGGTAGACGGGAAGATCAGTTTCCCCTTTCCTCGTTTAGTCCTTGATCTTCCTCCTTTTGTATTCCTAATCCTTCTTCCCATTCATCTGTCCTTCTTAGGGAATCTCAGATTTAGAGAGAGAGAGAGAGAGAGAGAGAGTGAGAGAGAGAGAGAGAGAGAGAGAGAGAGAGAGCTGACTTGTGAGTCTCGAATCAGTCAGGTCTTTTTTCCCTCTTCTCACTCGCTGCATCACATTTGCCGACATCACTGGGTAAGCTCTCTCTCTCTTTCTCTCTCCCTCTCTTTCTCCCTCTCCCTCTCTCTCTCTCTTTCACATTTATTCTGTCCACTGCTTGCATCAAGTCAGCTCTTGCTTTCCTCTCCTCTCCTTCACTCCACCAGGATATTTCCTCCTCCTCTCTCCAACACATTCCTGTTTTTCTGCCCTGCTTTTCCTTCATATCTCCTGGAATGTGGCACTCTTTGGCTTTCACTCTCTGTGGGATCTCCGCTTTGATCCAGGGTAGGTTCCTCACTATGTTCACATGCATGTAAGTGTATAATTTTGTGTGTGTATGAAGCAGTTATTCGGGAAAGAGACGTAGACTTGAACGCAGCTGCACAATTAAACGAAAGCAGCTTACGATCTTGTTTTGTTTTCGGTTCTACCATATGTGTGCTCTGTAAACCTGTTTGCCTTTTGGCTACCTCGTGCCCCCAGATGTTTTCTCTCTCTCTTTTTTATTTACCACTGTTGCAGTCAAGAGAGAGAGAGAAAAGGGGAAAAATCAGATTGAATCCGAGAGAACAAGAGGGAGAATGAGACAAAATTGCTTTGCCATGAAGAATTAGAAGCTGCAATCATAAATTGCACCTCCTCTCCCCCTCCCGTCTCTCTCTCTCTCTCTCTCTCTCTCTCTCTCTCTCTCTCTCTCTCTCTCTCTCTCTCTCTCTCTCTCTCTCTCTCTCTCTCTCTCTCATTCATTGAGTAAATAGACAGCATGGAGGTGACAGAGGCACAGAATGCATTTGTAGATTCAGTCCTCCGGTTGTTTTTACGGACATGTTGCTGCAGTGGAGAAGAAGTGTGTGTGTTGCCATGGAAAGCCTATCTCTATTTTATCTGTAATTCTTTCCCTTTCTTTTCACCTGTCTGTCATAAAGCAGAACTTTTATTTGGGTTGTCAGTCCCACACCAGGTCATCCGGATTCATTTCACGTACATTCTCTTGATATTGAATTCTCTTTATAATTTTTTAAAATGTCACATCACAGAACATTCATTTATCTTTCATGTATCAGTTGCAGAAGATGAAGTGTTTTGATAGAAATTACATTACATTCGGTTGACTTTTCTATTCTTTTTTAAAATGGACCATTTATAAGAATAAGTCTATTTACTTCTTAGTAAATGGACTTATTCTGACTTTAAATGAATTTAAGATATTATTGAAGTTTTAACCCTTCCTTTTACCGTATTCATGCACTTTTCAGAAACGTAAACTGTAAAAAATTATCAGTTGACTTAAAAAAGGTGAGTTATGTGAACTTGACAATTCCCCATAATTTTGTTTTTAATTACGCGTGGTTTAATCACCTCACTTTTTTAAGTTAAGTCAACTGATTACTTTTTACAGTGTAACTGGTACTCATTTTAATAAAGTTGCTTCTATTCAAACACACTGTACACTGTAAAAAATGATAAGTTACCTGGTTGCCTTAAAATTTTGAGTTCATTGAAATTACATTTTTGAGTTAATACAATGAACATTTTTTGCGATTCGTCAACCTTTATTAAAATATTATTAAAAGATTTTGTAAGCATATTGGGTAATTGTGTGTTTTTTAGTTCTGATGACGCAGTGAAACATGCCAAATAGTGCTATTTTCATGATTTATCAAATTTTTTATGTGGTTCAGTTTCAATAATAATTTGAGTTTCCATTTATTAAACAAATTTCCTTCATTGTATCAACTCAAATGTTTAATTTCAATAAACTCAAAATTTTAAGGCAACCAGGTTACTTACTTTTTTAAGTTAAACCAACAAAAACCAACAATAATTTTTTACAGTGTAGGCAAGTAAAAGACATCAAAATAAACTAAATTGTATACAAAGACAGAGAGTCTTTGCATGTGAAAATTAATTACATTTTTTCTTCTTTTTGACCATAACATTTTTTGACGTTTTTCAAGAACGGTGCTACCATTTTATAATTGTATCTCTAAGAAAAAGTCATACTGTATCAACCTGATATTTTAATGTATTTTTTTTCCAGTTATATTTAAATGTTATTAAAAAAATAGTATCATAAAGTCTGTCAGATCCCAAACAGAACATTTGCTTCATATATCTCCATATTCAATGTCTGTGAACAGTGAACAGCTGTGTAACACTCACTGTGTTTTGTGTGAATTTCGAGATGAAATTAAAATGATATCCTTTTATCCGTTCTGCTTCATACAAACTACAAATCAATGCACTTCATATGATCAGTTTGTGCCTGTGAGTGAGTGATTATCTATAAAATTCAAAAGCAAAAAATACCTTCACCTTAAAGTGTCCAGTTGATCTTTCTCCATTTTGATGAAGAAAACCTTGTAATAGAATTCCCAGAGAAATAGACATGGTGAAGGAACATTTTAACTATTAAATTAAATTCTCCTCGAATATAAATTATTTCTTAGGTCTAATTACCCTTCTTGATTAAGTGTCAAGTTATTGGTGAACACGTGGCCCGTACACCCTCACTGAATACATACATTTGATGTTTTAATTGGAGACTGAAGGTTTAAATGTGTGGGTGGGCGGAGCATGTTTGTCTAATTCTGTCAGTCACTGCAAGGATATACGGTTTACCTCACTCCTGTAAACAATGCTTACGACTCCACCTATATTTCTATTTATTTCTTAACCGTAGTAATTATGCAGCCAAGGGGTTTTTGGGATTGTGTCGAGTCTCATGCCCTGCAGATGCTTTAGGGAAAACCTGTCATATGTTGCTTTATACTTTTGCTGAATCCCCCTGAAGGATGTTTCATGTCAGTAATGCTACAAGCCTTATATAGTGCTTTCATTGTGGTCATAGTCGGTTGAGAATGCCAGCGGGAATCTGTTAATATTAAACCTGTTGTTATTGCTGGAGGCTGGCACTGCTTTTCTTGTGTGAATGAGTGTAATAAATTCAAGAGCGGGTCCATTCTTTCTTGCTTTTAACCGTATGCTAAGTTTAATCTCTTCCATTTAGTCATATATTATCCGCACATGCCATGCACACACAGACTCTTCACGCTGCTTTGAGTTTCTGAGGATATTAGGCGGAAATAATTGAGTTTTTTATACACTAGTCCTTCACTGATGTATTTCTTGAGAAATTAAAACTAATTTTAAACTAAAAGCTAATAAAACTAATTAGCAAATGAGAGTTTACACTTCTGTTATTTATCGTCAGACCAGTTTCTATTATGAGATCAGATCAGTTTCTACTATCTATCTATCTATCTATCTATCTATCTATCTATCTATCTATCTATCTATCTATCTATCTATCTATCTATCTATCTATCTATCTATCTATCTATCTATCTATCATCATCATCATTCGGCTGCTCTTCAGGAGACTGCGCAATTTATGCACCGTGGCTATCAGAAAGGCCAAAGCTGACCACTTTCTTATAGATACTTCGAATAATTTAAATAACCCCTTAAAATTCTGGAAGACGATCAAATCCTTAGCTGGAAACAAAACAGGCATTGAGCTGCCACCATGTATTATTAAGGACTCACATAAATTATCCGATAAGGCTGAGATGCTTGGCTGTTTCAATGAGCATTTCATTGCCTCTGGTTCATTATTTGATTCACTCAACATTTCACATCAGAATCATCCTAAAGGAAATTCTCATGGTCATTCTGGAGTCAGTCATTCTTTTAGTTTTAAGCCATTTTCAGTTTCGGAAGTACATAGAGCACTCACACTTTTAGACATTAGAAAATCGCCTGGTCCTGATAACTTGGAGCCTTATTTTCTACAGTTAGCATCTGATTTTATTGCACCGCCTTTGACTTATCTTTTTAATCTTTCTCTGGACACGAATGAAATTCCACTTATATGGAAATCTGCATTTGTACTTCCTCTGTTAAAAGGAGGCGATCCGACTGATTTAAATAACTACAGACCCATCTCGAAACTGTCTGTTCTGGCCAAGGTTATGGAAACTCTGGTAAACGAACAATTGAAAGAGTTTCTAACTATTAACAATATTCTGTCTAATTTTCAATCAGGTTTTCGTCAAAAACACAGCACAACTACAGCAGCCCTAAAAGTAGTAAATGATTTTATTGACTGTTTAGATAAAAAACAACATTGTGCAGCTCTTTTCATTGACCTATCGAAGGCTTTTGATACTGTGGATCATGCAATATTAAAACAAAGACTCCTCAGTGTCGGGTTGTCAGGAAAAACTGTTTGCTGGTTTGAAAACTATCTATCTGGTAGATCCCAGTGTGTACAGGTAGATGGTTTAACCTCCAGCCCTCTTAGTATAACCAAGGGTGTGCCCCAGGGGTCAGTGCTGGGACCACTTTTATTTATTTTATATATCAACAATCTGGATCAAAATGTCTCCAACGCAAATTTTCATTTCTATGCCGATGATACTGTGATATACTGCTCTGCATCAACTCCAAACCAAGCTCTTTGTCGCCTTCAACTTGCTTTTGATACTGTACAACGTACCTTATTCGATTTAAAGCTTGTTTTGAATAACGACAAAACAAAACTTATGTTGTTCTCAAATGCAAAATCAAAGTCACAGAACCTTTTACCCATCACTACTTCTCAGGGCTCCGAGATTGAGTCTGTCTCTAAATTCAAGTATCTTGGTATCCTAATTGATGATTCACTCTCTTTTAAACCTCATATTCAACAGTTGGTAAAAAAACTAAAGCTGAAATTGGGTTTTTATTTTAGAAACAAGTCATGTTTTTCCTTTGAGTCAAAAAGGAGGCTTGTTGCTGCCACTTTCTTGTCAGTGCTGGACTATGGCGATGTTCTATACATGAATGCTTCCATCACAAGCTTGAAACTGTTAGATTCTGTTTATCATGGAGCTCTTAGGTTTATCACAAACTTTAGAGCACTTACTCATCACTGTTCTTTGTATGATCGGGTTGGTTGGTCTGCATTGTCCACCCGTAGACTTAATCATTGGTACATTTTTATCTACAAGGCAATTCTTGGTCTGCTTCCCCCATACCTCCAATCTTACATCAAAAAGAAAGGTACAGGAAGATATTGTCTTCGTTCTGAGGACTTATTTTTATTATCTGTCCCTCAAGTCCGGACAGAATTGGGAAAAGGGGCTTTTAAGTATGCGGCACCCTGCACTTGGAATCAGCTGCAAAATGTGCTGAATCTTAAGGAGCCGGTTTCATTGGTTGCTTTTAAATTACTTTTAAAAAACATGGAAGCTACACATACTGGCTGTAGATGTTATGATTGACCCAATTATGACGGAAGATCATTGCCGTTGTTTATCGTTTGCGATAATATGTGAAATTCTGATTTCTTATGACTTTATAATTATTTATTACTTGTACAAATTGTTATATGTTGATGTCATATGTTATATGTTTTTATGTCTGAAACCTTGTTAAATGTGCTGCTGCCTCTCTTGGCCAGGACACTCTTGGAAAAGAGATTTTTAATCTCAATGAGTCTTTTCTGGTTAAATAAAGGTATAATAAAATCATCATCATCATCATCATCATCATCATCATCATCATCATCATCCATCCATCCATCCATCCATCCATCCATCCATCCATCCATCCACCCACCCGATCTGTCTGTCTGTCTGTCTGTCTGTCTGTCCGTCCGTCCGTCCGTCTGTCCATCTGTCCGTCTATCCGTCTGTCCGTCTGTCTGTCTGTCCGTCCGTTTATCTGTCTATCCGTCTGTCCGTCTATCTGTCCGTCTGTCTGTCCGTCCGTCTATCTGTCTGTCCGTCTATCCGTCTGTCCGTCTATCTGTCCGTCTGTCTATCCGTCTGTCTGTCTGTCCGTCTATCTGTCTGTCTGTCTGTCTATCTGTCCGTTTGTCTATCTAGATCTGTCATCATACTAACTGTCTCTCTGTATGTGTCTTGACTCAGTGAACTGATGTGTTGATTTGAAGTCTCTGTTCTGGGTGGTATAGTACATTCATGTCTTTCTGTCAGTGTCTGTGCAAGGTCCATACCAGCGGACCCTGTTAAAAAACCTCCTGAAGGATTATAACCGCATGGAGAGGCCGGTTGCCAACGATTCTCAACCTCTCACTGTCTTTATCTCTATGAGCTTGATACAGATCATGGATGTGGTAAGTCACACACTTTTTCCTCTCATTTTTTCTCAGTCTTCCTTAGTGGGTTTTGGAGTAAGGCTATCTGAATGGAAGTCAAGGTGTATTTTATCTAGTTCCTCTAGTCTTGTATAAATCCATATGCAATACATTTCTCAAATGCTATGCTTGCGGCTTTCTAAACCTGTTTAAAATTGCAATTTTATCTGGTTGTAAATGTTTCATGAAATCTGTTATCCGTTTGTTTCATCTTTTTTCCTTTTTCTTGTCACCACCAACATATTAATGTTCTTTGTCTAATTTGAATTTGGCTTTGTCTGACTAACTTTGCCACCAGTTTGATTTGACTCCCTAAGTGGTATTTACAGTTGTCATTCCGTGACATTCGTCTTTAAGCTCACAATGGATTTTAAACTCGCTCTAAACTTTTTTTTGCACATACAGGATGAGAAAAATCAAGTACTGACCTCCAATATCTGGCTTAACATGGTAAGCCACATCTTTTAACCTCGTAAACCTTTATATTTGTGTAACTAATTGACCTAATATATCTACCAATGACATCATTTGTTCTTGGTTCAGTACAATTCATGCCCAATTGATAGCATTTGTGGCATAATAAAACAAATTAATTTCTATTCGTCATACCTTTTCTTTAAAAAAGCGAAAATCTGGGTTACAGTAAGGCACTTACAAAGGAAGTGAAGTGGGCCAATCCATAAATGCTAAATACTTGCGTCACAAAACGAATCACTGATAGTTGAAATGACTGTGAGAATGCCTGTAAAAAATATTGAAACAGCTTTAAAACTCAAATAATACACACATTTTAACAGAGGATTTTATAAGTACTATATAAACTCAAACAGTTATTCCCATTCACTTCCTCTGTAAGTGGCCATGAGTCAATTTTTTGTAGTTTTTGTTTAGTGGTAATCAAAATGTAAAACCTTTTAAAGCATACTTACTTATTACAAGCACTGTGCTAAAACGGCTGAAACGGTTCTTTCTCTATATATTCCTCAGCACTGGTATGATCATTACTTGCAATGGAACCAATCTGAATACCCAGGGGTTAAAAACCTTCGCTTCACCACAGACCAAGTGTGGACGCCTGACATCCTGCTGTACAATAGGTATATAAGCATTTATATTCATGAAACAATACTTTTTTCATTATTATTGCATTGAATAGTATTATTATTTCCCTGTAAGGCTTTGCGTTGGTCTTTTAAGGGAATGAAAACCTTCCCAAATGGTACATTTTCATCTTTGTCTTGTGTCTGAATATTTCTCGCTTTGGGGAAAGATGTGTTTGCTAAATGAAATGAAGTATATGGTACATCCCTCAATGAGATGTAAAGTAATAGATCTGAAACCCAGTAATTACAGTGATCATGCAGGCAGACACTTCAGAATAAGAAGAGATGATATAAATGGCAACTGGCGTGTGCTTGGCTAAAGAAATCCTTGGGAATCAGAATCAGCAGACGTAGGTTTGTGCGCGTGTGATTGAGGATTGCGGTATTGGAGCCATAATTCAAACTGTGAGGCTAAACAGAAGAGCAACTACGGATCAATGAACTGAAAATTTGGTCCTTGGGCAAAAGCAGATCGTTTAGTCGAAGAGCTGGTGTCCAAACAGCCTATTAACATCCTTCGCTGTAGACTTTCCGTTTTTTTTAATTCAGAGCTGATTCACATGGGAGCTTGCTGCTTAGTTGTACATTAAATTTAATCATGGCCTTAAGCTAATTTTTGAAAGGAACATTATTCATTCATTCCTAGTTATAACCTTATGAACCGCAGGAATCTTTTCTTATATTTAATTTTCACTTTGAGTTAATCAGAGCCCTTAATCTGATGACTGTCTAAATTTGCATCCAGATTTTGTCCTTATTACTGAGTCTGACTGTCAATTAGGTCTTTGTCTTTGGATATTGAATGTGAACATTGATGTTTGGTGCTTGTGGTTCAAATCTGGCCTTCCTGATCCCTGCCCCTTAGACTGGGTAAACCCAGCCTGATCTTCCGGTGATTTGATTTCGCCCTGCAGCTCAGTCTGGAAACCTGGGGCTATATTCACAAAACATTTTATCTTACCTCTAAGAGTTCTCCTAAATGGCAGTAAAAAGTTTCTTTAAAAACTTAAGTTCTTTAAAAGTTTACTCCTAAAATCTTTTCACAAAGCTGCTAAGAGAAAGTTCTACTGAGGAATCGAGAGAAGTTTTAAGCTAAGAGTAAGGGTGGGGTTGACCTTGTTGCTATATCGTTGCCACATTGATAGGGGAAAATCTCTGTCAGTGAGTTAATTAAAGAAATAATTGGTTATATTAAAAAAAATGTTTAAAATAAGAATGTTGCCATTATCAAATAATGATTTAAAAAGTAGACTAAATGTCACCAATTAAACTATATGCTCAGCTAGTTGTCTGACTCTAATGTGTGCATCTCACGAGATTGCAGGATTTAAGTGAAAATGATGTTTTATAAACCAAGTTTGTGAGGAGCACGTTCAAACTGTCTATCTAATCAGTGTAAGAGGAGGTATATATACACACATTCGAGAGCCGACTCACCTAACGTTAGTTTCCACAGATTTCTGCTTCCCTCTGTCACCCCGTTCCTCATTCTCGATCTGTGTATCGTAATGGGTAAACCCAGCCTGATCTGTCGGCGATTTGATTCCGCCCCGGCAACTCAATCTGGAAACCTGTATATTCATTTCTACTGCTTCTTTCGCGGAAACCAATCACAGATTGGCTTATACACCTGGTGGACTATTGGCGGGTTTAACACGATGACGGATAGAGAATTGATGGGTCGTTGCCCGTTGGTCACGCCCCTTGTGGTCTGATTGGTTGAAGGACTAACCAATTGTGTACAGAGTAATTTGAATAATACCAGTTGATCACGCCTCATTTGCAGTGGAAAATACAGAAGAGACTCCCCAGACCAATGTTCAGTCTTAAATTGAGCTTGGTCTGGTGATAGCCAGACAAGTGATATGGGGCAGAACTATGGGCCTGGGTTTGGGTTAAATTCCGAGCTTGAAGCCCTTGATCACTTCAGACAGCACGTCAAATATGCTTATATTGTTTTACTTTATTCAATCATTTGTAAGAACTCTTAAAAACAATAACCACAGGTAATCTGACATTTTTCTTTTTTTATTATTAAAGATACATTAATTATCACTATTACCTCGATATTGTATAGTGTGTTTGGGTGCATTACAGCAACATCCATTATGATTGTTTAGTGATTTGGTCTT
This sequence comes from Pseudorasbora parva, assembly GCF_024679245.1. Classification (NCBI taxonomy): domain Eukaryota; kingdom Metazoa; phylum Chordata; class Actinopteri; order Cypriniformes; family Gobionidae; genus Pseudorasbora; species Pseudorasbora parva. The sequence goes on from NC_090190.1 coordinate 33,291,349, forward strand.
AGTGACTTAGGAGTCCTCTTTACTACTAGTAGCGTTTCATGGATTTAGGGGCTAGTTTTAGTGCTAAAATGCTTTGTGAAATACTCTTAGACCAAAAATGTAGGAGTCCTAAAAATAGGACTGACATGCCCATTATATTTAAGAGTATCTCCTTAATCAGCAAGTTAGTAGTAGCTACTTTTAGCCTTAAGATGTTTTGTGAATACGGCCCCTGTACATTCATTTATCCTGCTTCTGTTACACATTTGCGGGAACCAATCACAGACTGACTTATACACCTGGCGTGCTATTGGCGGGTTAAGCACAATCACGATAGAGAAGTGATGGATCGATGCCAGTTGATCAAGCAGTCATTTGAATTATGGCCTCTTGTGGTCTGATTGGCTGAAGGACTATCCGATTGCGTAGAGAGACATTTGATTTATGCCCGTTGATCACGCCTCTTGTGGTCTGATTGGCTGAAGGACTATCCAATTGCGTAGAGAGACATTTGAATTATGCCCATTGATCACGCCTCTTGTGGTCTGATTGGTTGAAGGACTATCCAATTGCGTAGAGAGACATTTGAATTATGCCCGTTGATCACGCCTCTTGTGGTCTGATTGGTTGAAGGACTATCCAATTGCGTACAGAGACATTTGAATTATGCTCGTTGTTCACGACTCTTGTGCAGTAGAAAATACAGAGCAGACTCCCCAGACCAATGTTATGACAACCTGCCCCTCTCATCCTCTCCCAATAATTTCCTGTCCTTTCCATACTATTTGCATCAACTTAACATAAAAAGGCAAATTATTAAACATAAATGTCTAAAAATATTCACCTTCTCTTCATTTGCAGTGCAGATGACAAGTTTGACTCCACCTTCAAGTCGAATATTGTAGTGAACTCCAGTGGCTACTGCAACTACTTGCCTCCAGGTCAGTGTGAACGCTTAATGCTTAAGGTTTATGTCCCACATAATGATAAAAGCAATAGTAAGCTGCGGTTCATAACACAAAAACACCAGTGGCATTCAAAGTAAAGCGTTAAGCTATAAAATGATTTTTACATGGAAATGAACTTAGAAAGGAAAAGGAAAAGGAAAAGGTCATCTGGTGTATGGGAAGTGCAACAGTTGAAGCACGCATGAATATTGTCGGTAGAAGTGCACATATTTTGTGAAGCCGTTTAAGTATTAAAGAGTTCTCTGCATGCCGAGAATGGAAATCAAAGAACCCTCTTTCATATTCCATAGTAAATGATGGTTCATGGGTCATCAATTTATAGATTTGCACATCAGAAACAGGGACGTTTATGGTGCAAAAGGAAATAGGGAGTTCATGAATTATGTTACAGCTACTTTATTTCCCTGAGGGCAGTAGTGCTTAAGAATATGCATCGCAAATGCATATTGCGTTTATTTTTGGAAAACTGAATGAGAACGGAATCTCCCTTTGATGAAAATATATGCATTGTATGTATAAACACAGGCTGAAGCAATAACATGGTTTCTCCAGACACAAGATTATTCAGCTTGTGTCTTTGAAGAAAAACACCTCTTTTTCTCTCTCTTACACACACATGCAGATTCATACACAACAACTCACTCAGCAATGAAGCTGGAGTCTTTAAATAAACCTCAGTCACTGCAGATGCAAACAAACACGTAGGCTATCTCAAGCAGATCGTGCCCCAATGACTCGTATTTGCTGCTCACCGCCTCACGCTGATTTCATCGCAATTTAACGGTGCTTTTCTCTTCCTTGCATTAAAGTCATCCAGTCCCTCAGTAGCAAACAGAAATCAAATGCATTTTTGAAGTCAAGTCAGGCAGCGAGATGAGGAGAGGAAATGAACAGGGAGGAAAAAACTGACATAAATAGAGAGAGAAAATCTTGTTTTTCATAAATATGTTTATTCATTGTTGGCTTGTGGGTGTGAACGGATTTTGGTAATCCAGTGTTCTGGGCAGATGCCAAGGACACACACGGAGACAAAGTCCGATGGAAAATAAAGCTTTGTTTATTTGATGCAACTGTTTGTCCTGGTGACTGTCAGTCAGTGGTGTTATAGACATGGATGTTGACGAGAACATGCTTACAATGAAAGGTGTTACAGCATCTGCAAATCCAACGCATGTTTATTAGTAAACTCATTGTCATGTTCAAGAAACCAGTTTGAGGTGAGTTGAGCTTTGCGTGTTATCCAGCCGGAAGTACACTGTGGTCATAAAGGGATGGACATGGTCTGCAACAATACTCTAGTGTTTAAACAATGCGTAGTTGGTACTAATGGGCCTAAAGATTGCCAAGAAAATATCCCCCAGACCATTACACCACCACCACAAGCCTGAAGCATTGATACAATGCTGGATGGATCCATGCTCCCTGCAACAACAACAACAACACACACACACACACACACACACACACACACACGCACACACACACACACACACACGCACACACACACACACACACACACACACACACGCACACGAACGCACACGAACGCACACACACACGAACACACACACACACACACACACACACACACACACACACACACACACACACACACACACACACACACACACACACACACACACGAACACACACACACACACACACACACACACACACACACACACACACACACACACACACACGAACACACACACACACACACACACACACACACACACACACACACACACACACACACACACACACACACACACACACACACACACACACACACACACACACACACACACACACACACACACACACACACACACGAACACACACACACACACACACACACACACACACACACACACACACACACACACACACACACACACACACACACGAACACACACACACACACACACACACACACACACACACACACACACACACACACACACACACACACACACACACACACACACACACACACACACACACACACACACACACACACACACACACACACACACACACAAAAGCTTCCCTGTGTAAGGTATGTTTTTAAGGTATTTTCACCAGCATAAGGTATGTTTGGCACTCTGGGACCAGAATAGGATGCTAGTTTGTTGGTGGATCAGCATAAGGTATGTTGTGCATGTTAGCACCAGCTTGGGATGGTGGTGTGTTGGCAAGACCACAGCAAAACTTTTGTATGTGTGTGTTCTAGTTAAGACAGTTTTAGACCAAGACAGTTTTTCCCATTTCATTTTAATAAATTATTTAATAAAAAAAAGCATGTTGCTGGTTACATGTTTACACAGTAAAATCCCCAGTGTTAATCTTTAAATGCATACCTCAGGTCTTTAGCGACCCGGGACGTCATTCACTACCCTCCTCCTCATTGATTTGTTAAAGTTAGACATCAACCTTCTTAGTAGTCCTCAATCAATCCATTTCGAACAATATAACAAGAAAAAAATGATACTATTATAATTGAATGCCTGTTTTTCCAAAAGTTTTGAAAAATGAAACTTGAAATGGCTCAGTGATTTACTGCAGAGCAAGTACTGAACACATTCAAATATTATTGTCACTGTCACTTGATGATGGATCTGGTCAAGAAGCTGTCAGCGATCAAAATATTGATTTGAAAATATTGAAGATGTTGAAAAGGATAGTTTTGAGAATATGTTTGAGATGTTGAATATGATGCAGATGCTGAATGTAATGGAGAGTTTTATATTATCATGACAGGTAGAGATCCATCAGTGTTTGATATAGATCCGGGTCGCTAATGACCCGGATATGGAAGAATGATTGGTGAAACTGTTATGCATTTAACGGTTAAACTAACACTCCTCAGGTTTCATACGGTCCCAGTCTATAGAGTAAAAGTAACACTGATGCAATGTTGCAGTTAGTGAAATAAAGTAGATTCACACTAGTGAATGTGATTGAGCATTAGAATCAATTGGAATCAGTGACTGACAGCTGGATTTTGACATATGAACTTTCAGTTTTGAACTTTCATTATCAAGCTGTTATTTACTGTCCCTGTTATTGAACAAACTGCTGATAGAAAGCAAACTGTGAGTAATTTGAACTGTTACACCCCATATACTGTGTGTTTGTGTGTGTGTGTATATATATATATATATATATATATATATATATATATATATATATATATATATATATATATATATATAAATATATACACACATTTAAAAAACAAAGGACACCCTATTGAATTCCATGGTTTCCAGTATCAGGACATAATAAAAAAAATGTATCTGGTCTTTGGCAGGTCTTACAATTCTGAAAAATTGAAACTTCAGATGAACAACACGACATATCACATTGTGTCATTATTTATTTAGCAAAAATAAAGCCAAAAGGGAAAATTCATCGGTGACAAACTAAGTAAACCCTATGACTCACTTGTCGTAGATCCACTTTTAGCAGCAATAACTTGAAGTTATCATTTTCTTTATGACTTTATCAGTCTCTCACATCGTTCTGGAGAATTTTTGTCTCACTCTTCTGTACAGCGGTGCTCCAATTCATTGAGGTTTGTGGGGATTTGTTTATGCACAGCTCTTGCCACAGCTTTAGAGTCAGGTTGAGGTCTGGTGCCAGATTTACTAACAGTTTGCAGGTTTGCAACAGTGCAAACCCTCTTTTGGGGTTAAAAAAAGTGCTCAGGATTTACTAAAGACATGCAGTGAAAAAATAGCACAGAAAAGGTGTTGGACAGGGTTATTTTGCGGCTGACCTTGCATATGCATTTGAAGGAGTCTCCCTTTCAGATGCAAAATGTATGGGAGGAGAGCTCATAAGCGCTCATAACCTCGGTAGGTTGGTGGAAACGTTGGAGTAGTCAGTAGATCACACGCAGAACTTTCCACTCCCACTGGTGCTTTTTTTGGTATTGCGTTCTCACACCAATTTGCCCTGTTTAGTATTTCTAACCCCTGGACATTGACTGGGCCTGTGTGACACCTTAATTATTTTCTGTTTCAGCTGTTCTGTTGTACATTTGCTGGTGTGCTTGGGATCATTGTCCTGTTGCATATCCCAATTTTGGCCAAGCTTTAGCTGTTGGATGGATGACCTCCCATTTGACTCTAGAATACTTTGGTCATGGTCGACTCAGTGACTGTGAGATGCCCAAGTACTGTGACTGCAAAACAAGCCCCAAACCATCACCCCTTCACCAGCATGCTTAATTTTTGGTATGATGAGCTTTTTTGGGTTTCACCAAAATTTGTGCTGTGCATTATGGCCAAACATATCCACTTTGGTATCATTTGTCCAAAGGACATTATTCTAGAAGTCTTGAGGTTTGTTCAGATGCTAGTTTGCAAACCTGAGTCGTCAGTCATGTTCTTTTTAGAGAGAAGAGGCTTCCTCCTGGTAACCATTCCAAACATTCCATACTTGTCTGTTTTTTTCTAATTGTAGTGTCATGAACTTTAAAATTGAACATGTTAACTGAGGCCTGTCAATTCTGGGGTGTAGCTCTTGGGTTGTCTGCAATTTCTCTGAGCAATATACGGTCTGATCTTGAGGTGAAGATTGGTTTCTGATTTCCACTTGTGAATAATGTTCCTCACTGTAGAATGATGGACTTCAAATTGTTTGGAAATGGCCATATTACCCTTCCCAGATTGATGGCAGCAACAATTGCTTCTGTAAGATCTTTGCTGATGTCTTTCCTCCTTGGCATTGTGTTAACACACACCTGAATGCTCCAGACCAGCAAACTGCCAAAACGTCTACCTTTATAGAGTTGATTTGCAGTGCCTGGCCATTACTTACCCTCGTAATTCTTATATGAAAACAGTATGGGTCCTTAGTTTGTCTTCGATGGCTTTTCCATTTTGGCCTAGTTTTTGAGAAATAAATAATGACACGGTGTAATATGTCATGTATTGTTGTTCATCTGAGTTTTTATTTTCTAAATTCTAAGACCTGCCAAGGACCAGATGAATAATTGAAATATGACCTTAGAATTCACTGTATATATATATATATATATATATATATATATATATATATATATATATATATATATATATATATATATATATATATATATATATACACACACACACACACAGTGAATTCTAAGGTCATATTACAATTATTCATCTGGTCCTTGGCAGGTCTATATATATATATATATATATATATATATATATATATATATATAGACAAAAAACAACAAAAAAATAGCTGAATTTATTAAAATGACAGTTCAAAATTTAAACAGTTTGATGTTCTTCAGAAAAATCATTCAGGTCCTGCAAATTCTTCAGTTTTCTAGCATCTTTTGCATATTTGTACCCTTTCCAGAAATGACTATGATTTTGAGATCCATCTTTTCACACCAAGGACAATTCTGGAGCATTAGTAAATGTTTAAACCTTTTATAATAGTTCAGTGTGATTCATTGGCTGTGCTTGCAATTGTCATGCATATAATGAAAAAAATAATACAAAAAAAAATCTTCTTGTTCTTGTTTTCTGACTTTCTTTCTTTCTTTCTTTTTAAATTCTGGATGAAATGAGACCTGAACGTGTTGACGTACTACGAATACTGAGAAATCATTTAATATTTCTCAGATTTTGAATGATATGAACACGACGACGTGTGCAAAGGATCAGAGACTCATTTAGAATGATCTGCAATGAGTGTTGAAAGCAAAGTAAACCTCAGAGTAGATTACGCTAGTCTAATATTGACTCACGAGCATTTTGCTGGCATTCCTGTTGGTACTGACAGGAGATCCCCTTTAGGGCCGGTGACTCATATTCCTGATAGATTTAAAGCGAACTACAGTGCCTGCATTTGTGTATAACACGTTGGGGTGTGCATTTGGTGCATTTGGTTTATTTTTGCCACACAAAGTAGGGTTTGATCAGGTTTTGGTTCCGTATCTTTGCAATTTTGTTAATCTAAAAAAAATTCAAATGCGTAGTCTCTCTCACACACACACATTGTATATATTTCACAAATTATTTTTTTTTAAATGTAGAATTACCATGGTGGTGGAGACCAGTCAAACACTTTTTGCACATATTAAAAATGACACCATAATATGGAAATGTGATTATCAGGTGTATAAGAGCTCATAACATAAGAGTTTTTTTTAGCATGCACTGACTGCTCCACTCAGCTAGAGGTTTCTGCTCTTCCCTTCATCATTTCATCCAATATTTTTCACCATCTTTACTGCTTGCCCCATGCCTCTCATCTAAAGAATCCATTTAGCGGGAGTGGGTTTGCTAGCTTGCTAGCCGTTGTTATTGATTAGCTTTTAGGATTAGTCACCTGGTTCCCTGGAGTCGAAGCCGTCGACATGGAAAAGAAAGGCAGCAAAAATCCAGCGGAGATCTGAGGTGCTTAGACTGAGCTGTGTTTAAGTCCCGTATCGATTTAGATTTAGACTGATTTGAAAAAATGCCCGCTGTGCTCTTGAGTGTACCGAAAACTGCCCTGGATAAGATTTCTCTAAATGTCAAGGTACCAGAGGAAGTTTTTATATATGCTAGAGGGGGTTCAGTTAACAAAGACAGAAGTGGCTGTCAGTCTAAATGCTGAGTAATTCTCAGTGGAATGATATTTGTGGATGGGAAACCTTTGGAAATGCAATATTGGCTAATTTTTATAAGTGAGTCACACACTGACCGCCTCTTAGTTTCACTGTCAGCTGATACTAGGCATATTTTAGTTTGTGCCTACTACACAGTTTTTTTTCTTCTTCTCGGAAGTAAGAATAATCTTCTTGCTAATGTATTAGGACTGGCATTGGATCCTAGCCACATGGAAGACCCCAGTTCCATAAGTAGGCCTAAATGTAATTAGTGATGCTTTATAAGGGAAATTGCTCATACTTAGGGATTTAAATAGAAAAGCTAAATATGAAACATTGGCATATAAATTGAGACTTTATGCAGTTTGTTGAGAAGAGTTGTGATTCTCAACAAAAAAAAATCTTCTCTGACAAGAAAAATGTAACTGTTTTGCTCACCAGCCACTGTGACTAGTGGTTTTCCAAAATTACTAGCCACTCATCATTTTCACTGTCCACAATTTTGACTTTGATACCATGGGGAAAACTGCCATATAGATCTTTTTAATTTTATCTTATAATTTGGCAACAGGTATATCATGCTGGTGTCAATTTACAACCTGACATCCATTATACTGTAACACATGCATTTTCTTTGTGTTTACATTCACTTAAAGGGTTACTAGGGTATGTAAGATTGTGGCCAAAACTGGTACTGCAATCACTTTCAAATGACTATAGAGCGGTGTTTCCCCTCTCCCCTGACTCGACGTTGCCAGATAGGCTGCAGGATCCAGCAGGAACGTTTGTAGCTGCGGCTGTGGTAACTAGAGCAGATCTGGCAACTTGGATGCCAAAACACTACTGACTTTATTAATTGGTCGATAGGTGGAGGGCGGAGCTTCAGGGCAAAACACAACATGTCAACATAAACATCAGTTGAGGGCTGCAACAACAACTTTTAAATGAGCCCTAGAATGAGTTGAAACAATTTGTTAAATTGATATCTACATAGAGGGTATGTGGCTTATTTAACCTGTTAACTGTCACTGGCCCACTGGTGGGCCCATTTGCCACTGCATGTTTAATACAATTATATTTATCCTGATCTAATGTTGACAAACTATATAGCATCCGAAAGCTTACGAACTCAAGATTCATCCTGTAAAAAACATTTTGAAATCTGAAAATTTCGGAAATCTTACTTGTTTATTGGTGTTTTCAGATCATCCGCGTGCGCGAGAGAGAGAGAGAGCTTGCGTGCATATGGTTGCCAGATTGCACATGTTTAGGTAAAACACCGGATAGTACATGTGTTCTTTTCACAGAAAAACTCTGATTGGGGGATTTAAATCCCAGAAATCTGGCAACCGCAAGCAAGGGAAACCGCAAGGGAAAGAAGAACGCTCTTCTTTCCCTCGGACAAAACCAAAACCAGTGGTTTTTGTTCAAGTTTTCATTTTTTAAACTACATTTTAGACTCGTCTATTTTTCGTCAACGATATTGCATGTTTATATAACTTTAGTCACAATGTAGGCTACTGTGATGTACTCTGAAATCCAAGCATGCAAAAACATCATAATTCAGTTCTCAAAAATATAAATATATATATATATATATATATTTTTTAAAAAATGAATAGAAACCTTGTCAAATGACTATCGTTTTAAATTATATGGTGGAGAAGGTGACATTTGCTAGAATGATCAAGTGTAGCGATCTGTAAGCAACGTATCTACGGTTGTATTTTGTAATACAAAATAATACTAACCTTTGTCATTAGGCACACTATTTAGTTTTGTATGGTACTTGAAGTGTCCTATTGTTACTGTACTAGCATCTTGCTTTATATAGACAATGCAGTCTCTCTGAGAAACTTTCAATTTAATCAGAAATTGTTTAAACAGTCAATAAGTGGATAAATCGCTACTTACTGCTTGCAGGAATAGAGTTGTAATTACCTCTTTTTTCAGTTTAAGATACTAAGCAAAGCTTGCTTGAAATGGGCCGAGCAAACGAACAATTTCAACAAACAATTTGCAGTATCCGATTATAATAAACATCAACCATGACTGTTGACATTTTTTATCTGTGGAAAGGGTATGAAAAGTTCTCAGGTCCCCTACATAGCCTGGAACATGACGTGTGTCCATGAGAGCTGCCGTTTTCGCTATCCTTGTGTGATGCTTGTTTACCTGCAGTCCCGATGATTCGGCTCCGTCAGTTCCGCCTGACAATGAACGTGTGGTCATATGCAAATGTTGGGGGCGTACATATTAATGATTTTGTTTTTTTTCTGTTAAAAACAACCTAAGTTTGGTTGAAAATTGACAAACTCAGAAATTGGGTTGTTTGAATAGGTCTATTCACTTGGTTCAACAAACCAATTTTCTAGGTTTTTCCATTTTTAACCCAACTTGGGTTGTTTTTAACCCAGCATTTTTTAGAGTGAAAAATAATCGTGTTGTGATGAATTCTGTAAAGGTTCTTTAGTAATGTTTTTTTTTTTTTTTCATGGATTCTTAGGTGTGTACAAATGTATTATATAATAGAATTATATGGACTCCTTATATTTGGTTATTTGGTTTCCTTTTGGAGTCTCCAATGATCCTTGAAGCTTGCAGAAAATATGATTTTTTACTTTGGTTATAGGACATTCCAACAAAATTAATGTGTTGAATAAGATAAATGGCGACTGCTTAATTTCACAATAAGCATGTGATAATTCACAATTAATCGCACAACAAAGGTGCCATTAATCTTGATAACATTTTTTTTAATCTATTGACATCTCTCATATATATTAGGGCTGTCACTTTGAAAATGCTTGGCCTGATCATACCACAATCGTAAGTCATAAACTTAATCAGTTCTCACCAAAGAAAAAACGAGTACATTTCTATAGGCTCTCTTATATATAGAAATGTGCTCTCGTTCTTTCTTTGGTGAGAACTGATAAAGTTTATGACTTACGATTGTGGTATGATCGGGCCAAGCATTTTCAAAGTGCTTCATTTAAAAAAAAAAATCCCAAACTGGGAATTGAGTTCTTGGGACCATTTTCAGAAGACTTTCTGGTCTTCATCTGGACCAGAGATTAAAAGGAAACTTGTGTCTCATATCAGAGGCCCAGAGCAGAGGTGAATTATTTAGGAACTTTCTGAAGCAGTGTAGATCGGTTTGAAGAGTTTTGTGGATTGGGTCAGTACAGAACATTATGTATGACCTGAAAAATATCACTTTCTTTTGGGAGATCATTGTTTCTCTGAATCCTTCTTTTTCTCAGTTCTGGAAAATATTTTTCAAATGCAATGTATTTAACAAACTCAGGGAACAGCATGCTTTTTTTAACCTTTGAAATGCACTTGTCTTTGAAATATTCATGCAATATTAGAGGTGCTTGCTAAGGTTACACACAAGCATTACCATTATCACAATATGTACTGCAGACATTAATGATACATGAGCTATGTATTTATGTATGTGCAATTAGTTTGGTAAGTGATTGAAATATCAGGATTAGCTCTTTTTAGGGCCATAAAGTAACTAGCAAGAATAGCAAGAAATCCCTCAGAACACTTTCATACACATACACATATTATATATATATATATATATATATATATATATATATATATATATATATATATATATATATATATATATATATATATATATATATATATATATATATATATATACACACAAGTCTGATTTTTAAAGAATTTATTTGCAAATTATGGTGAAAAATAAGTATTTGGTCGCCTACAAAAAAGCAAGAATAGGCTCCTCTGTCCTCCACTTGTAACCTGTATTAATAGAACCTGTTTAAACTCGTTATAAGAATAAAAGACACTTAACCTCAAACAGTCAGACTCCAAACTCAACTATGGCCAACACCAAAGAGGACCCTAACCCAAAAAGGAGACCAGAAACAAAATTGTAGACCTGCACCAGGCTAGGAAGACTGAATGTGCAATAGGTAAGCAGCTTGGTGTGAAGAAATCAACTGAGGGTGCAATTATTAGAAAATGGAAGACATACAAGACCATGGATAATCTCCCTCGATGTGGGGCTTCATGCAAGATATCACCCCGTGGGGTCGAAATTAACACAAGAACGGTGAGCAAAAATTCCAGAACCACACAGGGGCCTAGTGAATGACCTCAACAATGGCTACCATAAGTAAAACACTACGCCACCAGGGACTCAAATCCTGCAGTGCCAGATGTGTCCCCCTGCTTAAACCAGTACATGTCCGGGCCCATCTGAAGTTTGCTAGATAGCATTTGGATGATCCAGAAAAGGATTGGGAGACTGTCATATGGTCAGTTTAAACTTTCTGGTAAAAACTCAACTTGTTGTTTTTGGAAATAAAAAAGAATGGGCTGTTTTTCTGCTAAGGGACCAGGACAACCAATCTGTGTAAAGGAAAGAATGAATGGGGCCATGTATCGTGAGAGTAAAAACCTCCTTCCATCAGCAAGGGCATTGACGATGAAACGATTGACGATTGACGTCTTTCAACATGACAATGATCCCAAACACACCACCCAGTCAAAGAAGGAGTGGCTTCGTAAGAAGCATTTCAAGGTCCTTGAGTGGCCTAGCCAGTCTCCTAACCCCACAGAAAATCTTTGGAGGGAATTGAAAATCCGTGTTGCCCAGCGACAGCCCCAAAACATTACTGCTCTACATCTACTGCTCGCAATGAAGAATGGGCCAAACTACCATAAATGTGTGTAAAAACCTTGTGGCGATTTACAGAAAACGATTGACCTCTGTCATGGCCAACAAAGGGTATATAACAAAGTATTGAGATTATCTTTTGTTATATTTTGCAAATAATTTAAAATCAGACAGTGTGATTTTATGGATTTTTCCCCCTCATTCTGTCTCTCATAGTTGGAGTGTACCTATATATATAGTGCTTTAAGTGCTGCAGCTTTTAGTTTGTCAGTTGTTCTTCAATAATCTCATTCAAGCACAAGTATTGTTCACTTACACTTCTGTTGTGATTCGCTCCTTTTGTTTTTTAATACGTTTGCTGCCTGAGAATCACTTATTCAGAACAGACTGTAAATGGTTCATGGAATACTGTTCTGGGTAAATTTGCAGGATTGTTCAATCAGTGTTCAGAGGCAACATAAGCCCTATTGAGCTTCCCTTTTCCGACTTTCTTTTCCATCTCAAGTGTGATTTCTTCAATAAATATGTTAGTGTATGATTAGGAAGCTCTGAGGTGGTGGCTTCAACTACTGTGCGGTATGAAATAAATTACACTTATTACCATTCTCATCCATATCTGTCATAATTCTCATTTTCAGTATTCAAAATGGCTTATTTGCAAGCTGGTTGAAACAATAACGAGTTTATCTGCCTATATTGCTGTATTTAAACTTGAGTGAGTCTATTTAGTTAGTGATATGAATCATTTAGCTGGTGTCTGTGTATGCGTGTGTAATAATAATGAGCGTGTCAGCCTGGGTATTCATACGGTGCATAAATGTCTTTATGTAATGGTGTTTCCTATGGCTCTGCTGTTTCTGAATGTGTATCTTTTTAACTGGTCTGATTTTACTCCAGTGAAAAGGTCAATTGGATTCAATTTGGAGTTGGCTACTGCAATACGGTGCTGATGAAGAAGCAGTGTGGCATTTTGAGGCAGTACATTTTTTTCAAGGCAGTTCAAAAGCTGATACTGGATCAGAATTAAAAGTATAAATATGGTTTGTTCTTATTTGTTCTCTTCCTCCCAGGTATCTTTATGAGCACCTGTAACGTGGACGTACGCTGGTTTCCGTTTGACATCCAGAAGTGTGAGCTTAAATTCGGCTCGTGGACGTTTGACGGATGGCTGCTGGATCTCCAGATGAATGAGGCTGATATCTCTGGCTACATGCCCAATGGAGAATGGGACCTTGTGGGTGAGTGAGAACAGACAACATCTCCTGTAAACTTCTCACGATCAAGCGAACATAACGCCCACAGGCAGATTATGATGTGCGCTTTGTGTTGCTGTAGTAACTGACAATGACTCAAGCAGTGAGAGGTCTGTTTGACAGCTGCATGTTTAAATGGTTAAAATGCATACTGTGCATATTTATAAAGTAAAAATATTTTAAGTAAAACTCAAAGGCCTGAGAATAATTTTATAATTTTAACCTCTTATATAGAATCTCCTTTAGAACTGAAAAAGAAAATATCCAGCCCATGTTAAATTCATGTCCATTCATATTCATTGATAGTCCATCCGATGAGCCTGTTAGTATTCAAATTAATGTAATTAAATTGAGTGCATAGGAGAAAGCGGAATGGAAAAACACCGCACGGCACAGTTCTGTTTCTTACCGACCCTTTTCTGTTTTGCCTCGTTGTGCAATTCCCTATTTTGCTTCTGTCTCGCTGTGCACATCTGTAATATAATGCCAGTCACACTCTTGAACTCAAGTTCTTAACGTTGTTTAGATGTCTATGTGGTGTTTTTAATGTGCTTTAAGAAAAAAAACATGTTCAAAGTCATAAATCAACACCATTGCGGAGTATTTTCTCCTGCAGTAAACCAAAGATAGTCTCAAAAACATGGTTTGAAATTGCTGGTGTTTCTTATGACACAAACTACCTTGGTAACAGCAAATCATCATTACTGCAAAGCTGGGGAATCTCAAGAGAAGCCGGATTATCCCTGTGTAGTTTTCTTTTGATAAAAATTTACATTTTTCAAAACAGGTACATTTAGTATATATATATATATATATATATATACATATACACAGTGCCGCTGCTCCCACCACGCGCTGTGGTAGGGCACAAAGTGCTGAGGGGGGCACCACGACACACCCGCGGGCACCATAAAATGATGTGTAGGGCATCAGAAGGCAGACTGAGATGGCGAATGGCAATGGGAACATGGTTTGTGTTACATTAGCAATGCATTTTTAGCTGTTTGATAACATATTCAAGAAAAAGGTGAATCATTGTGCAACGTTTAGCCGTTTACCTCAGTAAAGTTGACTGAATGGATCTCTGAGCTGCTGTGAGTGGAGGCGGGCATAATTTGCATGTTCATGGTTTTGAGTATACTAAATGAAGCAAGGTTGAAGAATTACATTTAAGCTATTTTAAGGCATGAATACGTTTTTTCACAGGAAAAAATCTTTTAAATATGTAATTTTGGTGATCAAAGATGAGTTTTAAGGTATAAAAGTATTGACTATTGGGGGACTTTAACATTTTTAATTGTTCCATGCACTTGCTTGATTTTAAAAAGACAGAAACAAGTTGCACTCTCTTAAAAGTACTGAATTAAAACCAGCTCATGGAAGTAATTAAAACCAGAGATCAGAGCTGTTTATTTATGGTCATTAGTCTAATCTGGTTTGAGGAGTAAATTTGCTGGATTACAGACTTTATAGCTGAGCTCAGCCTGTAGCTTGTTGCATAAACTGCTTGGACTAGTCTTACAAGTAACTCGTCTCTTATTTTTGCTTCAAGACTCATCAAATTAAAAATGTAGATTGGTTTAGTTTGAATTCAAAAAGTAAGACTGATATTGCCCCTTGGTTAGTTGATAGTTGGTGTAATGCAGGATATTTGCAATACTTACATTTCAAATGAAATGCACTTATTTGAGAGTCGAAATCACACATCATTCACACTACCGCTTACTGTCAAACATTTCATAATATGGAGCGCTCAATATACCAGCATGTTAAAATTTGAATAGTTTTTTTAAAGCAGCGATTTCAAGCTTTCTTTAGACGCATGTTTCATGTTTTTGTGATCCGTATTCTAATTTTTCAGACGCTTTTCACAGACTAGTTTGGACTAGTTTTTTTTTTTTTTTTTACAAAAGCGTTTTGTTGTTGTTGTGAGTGTACACAAATAAAATGTATATATATAATTTATAGTTTATAACGATGTCTTGCACTTATATGTATGGACAAATATGACGGAGTATTATAAGTTGTTTCCGCTGTCATGAGAAAAAATTCACTCGGAACACGCCGGCATGAAAGAAAATGTAAACTATTTTATTTCATATTTATGTTCTAACATTAGCCTATAATATTATTTGATACTTGAAATGTTGATTATGAAAAAAGTGAACAGCATGAGAAAGATGTGCAATATGTCGGTTGACATGATTTTGATCACTTCATTAGTTTTTGTTTCATAGAAAGCCTTTCTTTAAAGTGAATTTTGTCTAACTTGTATCTTAATTTTAATAAATGTTTCATTAACCAATTGCCTGGGTTTAATAAATAAGAAGCAAACCAAATATGTCAGGAATGGATTGAAGTACACAACAAACAAACCTACTAGCCTAGCATGTTTCCGTGGCCTTTGAGTAAGTGCTGAAACGACACGTCTTTCTGTTTTTTAAAAGATTTCTTGAATACGTCTTAATTACAGTAGGCCATTTGTGGCTCTAAAGCAATAGGCTAATGCTATATTGTATAAAGTTGTATAAATAAACGTGAAGTGCCTTGACAGCAGTGCTGAATCGTAGAGCTGGTGAAAACATCCATATCGATATGATAAGATCAGATGCTATCTTACAATTTTTTCATATTTTTTTGTGTATTTTCGTTATTGAGAGAAAAGCGTGCAGCACATATTCATCTAAACATCGCTCTCAACATTGCGTCAACAACTTGGCTAAGCTATTCGAGTTGGTTAACCATGATTCAGAGGAATAGTTCAGAAAAAAAATTTTCACACACTGTTTATATGAGTTTTTTTTTCTTCTGCATTTTTGAATATATATATATATATATATATATATATATATATATATATAGAGGGGAAAACCTATAAAGAGGTGCAAAAAATGATAGGCTGTTCAGCTAAAATGATCTCCAATGCCTTAAAATGGAGAGCAAAACCAGAGAGACGTGGAAGAAAACGGAAGACAACCATCAAAATGGATAGAAGAATAACCAGAATGGCAAAGGCTCAGCCAATGATCACCTCCAGGATGATCAAAGACAGTCTGGAGTTACCTGTAAGTACTGTGACAGTTAGAAGACGTCTGTGTGAAGCTAATCTATTTTCAAGAATCCCCCGCAAAGTCATGGATCAGTTTGCATATGTTAAAATACTTGAAGAGGTCATGTTGCCCTATGCTGAAGAGGACATGCCCTTGAAATGGTTGTTTCAACAAGACAATGACCCAAAACACACTAGTAAACGGGCAAAGTCTTGGTTCCAAACCAACAAAATTAATGTTATGGAGTGGCCAGCCCAATCTCCAGACCTTAATCCAATTGAGAACTTGGATTAATAACAATATCAAAAATGCTGTTTCTGAAGCAAAACCAAGAAATGTGAATGAATTGTGGAATGTTGTTAAAGAATCATGGAGTGGAATAACAGCTGAGAGGTGCCACAAGTTGGTTGACTCCATGCCACACAGATGTCAAGCAGTTTTAAAAAACTGTGGTCATACAACTAAATATTAGTTTAGTGATTCACAGGATTGCTAAATCCCAGAAAAAAAAAATGTTTGTACAAAATAGTTTTGAGTTTGTACAGTCAAAGGTAGACACTGCTATTTTTTTGAACACACCCCTTTCAACTAATTGCCCAATTGCACAGCCTTAAGAGCGTGCATATCATGAATGCTGGGTCTTGTTTGTTTTCTGACAATCTACTGAACCTACTGGTAACTTGTTTGCCACGTAGCAATAAAAAATATACTAAAAACCTTGATTATTCTGGTTAGTCACATTGTACTGCTATTATTTTGAACAAGACTGTATATAAACATCATTAGAGAACTTTTGAATACTGTCCTCTCTGGCCTCTCATGAACGTGAAAGGAAAAGTAGGAAACCAAAACTAAGGGAGGAACCACTAAAAGAAAGCTTTGCGTGAGAAACAAACTGATAAATATGGCACCAATCGCCACTGGTTCTTCCATCCCTCGTGATAAAACATGATATATGTCAAACCTGATGCAGCACATCTAATGGCAACATATTTCAGTTTGTTTCTCACGCAAAGCTTTCTTTTAGTGGTTCCTCCCTTAGTTTTGGTTTCCTACTTTCCTTTCACGTTCATGAGAGGCTATAGAGGACAGTATTCAAAAGTTCTCTAATGGTGTTCATACAAAAGCGTGATGCCCAGTCTCAGGGAAGAACTTGCCTCTGGCTGGCATCTGCTGATTAGGATGTTTTTTCCTAGTTGATCAAAGGTGGAAGAGTAGCATCGGCTGCTCTTGAGGACAGCAGCTTCTCTTTGAACGTGGGACCAATCCACACAAAAAAAAAAAAAAACAAGCACGCACACAATTTCTTTTTATACCTTCATCACTACATACTCCTTCTTCTCTCTCTCCACATGCTGTGTCTAATCAGGAGTGCCGGGCTCAAGAAACGAGCTGTATTATGACTGCTGTAAGGAACCCTATCCAGATGTAACATTTGTGGTGACCATGCGGAGGCGGACACTCTACTACGCCTTGAACCTTCTCGTTCCCTGTGTCCTCCTTTCATCCATGACCTTGCTTATCTTCCTTCTGCCTGCCGACTCCGGAGAGAAGATCTCACTAGGTATTATGAAAGAAAAAGATTATCTATGTTTTATAAATAAACATGAATGAATGAATGAGAATATGTTTGAATATCCTTAGCCTTGCCAATGTGTCGTCGCAAAATGGAGGGTAGGGACATGCAAAAGAAAATGTGTAGGTGCTCATTTCAAAGACATCGCCTGATTGTGTCATGTCAAATGAACTCTTGGTTCACATCAAGGGCTTTTATCCATCTTTTTTTCACCCTCTGTCAAGAGACCTTTACCATCAAAAAGCACACAGTTCAAAGGAGAAAAATCAGTCATTTGAGATGGAATTGAAGGAACTTTATATATGACTGTCAGGAAAGGTGAAGAGGCGTGAACTGAAGGGTATTCACAATATATTTAAGTGGAGAAGCAAAAAGACAAGCTTAGAGCTACCCAAGAGAAAGGAAATGAGGCAGTTTCCTCAATTCAAGAATGCGTATCACTGCAAGCATGGTGAAGGGAAGTGCTTTGCTGTACACTCATATGGGCAATTAATCTATTGATGTAATTAAAGCAGGGATGAGTCAATGTGTGTGAGAGAGAAAGAGAAAGAATGCAGTGCACTTTCCAGGAACCAGGCCTGCAATATTGAAACATCTTTGATTGACTAAGTATCAGAACCTAGTTTTAGAATAGACTTAAAAAAATGTTTTTGATGTTTTAAGAAGCATGTATATTTAAATGGATAATTCACCCAAACATAAAAAATACTCACCCTCATGTTGTTATAAACTGGAATGACTCTTCTGTGGAATATTTTATATATATTTTGGAGAATGGTGGGAACCAAACAGTTTTGGTTGCCGTTGATATCGATTAGATCCATTATATGGACAAAAACACAATGGAAATCATTGGGAACCATCTTTTATGTTCCACAGAAGAAAAAATTCATACAGGTTTGGAATGACATGAGGTTGTTTGGACTATCCCTTTAAGAAACAATAACCTTCTCTACCTCAAAGTGATAATTATTAATAATATTACTTAAAAAAACACAATGTTAATTTAATGAATGTAATAATACAAATAATTTATTATTTTGCTTTTCTACATCAGTTCAATGAATCGCTGTTTTTGACCAAATCGGATGAGTGAATGTTTCAGTGACTCATTCATCCTCACAATGTAGCCTCATAGTCTCATTTGCCAGAGTATTTGTGACAATAATTTTATTGAGTGTTCATTATGCCAAGATAGCACTTATAAATCTGAGCAAAAACATATGTAAGAGGAGGGAGGTGGCGTGAGAGAGCGGAAGCAGATTTAAACAGCAGATAGAGATGGATGGATTGTGTGTGTGGTGAGAGAGGAGGGAGAGATGGATAGCAGCCGGAGAGGGAGGGAGATGACTTGAACTGAACTAAAGAGCAATTGAGGAAGAGAAATGGCCTGATGTAATTCACTTTATGTATCACTCCATCAAACCCTGCACTGCCGTCCAATCAGATCCAATCAAATTCTGTCAAGATGAGTTACATCCAATAAGAAGCTGTGTTTGGGTTTCTTATGTAGTGCCAATGTCGCACATAACTAGAGATGCTGTATAACTATGCATTTATTTTAGTGAGCTGATATTGATTTTTCAGTGGCAGACGCTGATATCTAGACTGCAGGGTTGGAGATTTAATGCCTACTATATATATATATATATATATATGCATGTTTGAGCTTTTTAACTGAAACTTGCACTAAAGTCTAGAGATGCACACAAGTAATGATTGTTTTTAAGGTGATTTATACTTTACTTACTTACTCACTCACTTAACTTTTAATTTATAAAAAGGACAATTCTTAACATAAATGTTTCCATTTCATGTATTGTACTGGATTTAGCTCAAAGCTAATTTTCACCCGCAGTCCTATAAAAGCTACTTAAGAGATTGTTCACCCCAAAATGAAAAGTACCCCATGATTTACTCACCCTCAAGCCATCCTAGCTGTATGACATTCTTCTTTCAGACAAATACAATCGGAGTTATAATAAAACATGTTCTGGCTAATCCAAGCTTTGTAATGACAGCCAAAAATTTGATGCCCAAAAAGTTCATCCATCCATTATAAAAGTAATCCATATGGCTCCAGGGTTAATAAAGGCCTTCTGAAGTGAAAAATACCTAGCTTCCGTATTCAACGTATGAAAAAAGTGTAAAGGTGGGCGTACAATGTGCGAATTCGGAGAGATATTGCACATGCCATGAGGACGTTAACTTGATAAATCGCATCAAAGCAGCTGGTACACGGCACGAGTGTATTGCACAGCAAGCCGGCGGCAATCACACAAGCATTCGCGCTAAACACAGAGTCTGGAGCTTTCAATGTTTCTAAAAAAAGAAAGAAAAATTATTTGTGTGCAAATTATTTTTTGAAAAGCAGAGAACAGCAGCCATTCCTTTCAACAGAAACAACCAGGGAGAGAGAGGGTGTGTGCGTGTGTGTGTGTGTATGCACGCTGTGTGGTTGCAGCCACCGAGATATAGCCTAATAATACTCATAGATCTAGCCTATGTGACGTGGTTGTGCATTGTTTTGGCAATAGAGAACAGCCATACGCTGGTGAAAATCGGGCTGATCCCCAAATTATTTTGACATGATTGAAAATGATTGTAAGCTCGGGAGATGCTCGTGATTCCTCGCACATGCTGCGAGCCGCGACCATACGAACATCCACGATGTCCACGCGATTTTTCCAGAAAGAAAAACAGCAAAAATTCCACTGTGTATACCTGGCTTAACTTCAAAATGCTTAAGCTACGTCTGACATCATAATTGTGCCAGTTTCATAAATTTGACTACAGAAGGTGGTCTGCCAGAAGCTAGATATTTTACTTTAAAACGTGGTAAATATGGATAGAAACAAAAACAAGGCCATTATTAACCCCCGGAGTCGTGTGGATGACTTTTATAATGGATGGATGCACTTTTATGCGATCAAATTTTAGGCTGGCATTATAATGCTTGGATTAGCCAGGATATTTTTTAATATTAACTCAGATTGTGTTCATGTAAAAGAAAAATGTCATATACACCTAGGATGACTTGACGGTGAGTAAATCATTGGGGTATTAATTTATTATAAATTTAATTTTTGAGTGAACTATCCCTTTAATTGTCCTTATTAAACGAAGGCCTAATCCTGACTTAATCTAAGCCCTGTCTGTGAAACCAGACCTAAATTTTATGTTTCTGATTATGTAATGTTGTAGACATGATTTATTGTAAATAAGAGATACAATTCTTAAATAAAATTCATTTCATACAGTTTGATATACTCAATTAAAAAAACTGTAAATGTTTAAAAACGGACAAATATTGACCAATTAACCATCTTGGAACAACATATCAGAAAAACAACTGTCTATATAGTAATTTGTGTAGAATTCATTATATCCAATTACATGTATGTTTCATGAAGTCCATTTCTCTTTTTATACCTATTCACAGGTATTACTGTGCTACTCTCATTAACAGTCTTCATGTTGTTGGTGGCAGAGATCATGCCAGCAACCTCAGACTCCATCCCGCTAATAGGTAAAGCATGCATGTCCATTTTTTTTGCATATTTAACGCACATATTTTTTCCTCTGTATTTTGTACAGTATATTTCAGTATGTTTCTGCCCCACTTAGTTAATTTGCAAATAAAAAACACAGGGCTTTTTAAATATGTGAGTCTTTGAACTTAATGATATGTAAAACGAAGTGCATAAGGATGTATAGTTTGTGTGTGCAGAACCACACACTGCACCACCGGAGTATAAATTGATCACTATTCTGTATCATGGCCAAAAGCCCTGGACTTGGCAACCATACGCTTGGCTTCTCATAGTAATTTGCAACATGAATCGTAAAAGACCGTTAACTGGAAATGATGGGCAGGTCAGGAGAGAGAAGCAGGAGAAACATAAAAATGAAACAGACCTAGACATAGCGATGATCCTCTGAGAGAAAAAAAGCAATTCACCCCACATTCTCTTTTCCCATCCTCTGGTTTATAGGCCCTCAGAAGCCGCAAGGATGTAATCTGCAGAAATGCGTTTGCTGGAAGAGTGTTCCCCCACCGCGCTTTGTCTCTCCTGTCTGCTTCCCCCTCTCCTTTATGATTGAGTTTTTATGGTTCACTCATCTGTTCCTCAGTCTCCTTTTCTTCCCTGCGTCACTCTTTTATAATCAATGCCCCTTTTTTGTTACATTTGCACTGATTTTTACTAGTATGACTGGATGATTAAAAGCTATAGAGAATAATAAATGAAAAGTTTATGCATACAATTTTCTCTTCCTTTCTCTCTTTGTCTCTCTCTTAGGGCAGTATTTTGCCAGTATAATGATCATTGTTGGAATGTCAGTTATTGCTACAGTGGTTGTGCTCCAATATCACCATCATGACCCTAACGGAGGGAACATGCCAAAATGGGTACGTCTACTCACACACAAACACATACACTGTGTCTGACAAATGCTCCCCCCCACCCTTTAAGCATGCACAACAATGTCTCTTATGTCAGTTGCATTGAAAGCAGTAATTTACTTATTCAATGATAATAGAGATAAAGCCAACAGAAGGGGACTAAATGAGTAATTGGGATGCAGATGGATATAGATCTGCAATCTGTCCGCGCTGATGAATGACCGTATTTGACCGTATTCTGCGAGCCAATTAGCAGCTCAGCTGATGTGCCCCGGTCGCGCTGATCGAACCCCATTCACTTACAAAGCCAAATGCAACAACAAGAGGAAGCTGACAGGTGTATTCACTCTGGGAGACTGACATCAATTCTGCTTCAAAACTTGATTTTTACATGTTTCTGAAGAAATTGCGAGTGGTCTCATGTTCCTTTATGCACCTACCCAAATATCTAGGGGTCGGTACGATTTTTTTACATGTTTTGAAAGTCTCTAATGCTCACCCAGGCTGAATTTATTTGATTAAAAACATTAAAACTGCGTGAGTTTTGGGAAGAACTAAAATCTCATTGACCCCAAACTCCACAAAAAAAAAAGTGAATTTTCTACCACCAGACAAAAATTACATGCCTCATTGCTTAGCAAAGTAATAGCACATTTTAGCCACACGAGTGGAGGATTAATACTGAAGGTTAGAGGTTTATTTAATCCATAACTCACGGTATGAGCAATAATAACGGTGTTGTGCTTGCCTTAGCAAAACGTCCTAGGATGCTATCCTGGGATCAGCTTTTTAGCAACATTCACACCTTTGTACCTTCGGTATGTGTAGTTATTGAAAATGTCCATCAGAGCAAGGACTCAAAAGAACTCAAAAAGAAAACCCTCTTTCTCTGAACAACCTGGAATAAGCAATGCTTATACAACAGCAATCGTAGTTATCTAACGATGTAAAGAAATAAAAGAGATCCAGTTCAGAAGAAGATGCTAAAAGGGAAGGGTAAGGTGGAGAGTGATCTTGAAAAAGAAGTTTTTGCAAAACTCGTCAAACCCTCGAGGGCTTCTAGACTTGTACTTATAAAAGAAACTAAAAAGGAAAAATATTCAAGACCGTCTAGTCTTAAAGCTGTTCTTTTATTACATATATTCCGCGTGGTCTGCGATACCGCACTAGTAGCACTAATTGTGTTTATGTAGCCAAACATGCATTGGCTTGCATTCTGTGATCTTTTAATACACCAAAATATGTGTGAAGATGCCAAAAACGGCACTAGTTCCTTAAATTGCAGTTTTTCTAAAAATGATAGCAGTGCCAACCCCACTAGTCATACATTTTGCCATGCTTTATGCCTCTCCTTGGCCAGGACTTGGCAGTGCAACTAAATAATTCCAGCTTGTCACCTCTTTATCTCTCTCTGTGTCATAGTCCTTACTGTCATATGTTGCTTTTTTTAACTCCTTTCCTTCCAAAAACTTCTCTTGACTCAGCAGACACTAGCTAGTGCTTTGAAAAAAATATTGCATGGATTATTTAGCTTTTTTTTCTTAGTCAGAGCTGTATCCTTTTGTTTTGACTGTACGTGTAGAGTTTGAGCAATATATAGTTCAAAACGGCTTGACGCACTGCTGTGAAAATGCATGCTTTCTCATACATACATAACATTACCAGCTTACACTTCATTGGGGGGGATTTTACTTTTAATATTCAAAGCAAATGTTGTTTACTGAGAAAACAGGATATGGGGGAAATCTGTTTTTGAAAAGTTGGTACCATAGGGGAATAAGTAAGATTGGAGATTTATATATAGATAATATTCTTTTAGCTTAAGGGAAAAAATGTGGCATCTCCCAATCTCATGCAAACGTTTTTATAAATCTCTCTCTCTCTCTATATATATATATATATATATATATATATATACACACACACACACACTCACCTAAAGGATTATTAGGAACACCTGTCCAATTTCTCATTAATCCCCCAATCACATGGCAGTTGCTTCAATGCATTTAGGGGTGTGGTCCTGGTCAAGACATCTTCCTATCTCCTGATCAAGTTCAATCTTCTGAACTCCAAACTGAATGTCAGAAGGGGAAAGAAAGGTGATTTAAGCAATTTTGAGTGTGGCATGGTTGTTGCCAGACGGGCCGGTCTGAGTATTTCATAATCTGCTCAGTTACTGGGATTTTTTCATGCACAACCATTTCTAGGGTTTACAAAGAATGGTGTGAAAAGGGAAAAACATCCAGTATGCGGCAGACCTGTGGGCTAAAATGCCAGGTTGATGCTAGAGGTCAGAGGAGAATAGGCTGACTGATTCAAGCTGATAAAGAGCAACTTTGACTGAAATAACCACTCGTTACAAAAAAGCATTTGTGAAGCCACAACATGCACAACCTTGAGGCAGAAGGGCTACAACAGCAGAAGACCCTACCGGGTATCACTCATCTCCACTACAAATAGGAAAAAGAGGCTACAATTTGCACAAGCTCACCAAAATTGGACAGTTGAAGACTGGAAAAAGGTTGCCTGGTCTGATGAGTCGTGATTTCTGTTGAGACATTCAGGTAGAGTCAGAATTTAGCATGATAACAGAATGTACAGAATCCTGAACATGGATCCATCATGCCTTGTTACCACTGTGCAGGCTTCTGGTGGTGGTGTAATGGTGTGGGGGATGTTTTCTTGGTGGACTTTAGGCCCCTTAGTGCCAATTGGGCATCGTTTAAATGCCACAGCCTACCTGAGCCTTGTTTCTGACCATGTCCTTCCCTTTATGACCACCATGTACCCATCCTCTGATAGCTACTTCCAGCAAGATAATGCACCATGTCACAAAGCTCGAATCATTTCAAATTGGTTTCTTGAACATGACAATGAGTTCACAGTACTAAAATGGCCCCCACAGTCACCAGATTTCAACCCAATAGAGCATCTTTGGGATGTGGTGGAACGGGAGCTTCGTGCACTGGATGTGCATCCCACAAATCTCCATCAACTGCAAGATGCTATCCTATCAATATGGGCCAACATTTCTAAAGAATGCTTTCAACACCTTGTTGAATCAATGCCACGTAGAATTAAGGCAGTTCTGAAGGTCAAACACAGTATTAGTATGCTGTTCCTAATAATCCTTTAGCTGCGTATATATATATATATATATATACATACAGGTCCTTCTCAAAAAATTAGCATATTGTGATCCAAGTTCATTATTTTCCATAATGTAATGATAAAAATTAAACTTTCATATATTTTAGATTCATTGCACACCACCTGAAATATTTCAGGTCTTTTATTGTTTTAATACTGATGATTTTGGCATACAGCTCATTAAAACCCAAAATTCCTATCTCAAAAAATTTGCATATCTAATTTAATCATCAGTCTAAAATAATTTGATATACTTTTTAAACATAAAATATGATGTTTATTTTTAACATTTATAAATAACCAAGATTTGCTGTTAGAATAAAAAGGCAAAATGTAACGTGCAAAATGACAATACATCAATAAAACATGTGTAAAATGTTTATACGACACCATTGCCCATTTTCTTTTACACATTTCTCCCTCTTCATCTTCCTTCTCTTAGGTTCAGGTAGTTTTGCTCCAGTGGGTGGCCTGGTTTTTGCGCATGAAGCGTCCAGGTGAGAGCGAAGACCCTGAGCGGCCTCCTTGTGCCCCCCACTTACGGCGTTGCTCTTCAGGTTCCCAGAGCGGCAGCCTGCCAAACGCCCCCGGTTCCGCCTCTGCAGATCTCCATCACCACCACACGTCCTCAACGCTCCACCCGCTTCATCCTCAGAGCCTCCTTCAAGCCGCCGCAGCAGCTGGGCACACACATCATCTCCACAACCAAACCAACAGCGCCAACAACAATGGCAACCTGCTCTACATCGGGTTCTCCAGTCTGGATGAAGCTTCGCCGCCGTCCTTGCTCGCCGAGTCCATGCAGAGAAACAGCATGTCGGGCGGCCCACGTCCTGCATTGGTGTCGCCCCCAGCGGTTGGCTCCAGTCCTCCACCTCACCTGCCCTCACAGTTCTGCAGCCCTCCGCCGCCTCCCACGCCCAATCTGGAGGCCACGGGTTGTCCGAGCACCGTGTCCGGCGGTGGCGGAGGCTGTTCCTGTTCGGGGACCAGCAGCGGAGGAGACCCACAGCTTCAGGCTATTTTAGAAGAGATCCGCTTTGTTGCCGATAGATTCCGTGGACAGGACGAGAACGATAGCGTGGCCGAACAGTGGAAGTTTGCTGCAGCTGTAATTGACAGACTTTGTCTGGTGGCGTTCAGTGTTTTCAACATCATCTGCACCATCTCCATTCTTATGTCAGCACCTAACTTTGTGGAGGCAGTTTCTAAGGACTTCATCTGATGGCCGCGTTGAAAGAGAACGTGAATTCGGGAAACTTGGGTTTGACCGTAATTGGGAAGTATTTTTTCTCCTCAAAACAGTGACTCAGCTTTTTTTCCCCAAGACTGTGTTTGGAATAATTCAGGATCCCAAGGTCTGAATCGAGAATGCTTCTGAATGGCTAATATCCTGGAGATTTAAGGCCCACTCAGACATCTCAGACTGAACTTTGTTGGTGGAACGCTAAAGACCATCATCGAAAAGTGTTTGTAAATGACAAAGGGGTTGGTTCCCTATATGGTTAAAATGTTCGGCTGTGGAATGAATGAAAAACGAAACATAAAAAAAAGTGAAAACACTGATTAATGACCTTTCAACTGTGTCAAAACGCCTCGACATGAGGAATGGCCAGTCGTGTTACTCAAACTTGTGTGACATTGTACATCTAACATCTAGCACAGTACAAAACTTCTCTATGATGTCAAAATATATTTTGGTAACATTCATCTACGGGTAGGCGAGGAGAGAGGGAAGGATAGATCAGAAGAGACAGAGAGAAATATTGATAATAGTTGCAGACATGCTGTGAATGGCTCGTATGAACCCAGATCAAAAATGCTCTTCTTAAAAAATGAAAAAGGCGCTCGTTTCAAGGACAGATGGGACGACTGCTGGAGGGTTTGAGTGGATCAGTTAATGTAGAGATACAGAAGTGAAAGATGGAATACCCCCCTGACGTGGACAGAGATGTAGACCGATGGAGAGATTAGGGCCTCACAGGAAGACGTGGCAAGAGCAGAACAAGGGTAATGAAAGACAAAATGAGACAGAGTGTATTAGAGAAAGAGACACAGTCAGCGCAAAACGAAAGAAGGATGGGACGAAGAAGTGGATCAGACAAGTGGATAAGAAAATGAAAGAGTGATAGGGGAATTAGAGAAGGATGGACAGAAACAGACAGAGAAGGCAGTCGGGGGTAAGTGAGACTCAGCAACATTTACTGGCAAGAGGAAGTATGGCTTCGCTGTCGGAGAGAAATAGCACATCATGCCCCAAAAAGCCAAACAGTGAGTGCATCTGTCACAAAACAGACGAGAAGAGAAAAACACAATGCAGTAAGGAAGACGGGGAGAGAGTGTGGGAAGAAAGAGTAATAATCCCCTGAGACGTACTGGAGAAATGGCACAAAGACAGTGGAGACATGGGTAGAATCTTATATCTCCCTTCCTCTCTCCCGTCATCTCTGTGAAATGACAGGCAGTGTGTGGTGTTCTCAAACAGCAGGGATGATCTTCTGCATATCTAAGTAGGTGCAGAGCCACAACCATAGTAACTGTGTCCTGGTTCTCTACTGTCACTTAAAGGTGCAGTAAGCCAGTTTGGAAAAATGCTGTTGAAAAGTGGCACCAAAACACACCTGTAGCCAGTCAGCAGTAAGAGACGTATACACATAATGGTGGAGAAGAGAGATCTCAGTGCACAAGACAGACATGACTTTAGAAAGAGAAAAAGGCCAGGGTAATATAACTATAAAAGAAGGGTTACGATCAGGCAAGAGGTAGGACCTGCGTTAATATCGGAGAAGCTGTCCAGCGCTGGAAAGGGGGAAGGCCTGCAAAATGGACGCCAAAGTTGCTTTATTTCTTCTTGATACGTGAGTAATGTTGGTTTTGCTGTGTTGGTTTTGCTGTGCTTGAATATACTTGTGTTATCTTTCGCTTGTTTGTTCATTTGCATTATTATTTTTATAAGCCTGGAACATCTAAATCTCCTCCACCATCCATTTCAACCGTCGGCTCCCAAACTGTGTGTCCGACAAGTGAGATGATGCATTAGATGATAATGTTTTTTCTTTTGGTTCCCCTTGTAGTGATCACTATAATGCCTTAATATTGTGAGATCTGTAATTTGGGATGAAAGAGTTTACTTTGCCATTGGAGGAGTCGAGGAGCTAAATAACAATTAGACATTTAACCTGAATTATTATAGTCACATAGTCAAATTGCTTTCACTTATTGAAGACATCATACCCTCGGGCGGCAGGCACATGGGCAGATTCCGCCAGACGTTGCACAGCGTGTATGTGAATGTGGGGGTGGAGGCATCAAGATAGGGGTGTGGTCCTTGTGTGTAGGGGTGTGTTTGTTTTGGTGATTTTAAATATCAACAGCGTTTACCAGAATTTACTTACTGCACCTTTAAAAAAAAGGATATGAGCTACAAATTTTCTTGGTCTCTTGTTCCTGCTTACACACACAGTGTCCTACAAATGTTTGGAAATGTCTTGGGTAAAATGGGGGTTTGCACAATATAAAAGGGTTAGTTCACCCAAAAATGAAATTTCTTTCATTAATGACTCACCCCAATGTCGTTTCACACCCGTTAGACCTCTGTTCATCCTCGGAACACAGTTTAAGATATTTTAGATTTAGTCCGAGGCCTTTCTTTCCTTTTGAATGCAAGTGCCCACTTGCTGTCCACGTCCAGAAGGGAATGAAAACATCATCAAAGTAGTCCATATCAGTTGGAAGACTCATTTAAAGCGTTGACAATACATTTTGGTTCAAAGATAACAAAAAATATGACTTTATTCATATTTTGTCTTCTCTTCCGTGTTCCTCAAATAAAGAATCAAACGGTCATAATTCAAGATTCGGATCCGTGTGTCAAACTGCTGAAATCACGTGACATTGGCGATATGAATCACGAATCAATTTGCTGATTCGCGACCGTTTGATTCTTTATTTGACGTTTGAAAACAAACGCGGAAGAGAAGACAATGCTGAATAAAGTCGTATTTTTTGTTATTTTTGGACCAAAATTTATTGTCGACACTTCAAAAGAGTCTAACTAACCAACTGATGTCACATATGGACTACTTTGATGATGTTTTCATTCCATTCTGGACGTGGACAGCAAGTGGGCATACACTTAAATTTAAAGGACAGTATGGGGTATGTTTACACGTACACATTTTTTTAAATGAATCCTCATATCTGATGACATACCTGATTTTCCAAGTCTAAAAGGAAAGGTCAGCTAATAAACACAGCTAATAAATACATTTGTAGTGAATGCAATAAGAATGTCATGAACAAATTAGACTCGTGGATAATTATAACTGGCCTTGTAATAACACAATTTACCTTATCATCTTAGTTTCTCAACTGAATCTTGAGGAATAGCTTGTGATCTCAAAAGAAATAAACAAATTCTTCTTTCTCTTTAACTTTATAAAAAATCTTAAGATTAAGCTCGAAAACACTCCCATCATCTGTAGTAATGACGCAAAACGTTATATCTATACCATAAACTGTAGTGTGTAATTATTATTTTTGCAAAGTTCCTTAAGGATTCCTAAACATTATGATTCACAAATTAATTTCCATGTGCATAACATGTTTTTAAAACAAAACTTGAGCCAGTGAATTCCAAACTGGAGAAAGCCTTTGCGATAATGTTACTGGAGCCACTGTGAATGTAATTGTAATTTTTGTCTTGATGACATAGCTTAAAAGAAAGCTGTTATGTCATAAGAGGTTCTTTAGCAAATATTTAGTAAATATTCATTCTTATCAACTGACCAGTTCGTAAGAAGTAAAACGAGACATAGATATACACACATTTGTATAACGTAAAATGCATGTAAACATGCATCATGGTACTGCGCATGTGCGGAAGGTATTTTTCAGTCTGATTGAGAAAACCAGATTCATGCCTTTACATGCTTTTTTTCTTTCAAAATTTCAATCAAAGCCCAATGGGATCAATTGATGTGTTTACATGAAAGCTTTTCATGTAATTTTTTGATTATAAACGGATTCTTTGGGTGCATGTAAACATAGCTGTTGTGTGACTTTTGGATGTATACAGGTCAACACAAACTCTAAAAAGAGACATATCAGTAAATAATATATTAAAGAGGCTATATGTAGAATTCAGAAACCCTTGTTATTAGTGACACCATTGGCCGTTAACTGAACTGCAGCCAGCAATTTGCTCGTGCTAGCATTTGTGCACACTAAGGGTGCTTTCACATTAGTACTTTTGGTGCGCACCCGGGTTCGATTGACGTCAGAGCTCTGTTCATTTGGATGATGTGAACGTGGCCTTCCGAACTCGGTTGCGCACCTGCGAACCGTACTTCCCGAGTCCGCTTAAAAAGGTGGTCTGGGGTTCGTTTCATGTGAACTCTGGTACGGTTCGTTGCTGATGTGAACGCAATCTTACTAAATCGTGGAAGTGAACCGCTATTAATGACGTATGATTTGATAAAAGACTATAGTTTGAATGAATCCATTTTGTTTGCACGGCACGTTGACATTACAGTACAGAATAGCTCTTTTGGGATTATCCAGAATTAATTTCATGTGTCACTGAATGCAAGAGAGGTTCTTTGGAGTGTGCATAGCCATTACATCCTTTGGGTTTTCCCGAGTCCTTTACATAAAAATAAGTCTACAGGCTTTCACAGGCAACACCAGAGAAGGTCTCTCTTTTTAAGTTCCATTCAAGGTTTTCGCATATTGGCATTACCAAAGCGATTAATAGATGAAAATTCTTACATATAAGCCCCTTTAATTAATTCAGAACATACTTGATCTGTTTTTAACCTGTTTTCTGATTGGTCTGTGTTGATCAGTAAAATTGTTCTGACTTCAAAAAATATAATAACAATAAAAGTTGTAATTACAAAGTAATCCTGTTATTGGGCATCAGGTCTTAACAATAACTGCAAGTTAATATAATCCTTTAATGCCAAGAAATGACTAAGAAAGATTAAAAACCTTTTTTGCCTTTGGATAAAAATATGTTTTTGCGATCTTCTGCACTGCATTTCCATATTAATGTGCTAGATTGACGTGTTTGACCTTTGTACTCACGCTTCACATCCTTTTTAGTGTCAAACACGAGTGCTGCATTTTTAGAATGCCGTGTCACGTTAAAACTTCAAATTTACGTATGTTTTACTTGCAAAATTGCACTTTTTGAAGGGTCTCTTTGGGTGTTTTCAAACTTTTGGAGGGCACTGTATGAGGGCAAGGTGACTGAGTGGGTAGCACTGTTGCCACACAGCAAGAAAGTCATGTCCCAACTGAGCCAGGAGGTCTTTCTGTCTGGGGTTTGCATGTTCTCCCCGTGTCCACAATCCAAAAACAAACAGTAGGTGTATTTAATTGTTTGTTGGTGTGAATGAGAATGCAAATGTGTCCATGTGATGGACTGGCCATCTGTCTAAGGTTTCATCAGCTTGTGGCTATAGGCTCCAGCATAGGGGTTAAGGAAGCAATTTGGAAAATTCATGGATGTATGAACTTAAGGCAGAATATTACTATTAGCTATATTAAGCTTTCAGTTGGTTTGTCAATATTTTTGCCTATACTTACAACATAAAGGAATAGTTTCATCCTACTATGGGTCAGAGTTCACCATTCCGCTGACTTTCGACTCTCCTGAACATGCATACGACCGTTGACGAAAGGTAGTTTTATAGTTCAAGAAGTTTTAAATATGGATATTTGTTTTTACAAAAACCCATCGCTTCGCTTCAGAAGGCCTTTATTAACCCAATGGAGTCGTATGAATTACATTTATGATGGATGATGAGCTTTTTGGAGCTTCAAGAACTCTGGCACTATTCAATGCCATTACAATGTTGGGAAGAGCCAGGATATGAATAAATATCACTGATTGTGTTTGACCGAAAAGAGAAAGCCATATAGACCTAGGATGTCTTGAGTAAATTATGGGATAAATTTCATTTTTGGGTGAACTATTCCTTTAAAGTTGTTGCTAGGTGTGTAATTTCTGCTGCACCATACATAAATGAAATAAAGACCCCCATGAACATTCCCCCCCATCTGCCATTGTTTGGGCAAACAGCTACCCCTGCCCCAAACCAGTACCAATATTTAGGAGTGCCATGACGTACAGGGCATA
Source organism: Pseudorasbora parva (assembly GCF_024679245.1). Taxonomy (NCBI): domain Eukaryota; kingdom Metazoa; phylum Chordata; class Actinopteri; order Cypriniformes; family Gobionidae; genus Pseudorasbora; species Pseudorasbora parva. The sequence goes on from NC_090190.1 coordinate 33,324,153, forward strand.
TTAAATGGGGAAAGACCAAACTCTCCTACATTTTGGTTAATATTATGTTTAATGTTTAATTTGTTTTAATAAATTGAGCTTCTCTTGCTAAAATCATGCACAAATGTATCTGTAAGTAAGAGTATGTAATCAAACAGGAGATGCCTCTAAAAAGTGATTGGCTGATTTAACTGAGGCGAGAGTCATTTGATTGCTCCTGTACATTTGAAAGCAGTATAAGATGACGTACGTGTTCAGGGAAACTGTTTTTTTCAATTGCGTCTGGTGGTTCTGGTTGTGTAGAAATGACATACCTCACCAAGTAGTAAATAAAGTAGACTTTTTCTTTGAAGATTGAGTAGTTATAGTTGAGTTTGATAGAAAACATGGCTATTGTGTTGTTGAATTTGAGTCTTGTTATGTGGCTTATTCAGCTAAGAAATTGACAGAAATATAGAAATAGAGTTGCAGATGAACAATTCACAGTGAAGGTGAATTAATGACTGAAGCATATTGTCGTTTTTGCACTGAATGGACTGTATACTGTTCTAAATCTGACTCCGGGGCCCGTACATCTTTCAGGTAAATTTTTATGATGAATTCTTTTCCTGTTTCCTGCTAAACATTTCTGGTGACAGCACATATGTGGTCCTTACAAACAGTTCTGGTTTTCATTGCAAGTACAACTTTATTGCTAAAGTCATTATGGCAATTAGTGGTTGTTATGGTATTAATTAAAGTTCATCCAAAAAAACACGCTGCCAAAAGATTGCTGCTGCTCGCTGTGCTCTTATGAAATGCCAGCCATCTCATCTTAATGGGGGACCAAGCAAATTACTTTCAAATCTCTCTCTCTCTCTCTCTCTCTCTCTCTCTCTCTCTCTCTCTCTCTCTCTCTCTCTCTCTCTCTCTCTCAGATGCAGATACAAATGATTTCCCATCTTTGAATAAAGTATTCTTTAATAATATGCAGTCTGTGCTTCGTCATTTCATGGCTGGCTGTTGTTTAAGGAAAATGACAGAGCTGAAAATAAGATGGGGAAATGTGACAGTACTGATGCAAAATGAGAGACGCGTATAGAGCTGTGCCTGTACACTCATTTTGAAAGGATCCTATTATGCTTTTTCAACTTTCTTTATTGTGTAATGTTACTGTTTGAGCGCGAAAAACGTCTGCAGTCACTACAAAGGGAGTTAATCTCTAGATCAGTACTGTTTCTGAACTCTGAACGCCTCAACTGTAGTCTTCAGTTCTCTTCTGAGAATTTACACATCACAATATTCCTCATTTAAATCATTCCTGACCAAGGTATATGTAAAAAAACTGGTTGAGTTGCGTGTCCAAGAGACATGTCCACCTCGGTACAAGTTGGGCTTGCACATCATTTGGGTTGATCAGCTTGTTCTTCTCGAGTCGTCGGACTCTGGCTCAAACTGATTCGGCAAAACTGATGCCATAGTTAGCGTAGTCTCCGGAAAATCTCCGGAGCCGATTCTCTCCGATTATGGTAAGGGATATTACATTTACGACACATACTTTAGGCTCTATTTTAACGATCTAAGCGCACGGCACAAGTGCAGTTAGGAGGTGTCCGAATCCACTTGCTAGTTTAACGATGGGAAAAATGGTTGGCTTAAAATAAAAAAAGCAAAAATAGCAAATAAAAATAAGTCGTTTTCAGTTGCCCAAAATAACATGACAACAATGCGCCTGAACACACCTCATTTTCAGACCAGCACAACCATGGGCGAACAGATGGGAATTTGCTATGTAAATAATGTGGTGCTGGATGTAAAAATGATAACTGCGTCAGGTTGAAACCTGCAAAAAACTCTTGCATCACGACCTGTCGCTGCATTGCGCTGGGCGTATGATAGGGACCTTTAAGTGGAAAACAAATCACAACAGACTAATAACCAGCTGAACAATCAGAAATTATAGTTTTTTTTTTTTTTTTACATTAAATTATGTAAATGTATTAGAAGTCTCCTAAACAAAACTATGTAGGCCTACCTGCAAATGAGGATAATATTTTGATATATTTTTGTGTTCATATTATTTCCTATGATTCGATTAATATAGAAGCAGGTCATCTAAATAAATAAAAAATCAGTTCGCTTTTATGAGACGTGTCACTAAACAACAGTGAAGCAAACCTCATGCGAGAGATTGAATTTCTATATCCTGCAGGAGTTGTAGCATGCTGTATGATAGTATGCTATTCAGAGTCTCTCAAGTGTGACATGACGCATTGCAATGTCTGTCATATCGTGAAGTAGATGAGGGACTAAAGTAGACCTGTTTTCTGCTGACGTGCGGTCCCGGCTGGACAAGGTTTTAATTGATCACTCGTTCATGAAGGAGGGATGGAGCAAGGGAGGGTGGAAAGTTAATGGTGGGGAGAGAGGGCAGAGTCTCAGGCCTTGAGTGGATTTACGAGGGAAAGCAGTCCCACATTGCTTATGCCTCCCTCAAAACGGCCTGAACTGCCAAAACATCACAAGCAACATGTTACTAACTACAAAGACATGTAACTAAATATGGGATTATTAGATTTTGATGTAATTATATTAACATTCTACATATAAATCAAGGGCAATAAAGCAATACATTTTTTATTTCTTCTCAACGATTTATTTAAAAGGTACACTCATACCTTTTAAATCGGGGGGGGGGGGGGGGTATTTTTCTTTGATTCATCATAATTAATTGCCATTAAAAACGTTATATATATATATATATATAACCTTTTTATCTTTTTAGGCCAGTATCACTGATAGTAATACAGCTTCTGATGTCTCTATTAAATAATATTTAATTCCCACTTAAATGAAATAAATAACACATTAACATTTATTAAGCTTAAAAAAATATAATTTTTAATTTAAGTGAATTAAAAAAAAAAATCCTCACATAAACCCATAATACATTTCATTTTTTCCTGTGCTCAAGAACTTAGAAAGTAGGAAGTATACATACATTTTTTATCTGTTTGCACTGCATAAGTTATGAATTATATATAGATTAATCCTTATTAAAGGGTGCTAAAGTTATTTAGTCAAGCAGAGCATATTTAATGAGCAATTGCTTTTGGTCTTTACATCGTCATTATAAGTGTTTACTTTTACTTTAAAAGATCTTCCGCTGTCGCACATGATGCGTATCTCACCCACGTCTCGTTTTCTCACACCTCTTTAAACTCATTTAAGACGTTATTTAACTTTTTAAAGGCTGCTCTTATGAAGAAACTTAACAAAACTGGTATCTTGGCATAATTGTGTGTGTTATTGTTCGTTAAAGAGCGAAAGGACTTGAATCTGGGCGTTGTGTGAGTTTTTCATACAGCACGTTCTCTTTGTCTTGTCGCTCTTAAATGGTTTAAAAGCATTTGCATGAATAAACTTGTGATCATATAATGTAACACTAGTCAGGGGATTACAGAAAATAAATATTTACCAGCTGAGTATTCTCCCGTTTCTAGTAATGATGGTTGATACAACTTCCCGCGCCCTGCGCAGATATCAACAGAGCAACTAGGTTGCCAGGTCGAGGCCAAATGGTTTGAAATTTGTGTGATGTGTCGAGTCGGCGTTTCATAAACAATCTGGATTCTGGCAACTGAACAACCTTGAAAAAACATATTTGTGATTATTCAAAGATCGAGGTTTGGGCCATACAAATTGCGGGAGATTTCCGGGAGAAATTACAAAACGGGAGGGGGGTGGGAGATGGGTGAAATACGGGAGACTCCCAGCAAAAACGGGAGTGTTGACAGGTATGGGTGCACTATGTACTTTTGGCTCTCTAGCAGTAAAAAAAACTAAGCTGTATGCATTTAGCGGAAGAACCATAGACTGTAGAAAAATGGACGTGGTGTCCGTGTCGTCACTCGTAGGTTTTTGAAGAGCATTTTTGAAACCTGACGATAGGAAGAACGGACCGTCGCCATTTTGGCAGCACGTCACTCCCGGATAACCGAAAATGGGCAAAGAGGCAGGACTTGGTGGAGGTGCCTGGTTGCTGAAACCGCTCCCTCGCCTAGCTCAAACATAGTGGCTGTCACCTCTCACTCAAGTTACCACGCCCTTAATTATGCAGAACTTTAAGTCTTAATATAATTTAAACGGATGAGTTTATATAAAAATGTCATCACCCTCACAGTTGTCATGAAGGACAAAATTGGCTATATAGACCAAAACACTTTTTGTACCAGGCTGTAGACATATTTTTTTCTCCTGTAAAGTTGGGCATTTTACCATGAGGAGTTACAGATTTGACTCCCTTTTGGAGTCGGCCAGTCAATGAATTGCAGTTTAAGTCACTTTCATGTTGATTTTAAGAGAGACTTGGCACTTGGAAAGAACATTGTTTTTGCTTGTGCTTTGGCACCGCATGACTGTTCAGATGAAAATGTTTTTTTCTAAAAAATAATAATAATAAAAAACACACAGAAGAGAGATTATCATACTTCTCATAAAACATTCACTGCTTGACTTAAGAGATATAACCAGTTTAGATGAAAAAGATCTCAAAGCTGACTAGCTGAAGATGTTTCTGTAGCTATATCTATTAATAGACAAGGTGCTTCCTTGAAATTAAATTCCAGTACAGCACTACAACAGTGTTGAACTTTGTTAAAGAGCCACATATAGAAATGTATCTGTTCAATAAAATACCTCTCACCTAATGAGTAATAAAAACGGCATATCTGCATCGCTTTTACATTTCATATCCCTCAGTTCTTGCCATCTCCAAAAAGCAAAGGCAATGTTGATTGTCGTTTATTAAAACAAGTTACATAGTGTACCTTTAATATTGTATAAAAGCTTTAGCACATCCGTCTTTGATAAAATGTATTCATGCAATAATATTTTTATTTATTTATGAATGAATAAATATCATTGTTTAAGAATCTCTTAACCAATTATCTTTAACTACAATTATCACAATGGGAATTTCACTAAAACTTGCTTTGTGACAGTAAAAGTTGTAAATGAAGCTGGTTAAGTAGGAAAAAAAGCACTAGTATTATGATTTGGCATGTGGAACTTTATGACTTTTTATTCACAAATTTAACATTTTTTTACAGTGCAGCTTCTAACCCAAAATGCTGATGCTTTGACACCGTTTTCAGGATTTTGGGCCAAAAATGAAAAGTGAATATCCATTGCTTATTTTGATTGCTATTTTGACAACCTGATGATGATATAAGCCACAATATCCCCACAGAGTTCAGTGTTTAAGAAATTCTATATAGCTCAATTTCCTATCTCAACATGCACTATGGCACTCAGTCAATGCATCAATGAATAAAGATTGCGTGTGTCTACCATTACTGCGGCAGCCATGGCTCGTCTGCCAGAGTAATTCACTCGCCTCTCTCCGTGAATGTGCTGTGCTGGCACATTGACTTGTCCAGATTTACCGTGCTCACTCAGATGGAGAAAAAGAGGATATAGGGGAATAAGAGTGGGTGTGTGTGTGTGGCAAATAAAGGTGATGGCACACATGTGTTTGCAGAGATATGGCAGAGATGATGATTATGAGCTTGAGAAGGATGGAACTAGGATTGTGTGAAGGTGAAACTAGTGTGGATTTGAGCATGAATGAGAGAACTGTGGGTAGAAGATTGATAGATTGGCATCTCAGTGTGGGCGAAAGATAAAGACATGAATGGAACTGTACAGCTCGATAGGATTTATAACTGTGTAAGATGTGTGACGGCAATGAAGGCTCAAGATGGTGCGGCAAAGTGTGAAGGCTCCTTAATGACGCTTAAATGCAGTTAAAAAAAATTAGATTAATTCAGGCAAGATAACTAGCAGGGTCTCCTCAAAGGACGTAATAATTAAAGGTACACAAACATTTACTTTCTAAAAGTGTTCATCTTGTTCCTTTTTTTCCCAGTGTCATTGACCGTTCCTCTTAGAGACAATGACATCCAAACACATACCAACCGATCTCTGAATGGCTCCTCCTGTGACGCCGTCCATGATATTGCTGGCATGTAGCCGGCGATCAATGGCTTTTAATTAACAGGGGTAGATGGGCATGATCGATAATAATGACAAGAGAGAGAGAGAGCGAGTGATTGAGGGAAAGGGATTGGGCTGTTTAGGGAAAAATAAAACAAGATATAAAGATCCAGGTCTGTAAATGAAATTGGAAGAAATTCATAAAGATAGAAACGTAGAAAGAAAGAATTGAAGTGTACTGTAAGTCAGGGGGTTCAAGCTTTTTAATGTCCAAATATGATTTATATTATTGACACTTTTTAAATGTGTAAAATATTATTTGAATTTTTTTTTTTTTTACTATGTTAAGTGGACACTGTATTTTTGGTATTGTATATGTCTAAAGAAGATAATAAATAGTGGATAGAATGAATATAGAATAAATATTTTATTCATTTCACAGAATAAAATCCCACGATGATCCCATGATTTCCATGTTTAGTATGCAGAGAAAAACATTAATAATGTTACATTTGGTTGTTTCATTTTTTAAAGTTTACATTTTAAATGTATTTTTGTAATTTATTTAACATTTATTATTATCATTACTAACAGTACTTCAAACCTAGTGTTGTAGTACTCGAGACCGGTCTTAACAGCATTTTTTTAAAGGTCTTGGTCTTCTCGGTCTCGACTGCATTTGTACTTGGTCTCGGACTTAATGGACTCTGGATTTTATCTCAAGACCAGTAAAAGACCACACCTGCAATGATAATCACTAAATTCGCTGGTGCATTGTCTAATTTAACATCATTAATGTGATTTGATGTACAACTTATTGCTTAAAATGCAATCAATAACTTCTTTGTAATGTGATTTCTTTTGTTACTGTGTGCTGCTGGGTTCAAAAGCAATGCAGCATTGTCTCAAATGCCCAAAATTTATATAAATGGCTAAAAAATTCTGAGATTTAGTTTTTTTTTAAAATATATAACAGAATATAATTAAGCAATACCACAAGAGCAAGAGAGCTGATTGCAAATGATATTGATTTATATAAACGTTCAATAAACAATAAGTTAATATTAAATGATTGCTAATTCAGCAACGTTTCACTATTAAATTAGCTTCTTTGAACAAATCGGTTGAATAAACTAATCTGTAAATGCTAAATTATGGTAATGTTTTAATGTTAAATTATCTTAACATTATTTATGAAGGTGTAATTGTACCAGTTGCAAAGATGCTTCTGTGTCATTAATTTTATTGTCAGTGGTTTGATTGGTAACAGAGCTTGTCTAACAGCAGTGTCTTACTATTCTAATTACATTTTGTAATTAAATATAAGTATATAAGTAAAATAAGTAATTTCTCAGATATATGGATCTTTTAGATCAATTTAAGGAGTGCTGGTCTGGTCTTGGTCTTGCCTTGGTCTCAACCCCACAAAGTCTTGGTCTTGTCTTGGTGTCAACCCCACAAAGTCTTGGTCTTGTCTTGGTCTCAACCCCACAAAGTCTTGCTCTTGTCTTGGTCTCAACCCCACAAAGTCTTGCTCTTGTCTTGGTCTCAACCCCACAAAGTCTTGGTCTTGTCTTGGTCTCAACCCCACAAAGTCTTGGTCTCGTCTTGGTCTCAACCCCACAAAGTCTTGGTCTTGTCTTGGTCTCGGCACACACTGGTCTTGGTCTCGGTTTAGGTGGCCTTGACTACAACACTTCCTTTTACATGTTATTTTTTATTACAATTTTTTTTTTTTTGCAACTTAAAAAAGTGTTTGTGTTGCCTTAAAGGGATAGTTCACTTTAAAATGAACTGTCATCCTTTACTCACCCTCAAGTTGTTTCAAACCTGTATGAATTTCTTTCTTCAGCTGAACACAAGGGAAGATATTTTGAAGAATGTCAGTAACCAAACAGTTAACTGGAGCCATTGACTTCCAAAGTATTTTTTTTTCCTACTATGGAAGTCAATGGCTCCAGTTAACTGTTTGGTTACTGACATTCTTCAAAAAAATCTTCCCTTGTGTTCGGTTGAAGAAAGACATTCATACAGGTTTGAAACAACTTGTGGGTGAATAAAGGATGACAGAATATTCATTTTAAAGTGAACTATCCCTTTAAAGGGATAGTTCACCCAAAAATGAACCCATGATTTACTCCCCTTCAAGCTATCCTAGGTGTGTATATGACATTCTTCTTTCAGATGAATACACTCAAGAGTTATATTAAAACATGTCCTGGCTCTTCCAAGCTTTATAATGGCAGTTAATGGCAGCCCAAAATTTTTAGACCAAAAAAAGTGCATCCATCCATTATGATAGAAATCCACACGGACCCGGTGGTTAATAAAGGCCTTTTAAAGGTTTTTGTGAGAAAAATATCCATATTTACCACGTTATATATAGCTTCCGGTGGACCGCCTTCCTTATTCAACTTATGAAGAAAGTGTAGTGCCTCTCACAGTTCAAAATGCTTACGCCATGTTCAGCGTCAACGTCGCACCAGTTACGCTTTTTTATGCTACGTATGATGTCATCATCGTGGCAGTTGTGCTTTTTTTCCGCAAGATGAATACGGAAGGTGGTCTGCCAGAATCTGGATATTTTACTTTATAAAGTTTTAAATATGGATATTTTTCTTACAAAAAAACATTGTTTTGCTTCAGAAGGCCTTTATTAACCACTGGAGCGGTGTGGATTACTTTTTGAAATGGATGGCTGTATATGGGCTTCAAAATGGGGGCTGCTATTCACTGCAATTATAAAGCTTGGATTAGCCAGGACATATTTTAATATAACTCAGATTTAATTAGTCTAAAAGAAGACAGTCATACACATAGGATAGCTTGAGGGTGAGTAAATCATGGGCTAATTTTCACTTTTGGGTGAACTGTCACTTTAAAATTAAGTTTAGTCAACTCAAATAACAAAGTTGTCACTTATTACAACTTCACATTTCAAATCGACTAAACTTAAAATGAAGGCAGCATGAACACTGCACAAATGTTGTTTAAACTTACAAAAAGTAGTGTAATTTTAGCTTATTCTTATAATACTGTCATACTAATAATACTTCATATAATTATCATTAAAAACACTTTAAAAATCCCTAGGATAAAGAGCGCAAGCAAACACCACTAATGTAACATGCAAAAGCAATAGAATCATAAAGATGCAGTCAGAATGCTTCCTGGATTTGATTGATGATTGTTTTCTCTTGGGAGACTCACGGACGCATTCGTTAGCTCTGATTTGGCTCACTAAGACACCTTCAGTCCACTGGAGTGACCACAAGTGGCCCTTTGAGACCACTGAGGTCTCTCAAACAGAGTTCCCCTCCTCTACTCTTTCAAGCATAAAGCACTTACGGGCAAAGACGCACAAGTACTCTTCAGACAGCTGCCTTAGATCGGGGGTAAAGTGGACCGACACTTCATCCAGTTTGACCTCTGCAGATCGTTGCAGTTTAGAGCTGTATTGATCCTCTCTAACCCCATGGACAGCTTCATCCTTCGATCCTGCAATGGCAATTTATTACATTCTCGATGCCTCTAAGCTTTACAGTGCTTTTATGACGATGTAATTATGTATGTAAATAGAGGGCGGAGCGTGCTAAAGCTTTTAAGTGCCTATGTTTATGTGCATGCCATGGGTTATAGTGTAAAAAGTCATGTAATGCTGAAGATGTAGCTGTAGCTATTTGACCAACAGTTACAATATATGCCTATCATCATGACTAAATATATTGATGTAATTGTCAATATTTAATTGTTTACATACATTAATATAATTCCATTATGATTTGGACATCACTGAAAATTATAAACAATAACTTGCAGCTCAGTTAGTAAATCAGATGTACAGTGCATCCGGAAAGTATTCCACACACACGCGTCGTGCATCTCACCGACACACACACCTCAGCGACAGTGGGCTGGTCGCGAGAGAGCAAAGTTCAGTATTTGTGGATCTCCAGTAAGGTCTGTCTAGTCTATTTTATTCATTTTAAACATCGGATGACATTATATCTCTTTTGATACAGGAGATGCCGAGTTTTTAATAAATCATCAAAGACAATTATGATAGCGATCGTTTTACAAGTTCAATATTTTAGTGATTATAGTTTGGTACAGTTAGCGTTAGCTTGTTGTAAGTCACCCACCACAACTAACAAGGTAATAAGACTGTGTGTGAATGAAGTTAATGTAGATTTTCCGCTGTGTTGGGCTCAATGTTATATGGAAGAACTTTGAAGATAATTTAGCAGGATAATTTAATAAATAAATTCCGTGTGGTGAACGTGAACCTATGATATTGAAGCAATCCACGTACGTCGTTGTTTTATGTCGAATGGGATCGCCAAAATATCTCCAAACCACTGAAGTTGAGCGAACTAACTTGTCAACGATATCTGTGTCCTCCGAACTGGTCGTGAGCTCTGAGTTCTTCACTATGTCACATGCCTGTCCTGTCTTGTGTGCACATGTGGGTTTTGTCAGTATGGCCTTTGTGCTTCTGTTATTGTCTGATCCCTCCCCCTTGTTATCTGATTAGTGTTGATTTCTCCCACCTGTTCCCTCTTGATTTCTTCCCCTTATAAGCTCCTTGTGTTTGTCAGTCTGTGTTGGATCCTTGTGTGTGTATATGTCTCGTCATCGTCTCCTGGTTCCCTGTGTGGTATGTCTTCAGTTCATGGTTTTTGATTATGTATTTTGCCCCCTCGTGGGTTTTGTTTTCTGTTTATGTTTATTTTTGTTATAAATAAATATATCATTTTCTGCACTTGAGTCCTCGCACCCTTTTCCCTTGTCTGTGACGTGACAGAAGGATCCAACCCAGACTGACAAACACAAGGAGCTTATAAGGGGAAGAAATCAAGAGGGAACAGGTGGGAGAAATCAACACTAATCAGATAACAAGGGGGAGGGATCAGACAATAACAGAAGCACAAAGGCCATACTGACAAAACCCACATGTGCACACAAGACAGGACAGGCATGTGACACACTATCGCTCATTTTTCTCGCTCCACTTCACTCCGATCCTCCAAGCCTGTAAAATTTTAATACATTAGCTCATCCAAGAACATGATTTCTGCCTGAGTCCCATCAAATTATTTTCAATCGGCTGTGGAGGGGAAGACGACAACTCCCATGATTACAAGTGCATTCATGGTGTCGTCAAGCTACACCTTTGTTATTGTTTTGAATAAGCAACCTATAGCTGCAAAACTTACATACTGTGCCTTTAACTATAATAATCCTGCTTTGAATGCAATGTAACAGATTTCCTACATTGTTGTGCTTATTCCATGACTATCATTTCACATTCTTTTTTTTTGTTCTTAAAGGATACTTTAAAGTAAAAAAAAAAAAAAAAGTGCTATGTCAATTTATTTATTTACTTGTTAGCCATATGTGATGGGACAATGCCTTTGGCATCGGTTCCTAAGACAATTACACTCAAATTGTGCTTTAAATCAGGCTTACATACCCAGTTAATAGCACAAATATGTCATGGCAATCACAAGTTGAAACCATATCTGCCTGCTGAACACTCATGGACTTCATTTTGTCTTTCAGCAGGCTGTGCTTTAAAATGTGGCTAATTATCTTTTGAAATCCTTGGAGTCCTTGTGATAATAAATAAATGGAATTTCATTTAGCCTAAGTATTTAGCTGGCATGGGGAAAATTATTTCCCCAGTGGTTGCACATGAGAGACAAGGGTAGGCTACAAGTTGGTATTTAATTCTAGAGGCAATTCTACAGGATCGACTTTTGTTATTAATATGAATACCGGATAATTTCTTTATAGAATTCTGCTTTCTTTTATCAATTCATCATTATATTTACTTTAAATAATTCTCTATGGTGATCATGTTGTCCTGAAAAAATCTAATATTCTCAGGCCATTTGACTTTAACATACATCAATATTGACAGGTACAGCAAGAAAAGCTGCATAAAAAACAGATCAATTTGCTATACCATCTGATACCCGTTACCTATTTTTTTTTAAGGGGGGTGAAACACTCAGTTTCAGTCAATCTCATGTCAATCTTGAGTACCTACAGAGTAGTATTGCATCCTTAATATCTCTGAAAAGTATTTAGTTTTATTATATTTATAAAAGAAATATGGGCTGTACCGAGTCTTTTCGGGCGCCTGGAGGCGTATCGTGTGGGCGGAGCTAAAGAATGACAAGCGCGCAAAGCAGTGACGTCCTCAAGCGTGGAGAAACCCATGGCTATCTCAGCTAATACAGATATGATCCAGAATCATTCGGAGGCTGAAATAAATTGAACAGGAGAAACGGCAACAGCAGGACGTCCGTCTCTGTGGTATTTACTGTATTTAGTGGCCTGTCAACATTTGTGTCTTTACTCGCAGTTTATGAGGACATGATTCGGTTTATGGAAAATTGTATGCAATTAAACCTTAGCAGTAGCAAGCAAAACGGTTTTGCACGTCAGATTAGTGTACATAGAACAACAATAGTGTCCATTAGCGCATTTGAATGACGAAGCACGCTATCATGTTGTTTACTCATGCGACGAGCCAACAGCACAGACATTTGAAGCAGTTTTACTCACCGGCTGCTTCCAAAGCAGGACCGAACCTTTATCGCTGGGACAGCTCCGTCAAAAACACACTTCTTGGAGTGTGGAGATCCACTTTGCTATGCGACTGAAGCGATGTTGTGAAGCTTCCCGTCATTTCTGCGTTCAAATCGGTTCAAATGCAGCGCTGCCTTCCCGGAATGCTTTGCTGAAGCGTTGAAGTCGCTTAATGTCAAAGTGGAGGAATGAAGTGGAGCGCGGCGCGGACTATAACCTACATAAGTGTTCAAGGAAGACTGGATCTGCAGCTTGAGAGCAGTGTTTATGGGCGTGCATTTCCTCGCTCTAGTCACGCGCGCGCACCCTACCAGGAGAAGAGCCCGCACGGCCCATACAAGGACCTTCCGCTCTATTAACGTCAAGCCGAGCCATACTCGAAAAAAACTCTCCGAAACTTGTGAGAAACCGGAAGGAGTATTTTTAACACAGAAATACTCCATCAAACGTCCAACATTAGTTTTTGAAACTTTGTCTATGTTTAGGATGGGAATCCAAGTCTGTAACAGTGTAAAAAGCTCAGTATGCATGAAAAAGCATTTCACCCCCCCCCCCCTTTTAAGTCAGCCAAGTGTGATGATAGTAACAGCAGTGAAAAAATAAACGCATTTGTAAAGAAAACGACAATTTCTCAACTTTTTATTTAAAATTTCCATTGGTCGAGCCAAACGTTATCAAACTCACGCAATTGGCAGAGAACCGCTTTTGAGTTTTCTGATTGGCTAAGAAGTTTGCAGCCAGCTTGTTTAAAAAAAAAAAAGCCTACACCATTTAAAAAAAATTATTAGATTTGAACATGCAGAATTACAACATAATAAACCAATACACAAATTTAATATTGGAAATGCTTACTTACTTACCTAACTTAATTATATATTTATCTTGAAAAACAACATTATCATTACCCTAAACCCGATCAATTTCAACATGAAACATGAATTGCACTTGTCAGTAATTATAAAGTTACTCTATCAAAGTTGTCAGTGCCAAATATGTTGGCTACAGTAGCTCTGTTGCAAGTAATATCACCTTAAGTTCAGCGAGGTTTAGTGAGTTTCATTAGAAACTCGTTCGCTAGTTGTGTAACATTACTTTACTACTTTTCAGAACTAAATCTGACACTCATAAATGTCTATATATTGATTTAAAGGTAGGTCAACACTATGTAATGGATAAAAAAAAACTGCATGAATTTTGCAGAAAACCTTTGTTGTTGTGCTTCGGCTCTGAAGATGAACATTTACCTTCTGCACATAAACAATGTTCTACTCACCTCATGTCGTTCTAAACACGTAAGAACTTTGTTCATCTTCAAAGATATTTCTGATGAAATCCGAGCTTTCTGAAAGCAATGAATTACCACTTTCAAGGGCCAAAAAGATAGTAAAGACATCGCTAAAGAGTCCATGTGACTCCAGTGATTCAACCTTAATGTTATGAAGCGGCAAGAATCATTTTTGTGCGCAAAAAACAAACAAAAATAGCTAATGTATTAAACAATTTCTTTCTGTGCCAAAATCCTAACCGTTCACTTTCAAGTTCAAAACGCTAAGGCAGAACAGCGGCTCACGTGAACAGCATCGGCCAATGGTGAGCCGCTGTTCTGCCGTAGCGCTTTTAAAAGCCCTATATTTTTTTTGCTACTTACAGGCTTGTCATCTGAGACATTCACGTTTGTTTGTTAGTTACAGATGATTTCAGTTATGTTGCAAAAACAAAAGGCTAGTTGCAAAAAATAAATAAAAAAAGGTAGCACATTCAAGAGAAACCATAGCCTAGACTAGAGAAACCAAGCAATAAATAAAAACTAGGGCCGGGACTTTAACGCGTTAATTAAGATTAATTAACTACGGGACTTTAACGCGTTAATTAATTACGCAAAAAAAAAAAACATTTAATCGCACTTATTTTTGCCCCACGGAACGTTTTTCAATGAATGAGTTTTGACGGACCGATTATACTGGAACACCAACTAGCGCTCATGAGTCACGACAACAACCATGACAACAACAAACCATAGTGAACATGAACGAAGAAGCTGATGAGACCGCTTTGCTTGGCCTCGTGGATGTGAAATTTTGTTTTAAAAAAACGAAATGATGGAAGCGTCGACAAGAGCATGGTTGTGTGCAAGCTATACAACAGGGGTATCCAAAGTCGGTCCTGGAGGGCCACTGACGTCCTGCAGAGTTTAGCTCCAGCTTGCCTCAATACACTGCTAAAGTTTCTAGTATGCCTAATAAGACCTTAATGAGCTGGTACAGGTGTGTTTAATTGGGGTTAGAACTAAACTCAGCAGAACAGTGGCCCTCCAGGAGCAGGATTGGACACCCCTGCTATACAACAAGGAATTAGCGTATCACCGCAGCACATCGAGCCTCAAATATCACAAATATGCTTTTGCTACACTTAATGGCAAACATTGCGCTGGTCTGCTGGACTGAAATAAACAATATTTTTTTGATTAAGCTTATGTATTCAGTCATTATTCAATGGTATGCTAAAAATCCATGTGAAAAATTGGGCTACTTCTCATTGTTCCAGGTCAAATATTTATATGCAATTAAAATGCGATTAATTTCGATTAATTAGTTACAAAGCCTCTAATTAATTAGATTAATTTTTTTAATCGAGTCCCGGCCCTAATAAAAACACATGAATAGTTTTTTTTTTCCAATAGGTAATTTTATTTAAAATAGTATGTTACAATGCTTCAACCTACATGATGTTAATCAAAGGTTTTACTTTTTTTTTTTTATAACTCTGGTTAGTTTAACCTTCACACATTTCAGATATAAAACTATTGTATCCCGATATTGTTAATTTATGCCATTATCTAGGCTACATGAAATAATGCACGCCTGTTTACCTCCTTCACGTAGCCTATGCATTATCTTTTTTCATACAAAGCCCCTTCCTAAACCCATCACAGCAAAGTCCTTGTTTCAATCCCCTCGATTTAGCAGAAAAATAAATTAAAGTTCTCAGTCAGAAAAGCTACAAAGACTCTGTCAGTACTACATAGAAGCAGTCAATTTTTTACAGATGAAGCGTAGAACACAGACAAATAGCAGTTAAACTGGTCAGTAATCGTCCAAACACACCAATTTTGGGGAAAACACTGGAAAACATTAATAACACTTTCAGGGTGGGCCAAAAGTTAAGAAAACACTCAGTGGAAGGATAAGAGTAGGTTAGTGTTTTAAGTTTTAAACTGAAGCGTTATGATCTTAAATGGTGCAGTTCAAGTTAATGACAAAAAAACAAACAAATAATCATCCATGTTATAAATACATTCTGGTACATTCATATTCTTCCCCCCCACCCCGGCACATTGACACAAAATAAGAAACACTGACCAAACAATTAATATTTTAGCGCTGGTGAACATTACGAGGTGGAACACTTTTGACATTTTCCAAACAACACGAAAAGTGTCGCACCTGCACTCCTGACGAAAGGACAAATTACACGACTGTAAAACACACAAGCCTAACGTATTTTTTTTTTTCATTCACATTGATAAACTGGCTGAACTAATCAAACACGGAAATAATCAGGACTGAAGACAAATTAAATGTTTGTAAATACGATTAGACCACAGATGCTACTGTGCTGCTGTAATAGGAGCCTTTACTCTAACCAGAGAGCAATCTGATGTAGAACACACACGCACGCACACACAATATACAAACTCACTTATTGATCAAGGTATCGTAGCCAAGGTGGCTTAAGTATTTGGATAAGGATAAGCTCATTTATCACAGTATTGTGCTGGAGTGGAATGGTCAAAGCTTCTGACTCGCATTAAACATGCATGTCTGTTGAGAAAATGTTAAGCTGTGCCTTGTCCTATGATGAGGGGGGCGACTACGGTCCTTTATGGTACATCTTTTTGGCTATACCATTTTCTCTACTATGCATTGAAAGAAGAGACAAATAGCAAATGTAGACCACTACAAAAAAAATCTGGCTGTTATTTTAGCACACTGTGGGGAATTTGTACTTGAGTTTGTGACTAGTTGCCTTTTGCTGTCTTAGTTCTTATTCACCAAAACATAAGAGAGGAACGTGATAAGACACTTGTGAGATCCCATTATTCTCAGTCTGCCCAGGTTTTTCCTTCAGATCTTGTCAGCAGGTAAGACGTGGTGCTCTTGTCTTTCTATGAGGGAAGCCTCTGCAGTCTTGAACAATAAATAACACAAAAACAAACAGACGAGGACTCGCTCCATGATTTCCCTCTGAGGCCAACAAATAAACTGAACAGAAATAAACTGTCTCCTGAGCGCATCTACTTATGTGTTTGATGCTGGGGCCCCCTACAGGTCGCTTGCGCATACTACACTTAACCTTAAAGGGATAGTTCACCCAAAAATGACAAATCCGTGATCATTTACTCCCTCAAGATGAAAAACATGTATGAATTTATTTCTTCTGCTGGACACAAAAGATATTTTGAAGAATGTCGGCAACCAAACATTGACTTTCACCATCCATACTATGGAAGTCAATAGGGTGCATCAACTGTTTGGTTACAGACATTCTTCAAAATGTCTTTTGTGTTCATCAGAAGACAGAAATTCATACACATTTGGAACAACTTGAAGGCGAGCAAATGATGACAAATGAAATTTCTGTGTGAACTATCCCTTTAATATCTGTCCATATACACTCCTGTCCTTAATTACACAATCACACATGCACACACACACACACACACACACACACACTTCCCATGCTCCCACAGACTTGTTTCCTCCTCATTTAATTGAAATAAAATGAGATCATTTTAGCAATACTGGGAAAATCAAGCAATAATCCCATCACAATATTATTTTAGAGAGATCCCACACTAATTGTTTGTATGGTGACCTTGCTACACAAATGTATATATATATATATATTTTTTGTTAAGGCATGACTTTCCCCTCCCATATATATAGTTGTCATACAATTGTGATAGTGGCTGCCACTCCAAATCACAAAGTGGTCATTTGTTACTACGCTGCCCTGACAACAGTGCCGATGCAGCTCTACTTTAACTAATGCTCTCCAAAATCCAGCCAGTAGACTTCAAGAGCTCGTCTCCTAAACCAATACGCGGAAGATCTTTAGATCTCGTCCTATGTGGTATTTTACATGTACTTATGCGAGTTCAAAGTATCTATAGATGAAATGACAGCAGAAAACCATTGGTGCCCTTGATCTGGGGTGAAACATCCCTGCAGCGTCTGCTTTGCCATGACGATGGCGTTTTGCATTGCTGTGGTTGCCATATGGAAAGCTCTGCATCTCAAAGGCACACTTTTGTCTCCGTGGAAACGTGGTTGGTATGGTGTCGCTGGGGTGTTGCCGTGGTAACATGGTCATTATGGTGGTCTACTCGAGTGTGATGATCCAGCGCAATTTATGCTGTTCCACAGGGGGTCTAGAGAGGGGTTTTAGGAAGTTGCAATCTCACCCCCTAGGTGGCGCCATCCCTTCTGTTGCTCCAGCGGCGAGAGGTAATCTGAAACACAGAAGAGTTTCATTAGCTTTCCTAAACATTTAAAGGAGTTAAAGCTGATTTTATAAATTATGCCCGCTGCTTCACAGGTTCTTTATGATTAACATTCCCATTAGAGTACACACTGGCCATGTTCAAGAGCCTAGAATAGGGTAACTTGGCTATGATAGTGAATATTACTCACTCGATCTCATTAAAAGTTCAGTTTAAAGTTAAAGACTAATTTTGTATCAACCAGCGAAAAATGAAAACAAGATAAATCAATAAATTCTTACAGTCTTGACCACTAACTTTTGCTTTCTATTTCAGATAAATGCTGTTCTTTTGAACTTTCTATTCATCAAAGAATCCTAAAAAAAGGTTTTACACAACTGTTTTCAACATTGATAATAATCATAAATGTTTCCTGAGCAGCAAATCAGCATATTAGAAGGATCATGTGACACTAAAGACTGGAGTAATAATGATGAAAAATCAGCTTTCAATCATCGGAATAAATTACATTTTAAAATATATTCAAATAGAAAACAGTTATTTTGCATTTTATTAGTATTTCACAATATTACTGTATTTTTAACAAAATAAATATATATATTGCAATTAATCAATGACAGCACTAAAAAAACATATACATAAAAGTATATGTAACATATACATAAAAGGTACATAATTTATTATATATATATATATATATATATATATATATATATATATATATATATATATACACACACAATTTTTATTTATTTTTAAATGTATGATTGTGAAAATTTATAAATTAAAGTATATTTTAATATATCATACATTATATTTCTTATAAATTAATATTTAATAATCAATATCAAAATAATTTGATTTAATTAATATAATTATAAATTCAGTACAGATTTGTTTCTTTATTATATTATTTTAAATAATTACTTTGCACAAGCACAACTGTTGCAGTGTTCAATAATAAAAAAGCACATTTGCTAGAGTATTTCCTATCTATGCTTGCCCACAGTGCATTTGAATCAATGTTTCCTGCATTTTGTTTTACATAATAAAGGAATACATTTCCATTATTTGATCTTCCTAGAAGGTTCAGGGTTCATTTTATGCACTGATGGCTGAAATGAGCATCACACGCATGACATGTGACTTTGTACTCATACTTGAATGTAAATGTGGCAAGTATGAACCAGTATTTCTGGTTTCTGTGCGAGTATGGTCATCACATGAGTACGCTTGGAAAAATCCCATTAACTTGTGCGTGATAAAATAAGGGAAAAAGGTTCTTACCATTATTACTACAGTTCTTATTGCCTTTGTCTGAGGCCTCCTCTTCAACCTTTAACACATAAGAGAGAAACTCATTAACAAATGACAAGAAAGGTAAAGAAGCTAAAACAGAAATGTGTGCAAGTTATGAATACCTCTTTCCTCCATTTCAGCTCACAGAAAATCCTCTCAAAGCACTCGTGCATGTAGTTAAACTGGAGAAGGGAACGCAAGAGCACAAACAGGGCTTATTTCAGTTCAAAATGTTCTGACAAACATAATTCAGCAGGTAAGTAATGAAGCAATCATTTTTGGGTGACTTACATAAGGAGTGAATATTTTGACCCATCGAGGCTTCTTTTCTCCCCGTGCATACTCAAAGCAGAAGGCCATACCCTCCTCATCTGTGTCCCACCTTTGCATCTCTGACCATTCGAACACAATTACCTGATTCTAAAAGAGCCAGAGATAAAGTGTTACTATGGGTCGAACAAATCAAACACGTTCTCATAAAACCACCAATCACCAGGTTAGCGTACGACACTTCTCACGCCGGCTTCACACTGCACGCGTAAGCAGGGCGTAGGCAGCGCTGAAGCAGCGCGTGTGTAAAGCAGTAGCAGCGCGCGCACTTTTTCCTTTCACACAGGCAGCGTTTGTCGCGCGCAGTTGTCACGCGCAGTTGTATACAGAGTAGGCTACTCTATAATGGATAAGTTTGCATTTCTCTTTAATGTATTTGAAATGGAAATAAAGCAAAGATTCAGATTTATCATGAAGCATTTATCATTATTTTTAAAAAATCGTTTCACTTGTTTCTGATGTTTTTTTTATTTCGTTTAGTGCGAGTTTTTGATAGAAGAAAGGCCATCGCACTATATGTCCATGAAAAGCACATTGCTAAAAAGAGAAACTCTCTTTTATTTCGTCTTGAAATATTGGATAGGCATCAAATTTACATGCATTACCCATCATAAACCTCTTAAAGATAATTCATAAATGACTGTAATAACTAAGAGGAAGCTTCTTAATGATTTATCGAATAATTAATAACTAAATGAGCAAATTATCTAACAACGTTTTTAAAAAAAATGACAAAATAACGCACATCATAGTCTATCTACATGTCTATACTGTTTGTGTGCTATATTAATGTGTGTATATTCTATTTACCTATCCATATTTAGTTGTTCGTTCGTGAGACAACGAAAGACTGTCAAAAACACTTAAAAATGACGTACCATCAGCACCAAGAGCCGCTCACGCTCACCAACTTCCTCCCATGCTTTTTCCTTCACTTGCAAGTCTTTATAAAGCAAACTGTGTGGATCACAGAGAACTGTGTGCTTCTAAACCTCCACGATGAGAGTGTCATCCATTGCTGTCTTTCCAGGACAGGTGCACTCTGAAGAACACTGCCTGTGACACCACTTGCTTTTTGTTTATTGTTTCTGTTATGCCAGCATATAGTTATAATATATACATAATTTAATTCATATTTAATTTAAGCTAAACTGGCATACATTATTTAAAATTAGTTTTGTAGTTCAGGCAAAAACTTATGGCAGTGACTTCGTTTTTTGTGTAGAACTTTTTTTTCTTCCACAGCGCCGGATGTCATATGGTGACTGAGAAACACACGGAACACTTCACTAAATTATTTCATGGTTAAATGTGTTATTTTTCATGTTAACCAGGTTAATTTTGATCAGAACAATATACTGTGGCTTTAATTCATCGTGAGCAGCGCGTCAAAAATAGACCTGGCGCCGAAACGATCGCGGCACTGCCGCTTCTGCTCTGCTCCTGCTACGCGCTGCTGCGCTGCCTCTGCTGCCGGTGTGAATGCACTCATTGATTAACATGGGCGCCGAAAAAAATACGCGCTGCTTACGCCCTGCTTACGCGTGCAGTGTGAAGCCGGCGTCAAACATTAATCGACCTGACGACCATATACACCTTAAATCTACACCCTAAATGATGCCTGTACATTCTGAGCATCATTTACACACCTCAAGAGTGCCATCCTCAGTGCAGGCGTGTAGTTTGAAGTGCTTCATGCTGACGGCCGTGATCACATGACCTTTCCTCCGCGAGTCACATGCACAGTGAGGGAAAGTCACCTCGTTATATCCCTCACATGAGCGCAAAAGACTCAGATACTGCGAGAGAAAGACAGAAGAAAAAGAAAACAAATGTTCATTTTGTGTTGAAACAAAATGCCTTCACATATTTTTAATAGATTTTGATTTGTGTTAAAAAGGTAGTGTTACAGGTTACATTTCACCTCTAAATATGAAAAAAATAATAAATACAATTCAATGTATTGTACCCAATGCTGTTAAAAAAAAACGTATATAAATATAAAATATAAATATTAGACAAAAAACATGAAATAAAAATGTTACCTCGGTAAAAAAACTGAAATAAAAAATGTTAAGAATTTACAATGTGTAATCCCTATTAATAAATATTTAAAAAACAAAATAATATAGAAAAAGACAAAAAACAATAAAAACACTAAAACTTACAATGAAAGAATATAAAAAAGATTATAGAAAATAAAGAAAAATATAACCGTGTATAAATAATACTAAACTTACACTTTGTGCCATATTGTGTTTCATTTTGGCATTACTTTAATGATAATTATTATTTTGCCTTAAAGTAATAAGGTGTAATGTAATAGAAATGGACTGAAAACTAAACAGGAAAAAAAAGTTACAGTACTAAATAAAAAAAAAAAAAAAAAATTATACCCCAAATCGTGCTTGTTTTTATTATTTTTATTAAAATAATTTTTTATTTTTTAGGTGAAATGTGACCTGGTCATCTTGTTGATAGGTTTTCATTGAAAAGATAAAAGCATTTAAACGCACAAAAAAGCTATTAAATAAATAAATGTATTTAAAAACACATTTTATGACGGTTAAAGTATGAGAGACCGTTGTCATCTTTCTCTGTTCTGCTAGTTTCTGCAGCTGGTACGCTTTATCCTCTGCTTTAATGAATCCCTTCTTCACATCATCCTGTGCCTGAAGAAAAGAGACCAAAACACAGAATGTAAGACAAGAGAAGCTCTGATACCCTGGATACCAGCCAAATTTAGCCCCGCCCACAACATTAGAGGTCGGGCAGTTTGGTCTGGACCTGATCCGTTGTGGATTAACTATGCCAGAACAGAAACTGTTCGGACGAATCAAATTATTAGGGTGGGCTTTATACGATGATGGACAGATAATGCAACGTAATCATCCACGTCACCAGAGTGCTGGGGTTGAATTCGTTCTAATCCTAAACAAAGACCTTGTTAGTATATGCATTCACCTTTTACTCTCAAAAATTGTGTCAGTAAATACTCTTTATATATATACATATACATATATATATATATATATATATATATATATATATATATATATATATACACAAATACTCTTAAATTATTTTTTACAACATTGGCAAAGATCGTTTACACTCATTTTCTTCTACTTCTTCCAGCATGTGAGCAGTTAATATCTGTTGTGTCTTTTGTGAACGATTCGTTCTTTTCGTACAGGATCTTCTGCACTCAAAGCCTGTGGGACTGGGAGTCAGTCGAATGACTGGAACCTGAAGACTCGAGAGGTGAACTAATCATTTCTGTTTTCAGGACTGCACATATTGCTTATAGGGCTGCCACGGTCCAGATCAGACATGATGACGGAATTAATGACTCCAACCCGAAGACAGGAGGGGTGAACGTTACTAATCTTTCCAGGGAACAGGCATGAAATAAATGTGAAGTGACGAAAGAAAGAACCACTCTGATTCGGATTCGGAGGTGAGGTTAACTAACAGACTGCATAGCCTGAAGGCCCAGCTGAGTAATTAATGAATAATTTCTTAAAGTTTGAACGAGAACTCTGAACTAGATTCAAAGATCCGAGTCCGTAAAATGATCCGAACTTCCCACTACTATCGCCATTCGCGTAACATACGCCATTTACTCCATTGTTCTGATTGGTTGTAGGTTTATCCAATTAAGCTCTTTCCTGGTTCGGTTAAAACACGCCCCAATAATCACATCCCAATGGAGCAGTATCAGACTCAAATCCTGAGTAAAATTCAGTATGACGATGTCAGGCTAATGATTATATGAGGTTAAGCTGAAGTACCGTTAGCCCCGCCCCTTTTCAGAGCTGCACTCTGTCTTCTGTTTTCGGGTTCGTATGACCTTATGGATTTATGAATCAACTGCTCATTTGAAAATCTTCCCGATCTACTGGCATTTGTTATGACTTCAATTATCGACTTGCAGAATAAAACGTAAAGTGAAACCGAACGAGCATGCGCGGTATTAGATGATGCATTAACCTGACACCTTGGCTAGCTGTTCAAAGTGCATGTGTGCTTTTTATGGTCTGCATTCACATGTGTAAAGTGTTCGTATTTATTGCTTTTGTGTACACAGGTACATCATAATGACCATAATAAGGTCTGGAGACGCCATGTATTACTTAATCTGCAATAAAAAAGAGAATTGAGAATAACCCGGACTGACCTGATGGAAGCAGTAGTGCAGAGCCAGTGGGTTGTCCCGCAGCAGTTCCTCTTCCTGTGTACTGAAGAGCCACTTTCGCACCGTGAGACACGTCCCGGGGACAGCTGACGTGTAGTTCTGAACATACAGCTTGTGCGGGAACTCATTAGGAGCCAATTTGCGCACTTTAGGAAGAAACGATGCAAGTGACAACACAGAAAAAAAGGACAATAGAGAGATTTTCAATAAATATTGCAAACAGTTTAATGTTTCATGGTAAATTTACTGTAATTTATTGAATCACGAGATATCTTTATATGAAGAACAGAATTAAATACTGTAATATACACTGAAAATCTTGATATCTGCTAAAGGTACACTGCCATTTAACATTTAGGGTCAACATTAAGAAAAATAAATACTTTGCGTTTGCAGAAATGCAAATTCTCTTTTTAAATAAATGCATTTCTCTATTTAAACTGGCTAGCAGTTTCTCAAGTGTGCTATTTGAGCCAAGTAAACAAAAATTGAGCTTCGCCATATTGTGTAATTTGACCTCATCCAACGGAAGTGATGGCACAATTGCGGCTGTTGGACATAGTGTTGTATTTAAGGTAAAAAGTGATATAAATATTGTTGGGTTTTCTCGCAGAAACTGATCGTTTTGTGTCTTAAGACATCAATCTGTCGTCACGAGCCGCAGGGTTTAATATGGATTTGTATGTCTATGTGTTTTTTACTCTCATAGAAAAACACCCCATTGACATGCGTTATACGAGCAACGGTTTGAAGTTAAAAATCTTCATTTGTGTTCTACTGAAGAGACAAAACACACCTTTTTATGCCCTGGGGGTAACCAGATAAACTTCACATTTTCATTTTTGGGTGAACTATCCCTTTAACTAGTTGTTTATTAGCTTACATAATACTAGCAAAGTACTATGGCTGTTTATTAGTACTTATAAAGCACATATTAATACCTCATTCTGCATGACCATATTCTACATCCCTTAATCCTACACAATACCTAAACTTAACCACTACAACAACTATTACTTAACTATACTTAACTATTAATTACCAGTAAATTAGGAGTTAATTGAGGCAATAGTGTATGTGTTCCCCAAGCTAAAGTTCGACTAAACATTCTTCTATAAATGTATGTAAGAAGGGTTTTGCTAATGATTTAAACAGAAATTCGTTCTGTTCATGTTTCATTAACAAGGCCTAATGTCCTTATGAGCTCAGTAGCACCTTATCGGAGCTTGCCAGCTGGGGCAAAACATTGTTCATCTGATTAAGAAGAGATCACAAAGTGGCAGTTTATCATCACAAAGTGCAATTACTTTTGACTTCATAACAAGGTCATCTGCTTTCCTGTGTGAATATAGAAATGCTTCCTTCCCTTCGTGTTAGAAACTAGCTCAAAACACAGACACTTAAAGGAAAATGTATTTGCTCACCAAATGAGTGGTTAATAACTTCAAAGAGAGCAAAGTAACTGGCCATGATGCTGTCCATCCCAACCTTCACGACAAGAGCCTGCAAAAGGGAAGATTATACTTGTTTATGAACAGGATGAGCTTCTGTTGAGGTCACATAGTTGATATTTAAAGGGGTCATGGATTTAAAAAATATTAATTTAATATTAATAATGTTAATACAGTTTTTTTGTGTGCAAAAAATGAATAAAATATTTATGCAGAAAAAAATCTCT
Organism: Pseudorasbora parva; assembly: GCF_024679245.1. Classification (NCBI taxonomy): domain Eukaryota; kingdom Metazoa; phylum Chordata; class Actinopteri; order Cypriniformes; family Gobionidae; genus Pseudorasbora; species Pseudorasbora parva. The sequence continues at coordinate 33,349,713 of NC_090190.1, forward strand.
CAGTTAGCTCTCATTCTGAACCGGTCTGATTATTTAATGTCATGCCAGGTTATGTTGCTATTTTCATGGCAAGAAAAATGTATGGTACAACTATATCAGGTTTGTAAAATAGATTTTTGCTAAAAACTCCAAAAATATTTTTGGTTTAACAAAATAGTTAACAGGGTAAAAAAAGTTTCTCACCAGCATAATCTAATAAAACATGCTTCAATGATAAGAGTTTTGACAGACAACATGTTGGTGGATCTTCTTGGTGAATGAAACTTGTGTTATTCTGGAACGGCCCATTCTGCAACAGGTATAACCAATCTGGTCTCAAACTGATTTGAGAATTGATAGAAACTTCTTCCAACATTGGGGCTGATTTCATGGAGTTCGTAATATATAGAACCCATTCGGTCTGCAATTTGTTATTATTAATATATATGTTTTAGGTCCATAGGAGCAGTGGCAAAGCTAGACTTTTTTACATGGGGGGCCGGGGGTGGTCAAGGCTACTTTAGGGGAAATAAAGACTGTGAATATTGTGTAAAACTTATTGCTTTTCATTGTTTTGGCTGATGCAACATTTTATTCTAATAAATAAGCTACCAAAACTGTAGATACCAGTGAAATTTCACAACTTTCATGACAGACGGCAGGAGATAGGCTATAGGCTGCAGTCATTTTAATACCAAACGCACAATATTGAATCTAACAGCCAATCTCTAATAGCCGACTGTGTTAACTATGAAAGTTACTATTGGCAACTAACGTTACTATTCTCTAAATATTCAACATTAATACGTGATCTGACCCTGTGTCTGAAATGATCTGTTTTTAAGGTGCGGCTCTATTAAAGGGGGGGGGGTGAAATGCTGTTTCATGCATACTGAGCTTTTTACACTGTTAAAGACTTGGATTCCCATACTAAACATAGACAAAGTTTCAAAAACTAATGTTGGACGTTTGATGGAGTATTTCTGTGTCAAAAATACTCCTTCCGGTTTCTCACAAGTTTCGGAGAGTTTTTTTCGAGTATGGCTCGGCTTGACGTTAATAGAGTGGAAGGTCCTTGTATGGGCCGTACGGGCTCTTCTCCCGGTAGGGTGCACGCGCGCGTGACTAGAGCGAGAGAGGAAATGCACGCCCATAAACAGTCTCTCAGGTGCAGATCCACTCGTCCGTGAACACTTATGTGGTTATAGTCTGCGCCGCGCTCTACTTTATTCCTATGGGTGACATTAAGCGACTTCAACGCTTCAGCACAGCATTCCGGGAAGGCAGCGCTGCATTTGAACCAATTTGAACGCAGAAATGACGGGAAGCGTCACAACATCACTTCACTCGCGTCGCAAAGTGGATCTCCACCGTTCACTGCTGTCAGGACTTCACCAAATCATACCAAAGAAGTGTGTTTTTGACGGAGCCGTTCCAGCGATAAAGGTTCGGTCCTGCTTTGGAAGCAGCCAGTGAGTAAAACTGCTTCAAATGTCTATGCTGTTGGCTCGTTGCGTGAGTAAACATCAGTAAACGACACGATCGCGTGCTTCGTCATTCAAATGCGCTAACGGACTCCATTGTTGTTCTATGTATAACGTTACACTAGTCTGACGTTTTGCTTGCTACTGCTAAAGTTTAGTCGCATACAATATTCCATAAACCGAATCATGTCCTCATAAACTGCGAGTAAACACACACAAATGTTGACAGGCCACTAAATACAGTAAATACCACAGACACGGACGTCCTGCTGTTGCTGTTTCTCCTGTTCAATTTATTTCAGCCTCCGAATGATTCTGGATCATATATCTATTAGCTGAGATCGATAGCATGGGTTTCTCCACGCTTGAGGACGTCACCGCTTTGCGCGCTCGTCATTCTTTAGCTCCGCCCACACGATACGCCTCCAGGCACTCGTTTTTTTCTGAAAAGACTCGGTTAAGCCCATATTTCTTTTATAAATATAATAAAACTAAAGACTTTTCGGAGATATGAAGGATTCAATACTACTCTATAGGTACTCAAGATTGACATGAGATTGACTGAAACTGAGTGTTTCACCCCCCCCTTTAAGGCTTGTCAGTAAACGGCCACTTATGATTGGCTAACGCCACGTTAATGTGACGTATGGCATCAAACTACCACAAGAGTAATTCAAGAGCAGACGGCTCACTCAGCTGGCGCAGCTTCTCAAGAGTGGTGGCTGATGACGACACAGCTGTTCCACGATTGGCCGGATTCACAGATGACAACGATGATGTGTGTTTGCGTTTATTCTGACGCCTTCAGTTCCACTAATGCTCAAGAATCTGTATTTTTTATGACAGCAAAAGTTATTTTCATGTAACCATATTTTGATATTTGCCATGTTTATCAAAATAAAACTGATATAAAAAAACAAATTGGCCTCCATTTATTATAGGCTTATGCTGTCATTTATTCTTGCACAGATGGCGTTTATCCTGTTGTCGACAGATTATAATCTATTCGCCTTTGGTGTGTCGCTTGCATCCGGTGTTGAGAGGTGTCAGCCATTAAGAAAGTGAACAACTATGGGCGGGGCCTATAGTGCGCTGATGTATAATCATTCGTCGATGTCTTGGTCTGGAGGCAGTCATGTACAAATGTTTTTACCCGTGATGTCACAGATCCCACAATATCCTAAAAAGCTTTTAGAGGTTGATTAAATAAATGCTTAGTTTATAATGAGGATGGCGTTTAAAGCTATTATACTTGCAGGATGTTTTACTGCTACAAAACCTCATAGATGTCAATAGATCAAGAGGACCCCTTTTAATATGTCATGACCCCTTTAAATAGTCAGACTGTTTTGCATAAACATATGACATTTTACCTGGTAAACCTGGTCAGTGGTGCTATTCTTTCGGACTCGAACCGAAGCTGTGGTTTTATCAGGCAGCGCTATCCGTAGCTCGACATCCGTTATGCCGTTGTGGTTCTATAGCATGAAACGGTGTTAAACAGTGTCGTTGAGCCAAACCACTTCCACACAGATCTATAGAGTTTTTGCAAACATACGTACCTCATTTGATTCAGACAAGAACTCTTGCATAATGTCACTCTCACCTATGATCCGCACTGAGCACACTAAAAAGAGAAAGACGTCAAGAGCGACAGGAAGGATATATATTTATATAGGGTTTAGCAGAAGTGCAGCATCTATGACAAATACTGTCAACAAGTGTACAAAACAATTTCCATAGTGAAACCAATAGTGGCTTTCATAGTGGTTGCAAAGATGACAATATAAAACATCCTTAAACAAACATAAATCATCTGTAATAAGTCATGTTAAAAGAGCCTGTCTCAAGAAGATACAGCGAATATTCCCATTCATTTGCGCCCTGTCTTTTTGAACTCTCTCTTGAAGGAAAGCGTCCTGTATCTGTGTGCTGCCTCTCATGTATACCCTACACGTTCACTCTAGAAATCACTATTTTACTGATTGATCTGTGCCACTTGTATTAGTAATAGCATCATATCAGGGTTCCATTTGAAAGCACTAAGTTCTACAGATGGTGGCGCTAAAGGAAAATGTATCAAAGTTAATTTAATCATAAAATTCCTATGGTTTTTCATTGTTTTATAAGTGCACTTACTAATAATATTACACGTTTGTTTATTAGAAATTTAACAGTGAAACACTGAGCTTAAATGTATATGCAGATAAGATTAACTTTTATTAACAACAGTAATGTGCAAAAACTGAATGTGTAATTCAGTCACAATTTAAATAATTTTTTTTGTAATTTTTTTTATCCTGCTTCCATTACACATTTTTGGGGACCAATCACAATCACGGCTTATCCACCTGGCGTGCTATTGGTGGGTTTAACACGATGACGGATAGAGAAGTGATGGATCGTTGGTCTGATTGTTTGAAGGACTATCCAATTGCATATGGAGTCATTTGAACTATGCCCTGTTAATAACGCTTCTTGTGGTCTGATTATCCAGTTGTGCACAGTCATTTGAACTATGTGTAACCCCTCCTGTATGTAAACCGCCCACTCCAAGCGGGACTCGAACCCGGGTCCCGCAGCATGAGAGTCAGATGTTCTAACAAGGAGGCTAAAGGCTACCACCTCTAGCATCAGTCGCTAGAGCGTCGCTTGAGGTCAGAGTGAGGTTTACTTGCAAAGTGACTACTAGCTGGCCTCTGTTACACTCACCCCCTTAAACCTCATTCCCATCCGGGTCACGGCACCAATGTAACCCCTCCTGTTCGAACCGCCCACTCCAAGCGGGACTCGAACCCAGGTCCTTCGTTCATGGCTCAATGTGTCTCCTGTATTCCACGTAAGCGCTGTTCTATCTGATATCTCTGGTTTATAACACTATTTACACACTGGTCCCACTAGATCTCGCAGTAGCGATGCTATTAATCCTGTGGCAAATTCAAATGCTTTCTCATTGGATCTCTCAATCTCAGCACTGTGTAACAGTGTCACATGAGAGATCGGCCCATGTATGAGCTCACGCTGCACTGTGTATTATTGATCTGAGCTGATAAACGCTCCGTGCAGCTCAAATGAACCATTTGATGTTTCTCAAATGTAACAGAAATGGCAGCTCTCATCAGTTGAGCACCGTAGTGGCTGCAGTGCAAACTCTAACAAAATGTAGTCGCACCAGCAGGAAAAAATGTATATGCAGCCCTGTTACATGTAGCTAGTGTTATGTTGTAATGTTTAATCTTTGAAACAACCCAATAAATGAATGAAACATCTTACCTTTGGAGATTTAAGACAGTTTGGTGGTTATCCTAACTGACCTAAGGCCTAATCCTAGCTTAATCTAAGCCCTGTCTGTGAAACCAGGCCTTAATGTCCTCCTCTCTCTCACCTCTCTCCAGGTATTCCTCCAATCCCCTCCTGCGAGCGTCCAGCTGTTGTTCAGACAAAGAGAAGGGCCACTTCCCTGGCAGCTTTGGGAAGGTGTAGTTGGAGAATTCTCTCTTCAGGTTCTGATGAAGTATTGAGAACTCCCGGTAACGCTTCGAGCACATCTGTCTGCCCGACATGTACACGTTATACACCTAAAACAGGAGGAAAAACCAAGATTATTAGCACTAAACCACAGGCAAAAAGTTAAAAGCTTTTTATTATTGTGCAACTCACCACAAACTTCTCTGAGTGCTGTTCCACATGTTTGTATGTGGGGACTGAAATGGGGACGGCCTGCTTGTCGCTGTAGTCGTAATTGGGCTGCACTGCACTTTCTTCACCGACGTCAAGTCCGTCCGCTTCCTGTGCCGGGACAGAGAGCACGGTCAACACCAGCTCCCTCTCTCCGGCCCTGATCAGATCCACTACCTGCTTGTGCGTCGCCCCCTCGACGCTCACCCTGTTACTGCGGAAAAAAAGGAAAAAAGTGGGTCATGTTACACGGGGGAAATATTAAGATGGATTTGGGGCCGGTCAATCTTTGTTTCTGCTTTTGAAAGAAGTCTCTCATACTCATCCAGGCTGCATATTGGACCAAAAATGTTCTTTTTATTTCTTTTTTTATTTCTGATATGGCAATTACTCCAATCTTCAGTGTCACATGATCATTCAGGAATCATTCTAATATGCTGCTCAACATTTTTTATTATAATCAAAGTTGAACACAATTGAGCTGCTTATTTTTTATTTCAGGATACATTGATGAATAGAAAGTTCAAAAGAGAACAGCATTTATTTGAAACAGATTTTTGAATCTTTATTAATGTCTTTACTGCCACTTCTGATAAATCAAATGCATCTTTGCCGAATAAGAATATAACATTTAAAATCTTACAAACTCCACACTTTTTGAATGGCACTGTATCTCTTCAGATATTCAAAAGCTTATAGGCATTTAGGCATTGAGAGAAATTTGACCACAGAGCAAAAACTGACTTTATTTTAAACATTTAACTGTGATTTGCATGCAAATAAGGCCTTTAACATACAGTTTTAATTGAAGATCGGCATTAAGCATTGAGATTCTCCATAATAAAAAAAACCTCTTCACCATTAAAGCAAAGGTTACTCTCTTTAAACTGGAATAATAAGCCATTTTGCAATTTACAGAAATGTAACCCGGAGTAGTCTATTTTATGTAGGGAACTGCTTGTCTTTTTCAAAAAGTCTCTGGTTAGGACATTTTAGCAGCTGGTTTACAGGGTTTTTCAGCTAATAAAGGTCAAGGGTCACTGGGATCTCTTCATTTAGTTATGAATTGTTGTTTGCATATGCACATGATCCTACCAACAATGACACAGATAGCATTTGCCACCTGCCCGCCACTTATTACTCCCATCACTAATTCATAAACCAGGTGACAGATGGAGGAAGACAGTAATGTGGAGGTATATTTCATCATGATGGCATACAAAAATGAGACAAAGCCGAGAGACCAGCTTTCTACACTACCACAGAGTGAAATCCATTAGTGATTTGATTATATCAAAAGAGTGAGGGAAATTCAAAATGCAAGGCTCTTCTGATATAATTCATTTAGATCCTCAATGGGGGGAAAACATTCAAACAGATCTTAATCTAATCCACGGCATAAACAAATGGAAGTAATGGAAGTGAATATGTTCGCTAAAAATAGAAAATAGAAAAATATGATACTTGTATTCTCTATCATAACTATCACCAGACATAGTGATAAGGATTATTATGGGGTTTCTTAACTTAGAATGTCCCAAATGTCCATGACCAAATCTATGCCAATGTAATGTATCATTCAGACCAATTCAATCTAAAAATCACGTGCTCAAAAACTTGAACATGCTGAACAATGAGTTTGGAACAGGAACAAACTGTTGTGTAACATGACATTCACATGACCAGCTAATAACTGCAATGATTATCTGATACTTCCTCATTTCAGACTGGAAGTACTGTTAAAATTCTAAAGATACCATTGATTTTCTTTTCCTTCTTTAACACATTGATGTTTATTACATTGGACTGAAGACAGGGATGGTGTTTACCAAAGACTGTAAATGGAAAACAGCTCATAAACAAACTCAGCCTTGGTTTGTGAACCTACTCCTCCTTCCTCAAAGGAGTTCCTCAGGAAACCAGCCTTTGGCAAATGAAACCTTTTACGAACTAGGATTATTTCCAAAATGAAAAAAAGGTCATGTCAAAGCAGCTTTCATAAACATGCCTTAGAAAAAACATTACTGGTGTGCATCTTGAGACAAATCAAGGGTGCTGACAGCTCAAACATGCATTATAGTCTGGGAATAAGCTTAAGACTTGTCTGTGAAACCTGATTAACACAACTAGGGTTGTCACAGTACCAAAATTTGAGTCGGTATTAATACAAGTAAAATTGCGTTCTTAGTAACAATTTTCCAGAGCATAGTTCACCCAAAAATAAAAAAATGATGTCATTAATGACTCACCCTCATGCCGTTCCACACCCGTAAGACCTCCATTCATCTTCAGAACACAGTTTAAGATATTTTATATTTAGTCTGCGAGCTTTCTGTCCCTCCATTGAAAATGTACGGTATATGTCCATGTCCAGAAAGGTAATAAAAACATCATCAAAGTAGTCCATGTGACATCAGTTGGTTAGTTTGAATTTTTTGAAGCATCGAAAATACATTTTGGTCCAAAAATAACAAAAACTACGACTTTATTCAGCATTGTCTTCTCTTCCAGGCCTGTTTTCAATCCGTGTTTGCGACTCCGCAGTGACGCTGCTGACGTGTTATCTAGTGATCGACCGATATATCAGATTCCCGATATTTTTCCCGATATTTAAGCATTTTTTCATAATCGGGTATCGGTTTTGTAATATCGGATATCCCGATAAAGCGCCATTAACGGACTGTCTGAGGGGAGATGAGTCAACAACGGTGTTTAAAGGTAAAATAACCTGCATCCCTTAATTAATAAACTTTGTTTGACATAACATTAATGCACAATTGAGATATGCACAAATAAGATGTTATGAGATGATATTATATAGTTTAAACTTGGCACTGTAGAGACGACTCACTGACAGAGTCGTCAGGTAATCCGTTATGTCACAATAAAGATGTAACTTCACATGAATGAAACAAAACAGCCATGAATGAGAGCATGTTGGAAGTAAAAGCACCACATTTCTTTCTTTCTGTGTGTTTATGCTCAGTTGCATTCAGCCGTTCACTCACCGAGTTGTTGCTCCAGCATATATGCTAACGTTACCGTAGGCTATGTAGGCTAAACAAGACCGACTCGTTTAAAACTCCTTAAATTATATTAACGTCTGCTATATGACATTTATATAATAAACATCTTATTAATTACAGCTCCGTGAAAATGAATTATTAGGCCACCATGAATGAGAGCATGTTGGAAAGCGCTAAACTTATTTCTCTCTCGGTGTTGTTTATGCTCTGTCGCATTCTCTCACGGAGTTGCTGCTCCAGTATAGGATAGTCATCGTATGTAAGACCGACTCGTTTAAAACTCCTAATTATATTAACGTCTGCTATATAACATTTATATAATAAATATCTAATTAATTACAGCTCCGTGAAAATGTATTATTAGGCCTATCTCCGCGAGATGTGTAAGTTAAACGCAGAGATGAAAACAGCGCTGTCGTCAGCATTTCATAGACATACACAAACATTCATTTTGATACCGTACTAGATGAGATAAGAAAAAGAAACAAACCCGCGAACACATCATAGCCATTACAATTCCAGAGAATATTCAATCTTTAGTCTATTAAACACATAAACCTTTTAAAACTGTAGTTTAAAAAAAATGAATGCTTATATTTTGTTATGGGGATTTGATAGACTCAACTCTCATTTATGTTCTCCATTTGAAAATATTAGACTTTATATATATATTTTGCCTGTTGTTAATATGGCTGCATTTATAAATAAAAAGTTGAAACAGCATTAATGTTAAAAGGACTGCGCTGTGTTTAAAAAAAAGCTAATTTTTTCAGACTATTTATTGATGTAAATGTCTTTTGTTCTGTATGTAAGGGAGTGAAACCGCAAAAATTACAGTGTTTAAAAAGCGCAGTTAAGTGCTGTAGCTGTAATTGTAAAAAAACAGAAATAACACAATAAATAAATAAATATCGGTTCTATATATTGGGTTATCGGCACATAAACACCCAAATAATCGGTATCGGTAATAAAAAATCAATATCGGTCGATCACTAGTGTTATCTGGTCCACCCGAGCTTCGTTTATAGTCTGAGAGAGACGCACACTTAAAACAAAACAACCTTCGCAAACATGTCTCTAACATGTCTTCGACACAAATGAAGACTTGCATTTTTTGCTCAGCCATATTTGTTTAAACCCGAATACACAGGCGAACCAGATAACACATCAGCAAACATGTCTATGACACTGCGGAGTCGTGAATGCGGATTGACAACAGACCCGGAAGACAAGACAATGCTGAATAAAGTCGTAGTTTTTGTTATTTTTGGACCAAAATGTATTTTTTATGCTTCAAGTAATTCTAACTAACTAACTGATGTCACATATGGACTACTTTGATGATCTTTTTATTACCTTTCTAGACAAGGACATAAACCGTACATACATTTTCAATGGAGGGACAGAAAGCTCTCGAACTAAATATAAAATATCTTAAACTGTGTTCTGAAGATGAAGTCTTACGGGTGTGGAATGACATTAGGGTGAGTCATTAATGACATCATTTTCATTTTTGGGTGAACTAACCCTTTAAGTACTTCAAAATATTGAGTCCTGTTTTGTCTCTCCTGTTGGTTATCACTGTCAATCATCACAATTTACAATATAAATTGTGTTTACAATTTATATTGTTTACAATTACAATGTTTACAATTCAATCGCCCATTTAAATACAGTTGTCAATCCAGAAACTGTACGATGAATCTTTTATTTACATCGTGTTTCCACTTTGTTGTTTATTTATTTGGAACCCGATTAGCTTCCACAAGTGGCCGCTAATCTTCCTGGGGTCCATTTTACAATATCAAAACATTATACACAACAACATTACACTTTTTACAATATGTTATCAAAAGACTAAATACACTTCAATTTGAGTCATTACACTTAGTTTTTCATTACAAATCATACTTTTTTTTTACCATCTTTTTAAAATAAGATCTGTTGCTTATTTGTCTTATACACATTGACAGTTGATTCCAAGCTACTGAGGATCTAAATAGTACAGTTCTTCTCATATAATTTGACTGTGCAAAAGGAACAACTAAATCACCAGAGCTGACCTGCCGAGTAATATGTTGGTGGCAATACCCACTGTAAACCAATTTATCCACAAAAAATATAGGGTTGTTTTTATAGATGGCATTATGCATGTAGCACAGAAGACTTATAGCTATAATGTTGTCTTTGGCTATAATGAAAGGATTCCCGAGCATGTGGCTTACGTTAAAACAAAACCTCTTGCATTTTCAGCGGTGTTAAGTGGACTGTGAATTACTTACTGACGGATAGGCCACTATGTTAATGTACTCAATAGCTATGTTTGTGATTAGCTGGGTTTCCATCCAAACGTGAAATTAATCTTTTCAAAGTTCGCAAAAAAGAAAAAAGAAACATGCTAATTAGGTGCGTTTCCATAAAGTTATTTGAGTGGATGACAGTAGTATTGGTAACCTAATCACCAGTAAATAAAACTCCCTCAACTTAATCATAATGTAACGTGGCTTAAAGGGATACTTCACCGCTTTTTCATATTAAACTATGTTATTCCCTTAACTAAAACGAGTTGATACATACCTCTCTCGTATCAGTGCGTGCACTTAATCGCTCTGACGTGCGGTGACGATCTCTCCGAGGGAGATGTGAGGGAGGATTTTTCAGCCGGGACTTTTTACTGCGCCGAGTCGAAGTACTCTCAGGAGTGCTATTCCGCCACACATTATAGTTCTCCTTTTTAATCCGGCTAGAAAAGCGCCACATTTTATTTTATGTCATCATACTTGATCGTTCAACTATTCGTGTAACTGTATTTAAATAGGGAAAACGTGGAGGTGTTTGGTCGTTTCTAACTTGATCTCTGTTTGGTACCATAGTGAATGAACTGGGCTTAGTGGGCTAAGGTAAATGCTATCAGATCATCACCGCGCGTCAGAGCGATTAAGTGCACACACTCAGATGAGAGAGGTATGTATCAACTCGTTTTAGTTAAGGGAATAACATAGTTTAATATGAAAAAGCAGTGAAGTATCCCTTTAAGAAAGTGGTATTAAAAGACCAGACTTGGTAAACACCGAACTAAGTGCATGCATACTATGTATAAAAAAAGCATGATGAGTCCAGAATTTTAACACAATGTGTTTAATTAAACGTTATACATTATTAATAAAACACAGGCTGGTTTACGGATTTGCAAAAAAGTCTGTACTCACATATACATAGTATATTTTTTGTTATTAGTATTGTGTTTACTGAGTTTGGTCACTTTCTTAGGCATTTTAGAATGTCCCCATCAAGGGAAATGCGTTTCCACGGCCCATTATTTGCATTAACTCTCTTTTGTCAAAAACCTTAAGTGAGCGTAATTTTTTTTTTTCGAATTAAGGGATATTCTGCCAAATTTGGAATGTCCATCATTCGTTTCTGATGCAATACATCAAACTGCCCATAAAAACAGGGTGATGGAAACAAAGCAATCGGCTACAATGCTCATCGCTTGTAGAAACACGCTGTAAACAAAAACCTTTGATACTCAGGGTTGCTGATTTTGCCAAGACAAGTTCCTGGAACAACATTCCTGTCCAAAAACATAGTCTTAACCCTACCCATTATTAATCCCCCAAATCAAAGGAAAATGATAGATAAATAAGAATGGTGTAGAAGCCCCTAATCCTTTAAGCCTAAACTTGGCATCAACTAAAAAACTATTCCTCAAATCTGGTTGATTGAAAAGTTGTTCCAGGATCAACAACAATGTTGATCCAGGAATATATGTTCTACTTGGTGAATGCTCAGACAGCACTCAAACAAGCTTCTTATCCGAATATACCCGTACTCGTCCATACAACCAGTACTGCAGAAATACTGCCTGGTACCATCAACTTTATTTTTCTTAGTAAAGAATGTTACCCGTAGTCCAGTACGTTTGACAACTCTAATAACCAACCATCATCTAAAAAGATCTGTATTTTCAAAGCTGATTTGTTTGAAAAGACTATTCAGTAGCATTAGCCCAACAACTTTCCTTAAAATATGTAATAACCAAAATATTTAACATGTTCCTAAAGATGTTCCCCAAGAATTTCCAGTAAATTAGAGGCAAAATGTAAAGTTCACGTTGATGTTAGGTATACAACTGAACTTGTTGAAGTAAACTTGGCCAAGGCTAAGTAAGTAACAACCTTCATGGCCTTTTGCATTACCTTCCTTTCAGGAAGAGGTCAATGTTTTCATGACATTTTCAATGAATGACAACACAGGATAAAATTAGCAAAATTAAACACTTCAATGAATCAGATCTTGGTCCTTCTGAGTAAACGTAAAGTTAGAGAACAATGAGCGCTAAAAAGAGTTAAGCCTCATTTTTATTTAAAAATAGTCACCTGTACAGTAGCTTCCATAAATGATTTCTTTGTTTACATACACACGCCCTGAGTTTATCTAATAATACACACAATTTAGATGACTGCGCATTGAGATATCCGTCTGGGAAAAGTAGTTTGAGTGAAACAGACAACAGCACACCACCAGCATGTGAGTTTATAAACTGGATCTGACATTGTGAAGAACTGCACCACATTCTGTGGCCTCCTTATTCAACTTCTGATTTTCCCATAAGATAAAACGGTGAGCCCAACACGTCTCATTTTATAATGCTGATCATGTTATCTGTCACACCTCCAAATGACTAATGACTATGACCAGTGGCGCCGTGGCTCTATACATACATAATGTAGCTTATAAATTAACATGCAAAGCAGATCTGTCAAATATTCACTGAGGAAGGAAGACGCTTTCTAAAAACTGTTCTCAATGTTAACACGGTTGCTCATGGCAGTAAACTCTGTAAACTATACCAGTAGATCCAAATACTATTATACCGTAAAATGCCAATGAAATGAATAGTATTAGCATAATTGGCTAATAAATAAGATCATATTTCTGCATAATGTCAAAATGTACTGACAACCTTTTTTGTCAGTAGTGCACATTTTCAAATATTCTCCGGAGAAAGTTTAGTCATTGTTTGAAATGGTCACTGCCAATAGAGACAGCGAACAATATAATACTGATTAGAACATTTAAATCATTTTTACTCTATTTTCGATCAAAATAAATGCAGCTTTGGTGAGCATTTCTTTTTCACACCGACCGAAGAGTTTGAAGGATCTTGAAATTAAACAACTTTTCTTAATATGTTCACTAAAAATATCAGAAGGTGTTTATTATAAAGGTTTGCTCTGTTAAGTAGCAAAGTGGATATATCAAAATGGACGAATATTTGTGTTAAATATGTGCTTTTTAACATTTGTAAATATGCAATCTTTGCTATGTTATGTGGATTGGCTCCATTGAACTATATAAATATCGGTATTGGCCATTTTTAAAAAAAGTATATCGGTTGAAAATGGTCAATCATATGGACATTCTAGGCCAGGATCAAGCACTATTTATGATGCTAACATGTCAAGCGCTGCATCAATCAGCTGTATCTACGATAAGAGATCAATATGACAGCATGATCATGCAACTGTCATGCATCAACAAGTCACTGAGTGAGCGACTCTTCTGGATTTATATGACATAAGCACAAGCTGGCTATAACACACACACGAATTATTCAGTACACCAAACCGATGACCCTGTTGCACAACAAACGTTCTGCTTTTGAGAACTTCCAGTACGTGTTATCTGCTCAAGCCTTACATAATAAAGATCTGTTTATTGCATTAGCAGGGATGTGTTGGCATGCACGGCCACGAAGCTTAAACAAGTCCACCACGGAACCTTGTGCTAATGTAAAAATAACGCCAAGCCACCAGTGACCGTGTGTCAAACTGACTGACAGCAAAGCAAATATATGAAATTAAGTGGAAAATAAAGGACTTACACCTCAAGTATTCTGTCTCCTTTCACGATACCGGCCCGGTCCGCCGCACCCCCGGGTAGCACGGCGCTTACATGCTGGAGAGGAGCGTACAGCTCCCCGTTAATGCTCCGCAGTTGGCCGCCTTCACTCACTTGTCCGCGGACGTTGAATCCGTATCCCGATTCTGACTTTACGATCCGAACCACCCGCGGACCCGAAGTCACCAAGGTCGGGGTCTGGCTACCAGAACCCACCATCCCCGATCCGTTATCGCGGGGCGCTGTGGGCAGCAGTGACGGAGGAGCGGGCCGTGCAGTCTCATCTCCTTCGCTTTCCGCCATCTTTAACGCGTTATTCACCCCCTCTCCTCCCGGAGGCCTTCAAAACAACAAGCCAGAAATACGCGTGACCCGCCCAACCATCACAAGACTTCTTTCACTTTCAGAGACCAGTGTCTTTAGAGGAGGCCAGAAGGCTTCTGTGGAGGTTGTCAGTTTGTTGTGGAGAATTATTTAAGAGGATATCCTTTAACAGTAGGTTTACAAGGCACAACTGAAATGCTGCAATGTTTTTACCATAGCAAAAAAAGAGAAATGATGATATAGGCTCCCAGAATGTTACCCGGCATGTTGCCAAAATAAAATGTAATGATAGGCAATTTTTTGTTACTGTTGTGTAAATATTTGAACTTAATAAAACCACTGACAGGCCTACAGGCCTACAAGTAAACGTTCAGATTCAGATCTTTTTTCAGATTGTATCTTTTATTTGATTTCATGTTGGGACAAGTCACGCTGTTGGCCTAAACATGCCTATTTTGTAGCTACATTGTTTATTATAATAATTATTATTTAACATTTTACGGAATACTGTTTATTTTTTTCTGTAGGCTGTAACAACATAGCTACAATATTAGGGTAGCAGGCCAAATCAGAATTTTTTCTCTGGACTAAATTTAAACAGCTGGTAGTCTCCTTATGCTATGCCCATGTCATTCATCGAATAAGTGTTGTGTTTTGACATTTAGATGACTGTATGTGTGATACAATGAGTGCAACAAATAAATTACATACATTTTGACAAAAAATAAATTTGATTAAAACAATATATCCAAACTATGAAAATCATTCACTGTTGTTCGTTAGAGCATCACCTAGTTGGTTTGTTACCACGATTTGAATAGTAGCCTATAGCACATTTTATTTTATTCATTTTATTTTATGCATGTCTAAAAGTGTATGCCAACGGATGTAGGAAGGAGCTTGTGCAGGTCTTTTCTGCCCTCTCGTGGTATTAAAGAAAACATACAAACCATAACTATTTGGAGAATAAAATGTTTGGTCATTTGTGTTTTTAGCAGTGCAAACAAAGTGGCTAACTTTCAGCAACATTAGTAAAAGCCGTGTGTAAGTAAACTAGCATGGCAATGAGAATCTTCAGATATGCCAGCTTCCGACGTTCACTTACAAGAGTTGCGAACGACACATCACATTTGAACAGCAAAACGACCAGGCTTGAATCAACATTTATACTCACCTAAAGGATTATTAGGAACACCATACTAATACTGTGTTTGATTCCCTTTCGCATTCAGAACTGTCTTTTTTCCTGTTTTTATTTATTTATTTTATGTTTTATAAATTCTTCGTCGTCATTCTTTCTTTCTCCTCCAGGGGGCGATCAACAGGCTTTTCTCTCCCAGTCTACAAGCCACACAGACCTCTGAGGGCATGTTCTTTTGCAACCCCTTCTTCTCAGCTTCAGTAAGACAAGAGGTCCCCAATTATTATTATTTTACATTATAGATTTAACTCTAATTATAACAATGAATATATATATATATATATATTATATATATATATATATATATATATATATATATATATATATATATATATATATATATATATATATATATATATATATATATATAACCTACTCACCTAAAGAATTATTAGGGACACCATACTAATACTATGTTTGATCCCCTTTCGCCTTCAGAACGGCCTTTTTCCCCCTGTTTATTTATTTATTTTGAATTCTTTTTCGTCATTCTTTCTTTCTCCTCCAGGGGGCAATCGACAGGCTTTCTCTCAGTCTACAAGCAACACAGACCTCTGAGCGCATGTTCTTTTGCAATTCATTTTTCTCAGTTTCAGTAAGACAAGAGGTCCTCAATTATTATTATTTTATATTATAGTTTTAACTCTAATTACAACAATGAAGATATAAAAATTATATATATATATATATATATATATATATATATATATATATATATATATATATATAAATAATATATATACACTCACCTGAAGGATTATAAGGAACACCATACTAATACTGTGTTTGACCCCCTTTCACCTTCAGAATTGCCTTAATTCTGCGTGGCATTGATTTAACAAGGTGGTGAAAGCATTCTTTAGAAATGTTGGCCTATATTGATAGGATAGCATCTTGCAGTTGATGGAGATTTGTGGGATGCACATCCATGGCATGAAGCTCCCGTTCCACCACATCCCAAAGATGCTCTTTTGGGTTGAGATCTGGTTACTGTCGGGGCCATTTTAGTACTGTGAACTCATTGTCATGTTCAAAAAACCAATTTGAAACGATTCAATCTTTGTGACATGGTGCATTATCCTGTTGGAAGTAGACATCCGAGAATGGTTATGTTATGGTCATAAAGGGATGGACATGGTCAGAAACAGTGCTCAGGTAGGCTGTGGCATTTAAACAATGCCCAATTGGCACTAAGGGGCCTAAAAAGGGCCAAGAAAACATCCCCCACACCATTACACCACCACCAGCAGCCTGCACAGTAGTAACAAGGCATGATGGATCCATGTTCTCATTCTGTTTACGCCAAATTCTGACTCTACCATCTGAATGTCTCAACAGAAATCGAGACTCATCAGACCAGGCAACATTTTTTCCAGTCTTCAACTGTCCAATTTTGGGGAGCTTGTGCAAATTGTAGCCTCTTTTTCCAATTTGTAGTGGACATGAGTGATACCCGGTGGGGTCTTCTGCTGTTGTAGCCCATCCGCCTCAATGTTGTGCATGTTGTGGCCTCACAAATGCTTTGCTGCATACCTCGGTTGTAACAAGTGTTTTTTTTTTTCAGTCAAAGTTGCTCTTTATCAGCTTGAATCAGTCGGTCCATTCATTCTCCTCTGACCTCTAGCATCAACAAGGCATTTTCGCTCACAGGACTGCAGCATATTGGATGTTTTTCCCTTTTCACACCATTCTTTGTAAACTCTAGAAATGGTTGTGCATGAAAATCCCAGTAACTGAGCAGATATTGAAATACTCAGATCGGCCCATCTAGCACCAACAACCATGGCACACTCAAAATTGCTTAAATCAGGTTTCTTTCCCCTTCTGACATTCAGTTTGGAGTTCAGGAGATTGTCTTGACCAGGACCAAACTTCTAAATGCATTGAAGCAACTGCCATGTGATTGGGTGATTAGCTAATTGCATGAATGAGAAATTAAACAGGTGTTCCTAATAATCCTTTAGGTGAGTATATATATATATACATATATATGTTTTGCAGCTGCAGCCCAGGATGTGTGTGAGTAAGGGCTGGCAGTGTAGGGCTGTCGGTCTCCCTTCTTTAAATAGCTCTCTGTTGACTACGTCTCTCGCTTACGGCCATACCACCCTGAGCACGCCCGATCTCGTCCGATCTCGGAAGCTAAGCAGGGTCGGGCCTGGTTAGTACTTGGATGGGAGACCGCCTGGGAATACCAGGTGCTGTAAGCTTTTGCTCTATCACTTGGTGACTCGATCGGCTCTGACGGTTGTTCCTTTATCATTTTAAAATCAATTGCTTCATTTACAGTTATTTAGTTTTTGTTTATCCCTGGTTTCTGTATGCTTTCGGTGTGGCAAAGGACAGCCCAGCCCCGTAATTCTTTCTTTCTCCTCCAGGGGGCGATCAACAGGCTTTTTCTCTCTAAGGCTACAAGCCACACAGACCTCTGAACGCATGTTCTTTTGCAATTGATTCTTCTCAGTTTCAGTAAGACCAGAGGATATATATATATATATATATATATATATATATATATATATATATATATATATATATATATATATATATATATATATATATATATATATATATATATATATATATATATATATATATATATATATATATATATATATATATACATATATATATATATATACACACTCACTTGAAGGATTATTAGGAACACCATACTAATACTGTGTTTGACCCCCTTTCACCTTCAGAATTGCCTTGATTCTCTGTGGCATTGATTCAACAAGGTGCTGAAAGCATTCTATAGAAATGTTGGCCCATATTGATAGGATAGCATCTTGCAGTTGATGGAGATTTGTGGGATGCAAATCCATGACACGAAGCTCCCGTTCCACCACATCCCAAAGATGCTCTATTGGGTTGAAGTCTGGTGACTGTGGGGGCCATTTTAGTACTGTGAACTCATTGTCATGTTCAAGAAACCAATTTGAAACGATTCAATCTTTGTGACATGTTGCATTATCCTGTTGGAAGTAGACATCAGAGAATGGTTATGTAATGGTATTAAAGGGATGGACATGGTCAGAAACAGTGGTCAGGTAGGCCGTGGCATTTAAATGATGCCCAATTGGCACTAAAGGGCTTAAAGTGGGCCAAGAAAACACCCCCCACACCATTACACCACCACCAGCAGCCTGCACAGTGGTAACAAGGCATGATGGATCCATGTTCTCATTCTGTTTACGCCAAATTCTGACTTTTCCCTCTGAATGTCTCAACAGTAATCGAGACTCAACAGACCAGGCAACATTTTTTCCAGTGTTCAACTGTCCAATTTTGGGGAGCTTGTGCAAATTGTAGCCTCTTTTTCCAATTTGTAGTGGAGATGAGTGATACCCGGTGGGGTCTTCTGCTGTTGTAGCCCATCCGCCTCAAGGTTGTGCATGTTGTGGCCTCACAAATGCTTTGCTGCATACCTCGGTTGTAACAAGTGTTTTTTTTTTTAGTCAAAGTTGCTCTTTATCAGCTTGAATCAGTCGGTCCATTCATTCTCCTCTGACCTCTAGCATCAACAAGGCATTTTCGCTCACAGGACTGCAGCATACTGGATGTTTTTCCCTTTTCACACCATTCTTTGTAAACCCTAGAAATGGTTGTGCGTGAAAATCCCAGTAACTGAGCAGATTGTGAAATACTCAGACCGACCCGTCTGGCACCAACAACCATGGCACACTCAAAATTGCTTAAATCAGGTTTCTTTCCCCTTCTGACATTCAGTTTGGAGTTCAGGAGATTGTCTTGACCAGGACCAAACTTCTAAATGCATTGAAGCAACTGCCATGTGATTGGGTGATTAGCTAATTGCATGAATGAGAAATTAAACAGGTGTTCCTAATAATCCTTTAGGTGAGTATATATATACATATATATGTTTTGCAGCTGCAGCCCAGGATGTGTGTGAGTAAGGGCTGGCAGTGTAGGGCTGTCGGTCTCCCTTCTTTAAATAGCTCTCTGTTGACTATGTCTCTCGCTTACGGCCATACCACCCTGAGCACGCCCGATCTCGTCCGATCTCGGAAGCTAAGCAGGGTCGGGCCTGGTTAGTACTTGGATGGGAGACCGCCTGGGAATACCAGGTGCTGTAAGCTTTTGCTCTATCACTTGGTGACTCGATCGGCTCTGACGGTTGTTCCTTTATCATTTTAAAATCAATTGCTTCATTTACAGTTATTTAGTTTTTGTTTATCCCTGGTTTCTGTATGCTTTCGGTGTGGCAAAGGACAGCCCAGCCCCGTAATTCTTTCTTTCTCCTCCAGGGGGCGATCAACAGGCTTTTTCTCTCTAAGGCTACAAGCCACACAGACCTCTGAACGCATGTTCTTTTGCAATTCATTCTTCTCAGTTTCAGTAAGACCAGAGGATATATATATACACACACTCAATTGAAGGATTATTAGGAACACCATACTAATACTGTGTTTGACCCCCTTTCACCTTCAGAATTGCCTTAATTCTGCGTGGTATTGATTCAACAATGTGTTGAAAGCATTCTTTAGAAATGTTGGCCTATATTGATAGGATAGCATCTTGCAGTTGATGGAGATTTGTGGGATGCACATCCATGGCACGAAGCTCCCATTGTAACACATCCTAAAGATGCTCTTTTGGGTTGAGATCTGGTTACTGTCGGGGCCATTTTAGTACTGTGAACTCATTGTCATGTTCAAGAAACCAATTTGAAACGATTCGAGCTTTGTGACATGGTGCATTATCCTGTTGGAAGTAGACATCAGAGAATGGTTATGTTATGGTCATAAAGGGATGGACATGGTCAGAAACAGTGCTCAGGTAGGCTGTGGCATTTAAACAATGCCCAATTGGCACTAAGGGGCCTAAAAAGGGCCAAGAAAACATCCCCCACACCATTACACCACCACCAGCAGCCTGCACAGTAGTAACAAGGCATGATGGATCCATGTTCTCATTCTGTTTACGCCAAATTCTGACTCTACCATCTGAATGTCTCAACAGAAATCGAGACTCCTCAGACCAGGCAACATTTTTTCCAGTCTTCAACTGTCCAATTTTGGGGAGCTTGTGCAAATTGTAGCCTCTTTTTCCAATTTGTAGTGGAGATGAGTGATACCCGGTGGGGTCTTCTGCTGTTGTAGCCCATCCGCCTCAAGGTTGTGCATGTTGTGGCCTCACAAATGCTTTGCTGCATACCTCGGTTGTAACAAGTGTTTTTTTTTTTAGTCAAAGTTGCTCTTTATCAGCTTGAATCAGTCGGTCCATTCATTCTCCTCTGACCTCTAGCATCAACAAGGCATTTTCGCTCACAGGACTGCAGCATATTGGATGTTTTTCCCTTTTCACACCATTCTTTGTAAACTCTAGAAATGGTTGTGCATGAAAATCCCAGTAACTGAGCAGATATTGAAATACTCAGATCGGCCCATCTAGCACCAACAACCATGGCACACTCAAAATTGCTTAAATCAGGTTTCTTTCCCCTTCTGACATTCAGTTTGGAGTTCAGGAGATTGTCTTGACCAGGACCAAACTTCTAAATGCATTGAAGCAACTGCCATGTGATTGGGAGATTAGCTAATTGCACGAATGAGAAATTAAACAGGTGTTCCTAATAATCCTTTAGGTGAGTATATATATACATATATATGTTTTGCAGCTGCAGCCCAGGATGTGTGTGAGTAAGGGCTGGCAGTGTAGGGCTGTCGGTCTCCCTTCTTTAAATAGCTCTCTGTTGACTACGTCTCTCGCTTACGGCCATACCACCCTGAGCACGCCCGATCTCGTCCGATCTCGGAAGCTAAGCAGGGTCGGGCCTGGTTAGTACTTGGATGGGAGACCGCCTGGGAATACCAGGTGCTGTAAGCTTTTGCTCTATCACTTGGTGACTCGATCGACTCTGACGGTTGTTCCTTTATCATTTTAAAATCAATTGCTTCATTTACAGTTATTTAGTTTTTGTTTATCCCTGGTTTCTGTATGCTTTCGGTGTGACAAAGGACAGCCCAGCCCCGTAATTCTTTCTTTCTCCTCCAGGGGGCGATCAACAGGCTTTTTCTCTCTAAGGCTACAAGCCACACAGACCTCTGAACGCATGTTCTTTTGCAATTGATTCTTCTCAGTTTCAGTAAGACCAGAGGATATATGTATATATATATATATATATATATATACACACTCACTTGAAGGATTATTAGGAACACCATACTAATACTGTGTTTGACCACCTTTCACCTTCAGAATTGCCTTGATTCTCTGTGGCATTGATTCAACAAGGTGCTGAAAGCATTCTATAGAAATGTTGGCCCATATTGATAGGATAGCATCTTGCAGTTGATGGAGATTTGTGGGATGCAAATCCATGACACGAAGCTCCCGTTCCACCACATCCCAAAGATGCTCTATTGGGTTGAAGTCTGGTGACTGTGGGGGCCATTTTAGTACTGTGAACTCATTGTCATGTTCAAGAAACCAATTTGAAACGATTCAATCTTTGTGACATGTTGCATTATCCTGTTGGAAGTAGACATCAGAGAATGGTTATGTAATGGTAATAAAGGGATGGACATGGTCAGAAACAGTGGTCAGGTAGGCCGTGGCATTTAAATGATGCCCAATTGGCACTAAAGGGCTTAAAGTGGGCCAAGAAAACACCCCCCACACCATTACACCACCACCAGCAGCCTGCACAGTGGTAACAAGGCATGATGGATCCATGTTCTCATTCTGTTTACGCCAAATTCTGACTTTTCCCTCTGAATGTCTCAACAGAAATCGAGACTCAACAGACCAGGCAACATTTTTTCCAGTGTTCAACTGTCCAATTTTGGGGAGCTTGTGCAAATTGTAGCCTCTTTTTCCAATTTGTAGTGGAGATGAGTGGTACCCGGTAGGGTCTTCTGCTGTTGTAGCCCTTCTGCCTCAAGGTTGTGCATGTTGTGGCCTCACAAATGCTTTGCTGCATACCTTGGTTGTAACAAGTGTTTTTTTCATTTAAAGTTGCTCTTCTATCAGCTTGAATCAGTCGGTCCATTCATTCTCCTCTGACCTCTAGCATCAACAAGGCATTTTCGCTCACAGGACTGCAGCATACTGGATGTTTTTCCCTTTTCACACCATTCTTTGTAAACCCTAGAAATGGTTGTGCGTGAAAATCCCAGTAACTGAGCAGATTGTGAAATACTCAGACCGACCCGTCTGGCACCAACAACCATGGCACACTCAAAATTGCTTAAATCAGGTTTCTTTCCCCTTCTGACATTCAGTTTGGAGTTCAGGAGATTGTCTTGACCAGGACCAAACTTCTAAATGCATTGAAGCAACTGCCATGTGATTGGGTGATTAGCTAATTGCATGAATGAGAAATTAAACAGGTGTTCCTAATAATCCTTTAGGTGAGTATATATATACATATATATGTTTTGCAGCTGCAGCCCAGGATGTGTGTGAGTAAGGGCTGGCAGTGTAGGGCTGTCGGTCTCCCTTCTTTAAATAGCTCTCTGTTGACTACGTCTCTCGCTTACGGCCATACCACCCTGAGCACGCCCGATCTCGTCCGATCTCGGAAGCTAAGCAGGGTCGGGCCTGGTTAGTACTTGGATGGGAGACCGCCTGGGAATACCAGGTGCTGTAAGCTTTTGCTCTATCACTTGGTGACTCGATCGGCTCTGACGGTTGTTCCTTTATCATTTTAAAATCAATTGCTTCATTTACAGTTATTTAGTTTTTGTTTATCCCTGGTTTCTGTATGCTTTCGGTGTGGCAAAGGACAGCCCAGCCCCGTAATTTTTTCTTTCTCCTCCAGGGGGCGATCAACAGGCTTTTTCTCTCTAAGGCTACAAGCCACACAGACCTCTGAACGCATGTTCTTTTGCAATTCATTCTTCTCAGTTTCAGTAAGACCAGAGGATATATATATACACACACTCAATTGAAGGATTATTAGGAACACCATACTAATACTGTGTTTGACCCCCTTTCACCTTCAGAATTGCCTTAATTCTGCGTGGTATTGATTCAACAATGTGTTGAAAGCATTCTTTAGAAATGTTGGCCTATATTGATAGGATAGCATCTTGCAGTTGATGGAGATTTGTGGGATGCACATCCATGGCACGAAGCTCCCATTGTAACACATCCTAAAGATGCTCTTTTGGGTTGAGATCTGGTTACTGTCGGGGCCATTTTAGTACTGTGAACTCATTGTCATGTTCAAGAAACCAATTTGAAACGATTCGAGCTTTGTGACATGGTGCATTATCCTGTTGGAAGTAGACATCAGAGAATGGTTATGTTATGGTCATAAAGGGATGGACATGGTCAGAAACAGTGCTCAGGTAGGCTGTGGCATTTAAACAATGCCCAATTGGCACTAAGGGGCCTAAAAAGGGCCAAGAAAACATCCCCCACACCATTACACCACCACCAGCAGCCTGCACAGTAGTAACAAGGCATGATGGATCCATGTTCTCATTCTGTTTACGCCAAATTCTGACTCTACCATCTGAATGTCTCAACAGAAATCGAGACTCCTCAGACCAGGCAACATTTTTTCCAGTCTTCAACTGTCCAATTTTGGGGAGCTTGTGCAAATTGTAGCCTCTTTTTCCAATTTGTAGTGGAGATGAGTGATACCCGGTGGGGTCTTCTGCTGTTGTAGCCCATCCGCCTCAAGGTTGTGCATGTTGTGGCCTCACAAATGCTTTGCTGCATACCTCGGTTGTAACAAGTGTTTTTTTTTTTAGTCAAAGTTGCTCTTTATCAGCTTGAATCAGTCGGTCCATTCATTCTCCTCTGACCTCTAGCATCAACAAGGCATTTTCGCTCCCAGGACTGCAGCATATTGGATGTTTTTCCCTTTTCACACCATTCTTTGTAAACTCTAGAAATGGTTGTGCATGAAAATCCCAGTAACTGAGCAGATATTGAAATACTCAGATCGGCCCATCTAGCACCAACAACCATGGCACACTCAAAATTGCTTAAATCAGGTTTCTTTCCCCTTCTGACATTCAGTTTGGAGTTCAGGAGATTGTCTTGACCAGGACCAAACTTCTAAATGCATTGAAGCAACTGCCATGTGATTGGGAGATTAGCTAATTGCACGAATGAGAAATTAAACAGGTGTTCCTAATAATCCTTTAGGTGAGTATATATATACATATATATGTTTTGCAGCTGCAGCCCAGGATGTGTGTGAGTAAGGGCTGGCAGTGTAGGGCTGTCGGTCTCCCTTCTTTAAATAGCTCTCTGTTGACTACGTCTCTCGCTTACGGCCATACCACCCTGAGCACGCCCGATCTCGTCCGATCTCGGAAGCTAAGCAGGGTCGGGCCTGGTTAGTACTTGGATGGGAGACCGCCTGGGAATACCAGGTGCTGTAAGCTTTTGCTCTATCACTTGGTGACTCGATCGACTCTGACGGTTGTTCCTTTATCATTTTAAAATCAATTGCTTCATTTACAGTTATTTAGTTTTTGTTTATCCCTGGTTTCTGTATGCTTTCGGTGTGACAAAGGACAGCCCAGCCCCGTAATTCTTTCTTTCTCCTCCAGGGGGCGATCAACAGGCTTTTTCTCTCTAAGGCTACAAGCCACACAGACCTCTGAACGCATGTTCTTTTGCAATTGATTCTTCTCAGTTTCAGTAAGACCAGAGGATATATGTATATATATATATATATATATATATACACACTCACTTGAAGGATTATTAGGAACACCATACTAATACTGTGTTTGACCACCTTTCACCTTCAGAATTGCCTTGATTCTCTGTGGCATTGATTCAACAAGGTGCTGAAAGCATTCTATAGAAATGTTGGCCCATATTGATAGGATAGCATCTTGCAGTTGATGGAGATTTGTGGGATGCAAATCCATGACACAAAGCTCCCGTTCCACCACATCCCAAAGATGCTCTATTGGGTTGAAGTCTGGTGACTGTGGGGGCCATTTTAGTACTGTGAACTCATTGTCATGTTCAAGAAACCAATTTGAAACGATTCAATCTTTGTGACATGTTGCATTATCCTGTTGGAAGTAGACATCAGAGAATGGTTATGTAATGGTAATAAAGGGATGGACATGGTCAGAAACAGTGGTCAGGTAGGCCGTGGCATTTAAATGATGCCCAATTGGCACTAAAGGGCTTAAAGTGGGCCAAGAAAACACCCCCCACACCATTACACCACCACCAGCAGCCTGCACAGTGGTAACAAGGCATGATGGATCCATGTTCTCATTCTGTTTACGCCAAATTCTGACTTTTCCCTCTGAATGTCTCAACAGAAATCGAGACTCAACAGACCAGGCAACATTTTTTCCAGTGTTCAACTGTCCAATTTTGGGGAGCTTGTGCAAATTGTAGCCTCTTTTTCCAATTTGTAGTGGAGATGAGTGGTACCCGGTAGGGTCTTCTGCTGTTGTAGCCCTTCTGCCTCAAGGTTGTGCATGTTGTGGCCTCACAAATGCTTTGCTGCATACCTTGGTTGTAACAAGTGTTTTTTTCATTTAAAGTTGCTCTTCTATCAGCTTGAATCAGTCGGTCCATTCATTCTCCTCTGACCTCTAGCATCAACAAGGCATTTTCGCTCACAGGACTGCAGCATACTGGATGTTTTTCCCTTTTCACACCATTCTTTGTAAACCCTAGAAATGGTTGTGCGTGAAAATCCCAGTAACTGAGCAGATTGTGAAATACTCAGACCGACCCGTCTGGCACCAACAACCATGGCACACTCAAAATTGCTTAAATCAGGTTTCTTTCCCCTTCTGACATTCAGTTTGGAGTTCAGGAGATTGTCTTGACCAGGACCAAACTTCTAAATGCATTGAAGCAACTGCCATGTGATTGGGTGATTAGCTAATTGCATGAATGAGAAATTAAACAGGTGTTCCTAATAATCCTTTAGGTGAGTATATATATACATATATATGTTTTGCAGCTGCAGCCCAGGATGTGTGTGAGTAAGGGCTGGCAGTGTAGGGCTGTCGGTCTCCCTTCTTTAAATAGCTCTCTGTTGACTACGTCTCTCGCTTACGGCCATACCACCCTGAGCACGCCCGATCTCGTCCGATCTCGGAAGCTAAGCAGGGTCGGGCCTGGTTAGTACTTGGATGGGAGACCGCCTGGGAATACCAGGTGCTGTAAGCTTTTGCTCTATCACTTGGTGACTCGATCGGCTCTGACGGTTGTTCCTTTATCATTTTAAAATCAATTGCTTCATTTACAGTTATTTAGTTTTTGTTTATCCCTGGTTTCTGTATGCTTTCGGTGTGGCAAAGGACAGCCCAGCCCCGTAATTCTTTCTTTCTCCTCCAGGGGGCGATCAACAGGCTTTTTCTCTCTAAGGCTACAAGCCACACAGACCTCTGAACGCATGTTCTTTTGCAATTGATTCTTCTCAGTTTCAGTAAGACCAGAGGATATATATATATATATATATATATATATATATATATATATATATATATATATATATATATATATATATATATATATATATATATATATATATATATATATACATATATATATATATATACACACTCACTTGAAGGATTATTAGGAACACCATACTAATACTGTGTTTGACCCCCTTTCACCTTCAGAATTGCCTTGATTCTCTGTGGCATTGATTCAACAAGGTGCTGAAAGCATTCTATAGAAATGTTGGCCCATATTGATAGGATAGCATCTTGCAGTTGATGGAGATTTGTGGGATGCAAATCCATGACACGAAGCTCCCGTTCCACCACATCCCAAAGATGCTCTATTGGGTTGAAGTCTGGTGACTGTGGGGGCCATTTTAGTACTGTGAACTCATTGTCATGTTCAAGAAACCAATTTGAAACGATTCAATCTTTGTGACATGTTGCATTATCCTGTTGGAAGTAGACATCAGAGAATGGTTATGTAATGGTATTAAAGGGATGGACATGGTCAGAAACAGTGGTCAGGTAGGCCGTGGCATTTAAATGATGCCCAATTGGCACTAAAGGGCTTAAAGTGGGCCAAGAAAACACCCCCCACACCATTACACCACCACCAGCAGCCTGCACAGTGGTAACAAGGCATGATGGATCCATGTTCTCATTCTGTTTACGCCAAATTCTGACTTTTCCCTCTGAATGTCTCAACAGTAATCGAGACTCAACAGACCAGGCAACATTTTTTCCAGTGTTCAACTGTCCAATTTTGGGGAGCTTGTGCAAATTGTAGCCTCTTTTTCCAATTTGTAGTGGAGATGAGTGATACCCGGTGGGGTCTTCTGCTGTTGTAGCCCATCCGCCTCAAGGTTGTGCATGTTGTGGCCTCACAAATGCTTTGCTGCATACCTCGGTTGTAACAAGTGTTTTTTTTTTTAGTCAAAGTTGCTCTTTATCAGCTTGAATCAGTCGGTCCATTCATTCTCCTCTGACCTCTAGCATCAACAAGGCATTTTCGCTCACAGGACTGCAGCATACTGGATGTTTTTCCCTTTTCACACCATTCTTTGTAAACCCTAGAAATGGTTGTGCGTGAAAATCCCAGTAACTGAGCAGATTGTGAAATACTCAGACCGACCCGTCTGGCACCAACAACCATGGCACACTCAAAATTGCTTAAATCAGGTTTCTTTCCCCTTCTGACATTCAGTTTGGAGTTCAGGAGATTGTCTTGACCAGGACCAAACTTCTAAATGCATTGAAGCAACTGCCATGTGATTGGGTGATTAGCTAATTGCATGAATGAGAAATTAAACAGGTGTTCCTAATAATCCTTTAGGTGAGTATATATATACATATATATGTTTTGCAGCTGCAGCCCAGGATGTGTGTGAGTAAGGGCTGGCAGTGTAGGGCTGTCGGTCTCCCTTCTTTAAATAGCTCTCTGTTGACTATGTCTCTCGCTTACGGCCATACCACCCTGAGCACGCCCGATCTCGTCCGATCTCGGAAGCTAAGCAGGGTCGGGCCTGGTTAGTACTTGGATGGGAGACCGCCTGGGAATACCAGGTGCTGTAAGCTTTTGCTCTATCACTTGGTGACTCGATCGGCTCTGACGGTTGTTCCTTTATCATTTTAAAATCAATTGCTTCATTTACAGTTATTTAGTTTTTGTTTATCCCTGGTTTCTGTATGCTTTCGGTGTGGCAAAGGACAGCCCAGCCCCGTAATTCTTTCTTTCTCCTCCAGGGGGCGATCAACAGGCTTTTTCTCTCTAAGGCTACAAGCCACACAGACCTCTGAACGCATGTTCTTTTGCAATTCATTCTTCTCAGTTTCAGTAAGACCAGAGGATATATATATACACACACTCAATTGAAGGATTATTAGGAACACCATACTAATACTGTGTTTGACCCCCTTTCACCTTCAGAATTGCCTTAATTCTGCGTGGTATTGATTCAACAATGTGTTGAAAGCATTCTTTAGAAATGTTGGCCTATATTGATAGGATAGCATCTTGCAGTTGATGGAGATTTGTGGGATGCACATCCATGGCACGAAGCTCCCATTGTAACACATCCTAAAGATGCTCTTTTGGGTTGAGATCTGGTTACTGTCGGGGCCATTTTAGTACTGTGAACTCATTGTCATGTTCAAGAAACCAATTTGAAACGATTCGAGCTTTGTGACATGGTGCATTATCCTGTTGGAAGTAGACATCAGAGAATGGTTATGTTATGGTCATAAAGGGATGGACATGGTCAGAAACAGTGCTCAGGTAGGCTGTGGCATTTAAACAATGCCCAATTGGCACTAAGGGGCCTAAAAAGGGCCAAGAAAACATCCCCCACACCATTACACCACCACCAGCAGCCTGCACAGTAGTAACAAGGCATGATGGATCCATGTTCTCATTCTGTTTACGCCAAATTCTGACTCTACCATCTGAATGTCTCAACAGAAATCGAGACTCCTCAGACCAGGCAACATTTTTTCCAGTCTTCAACTGTCCAATTTTGGGGAGCTTGTGCAAATTGTAGCCTCTTTTTCCAATTTGTAGTGGAGATGAGTGATACCCGGTGGGGTCTTCTGCTGTTGTAGCCCATCCGCCTCAAGGTTGTGCATGTTGTGGCCTCACAAATGCTTTGCTGCATACCTCGGTTGTAACAAGTGTTTTTTTTTTTAGTCAAAGTTGCTCTTTATCAGCTTGAATCAGTCGGTCCATTCATTCTCCTCTGACCTCTAGCATCAACAAGGCATTTTCGCTCCCAGGACTGCAGCATATTGGATGTTTTTCCCTTTTCACACCATTCTTTGTAAACTCTAGAAATGGTTGTGCATGAAAATCCCAGTAACTGAGCAGATATTGAAATACTCAGATCGGCCCATCTAGCACCAACAACCATGGCACACTCAAAATTGCTTAAATCAGGTTTCTTTCCCCTTCTGACATTCAGTTTGGAGTTCAGGAGATTGTCTTGACCAGGACCAAACTTCTAAATGCATTGAAGCAACTGCCATGTGATTGGGAGATTAGCTAATTGCACGAATGAGAAATTAAACAGGTGTTCCTAATAATCCTTTAGGTGAGTATATATATACATATATATGTTTTGCAGCTGCAGCCCAGGATGTGTGTGAGTAAGGGCTGGCAGTGTAGGGCTGTCGGTCTCCCTTCTTTAAATAGCTCTCTGTTGACTACGTCTCTCGCTTACGGCCATACCACCCTGAGCACGCCCGATCTCGTCCGATCTCGGAAGCTAAGCAGGGTCGGGCCTGGTTAGTACTTGGATGGGAGACCGCCTGGGAATACCAGGTGCTGTAAGCTTTTGCTCTATCACTTGGTGACTCGATCGACTCTGACGGTTGTTCCTTTATCATTTTAAAATCAATTGCTTCATTTACAGTTATTTAGTTTTTGTTTATCCCTGGTTTCTGTATGCTTTCGGTGTGACAAAGGACAGCCCAGCCCCGTAATTCTTTCTTTCTCCTCCAGGGGGCGATCAACAGGCTTTTTCTCTCTAAGGCTACAAGCCACACAGACCTCTGAACGCATGTTCTTTTGCAATTGATTCTTCTCAGTTTCAGTAAGACCAGAGGATATATGTATATATATATATATATATATATATACACACTCACTTGAAGGATTATTAGGAACACCATACTAATACTGTGTTTGACCACCTTTCACCTTCAGAATTGCCTTGATTCTCTGTGGCATTGATTCAACAAGGTGCTGAAAGCATTCTATAGAAATGTTGGCCCATATTGATAGGATAGCATCTTGCAGTTGATGGAGATTTGTGGGATGCAAATCCATGACACAAAGCTCCCGTTCCACCACATCCCAAAGATGCTCTATTGGGTTGAAGTCTGGTGACTGTGGGGGCCATTTTAGTACTGTGAACTCATTGTCATGTTCAAGAAACCAATTTGAAACGATTCAATCTTTGTGACATGTTGCATTATCCTGTTGGAAGTAGACATCAGAGAATGGTTATGTAATGGTAATAAAGGGATGGACATGGTCAGAAACAGTGGTCAGGTAGGCCGTGGCATTTAAATGATGCCCAATTGGCACTAAAGGGCTTAAAGTGGGCCAAGAAAACACCCCCCACACCATTACACCACCACCAGCAGCCTGCACAGTGGTAACAAGGCATGATGGATCCATGTTCTCATTCTGTTTACGCCAAATTCTGACTTTTCCCTCTGAATGTCTCAACAGAAATCGAGACTCAACAGACCAGGCAACATTTTTTCCAGTGTTCAACTGTCCAATTTTGGGGAGCTTGTGCAAATTGTAGCCTCTTTTTCCAATTTGTAGTGGAGATGAGTGGTACCCGGTAGGGTCTTCTGCTGTTGTAGCCCTTCTGCCTCAAGGTTGTGCATGTTGTGGCCTCACAAATGCTTTGCTGCATACCTTGGTTGTAACAAGTGTTTTTTTCATTTAAAGTTGCTCTTCTATCAGCTTGAATCAGTCGGTCCATTCATTCTCCTCTGACCTCTAGCATCAACAAGGCATTTTCGCTCACAGGACTGCAGCATACTGGATGTTTTTCCCTTTTCACACCATTCTTTGTAAACCCTAGAAATGGTTGTGCGTGAAAATCCCAGTAACTGAGCAGATTGTGAAATACTCAGACCGACCCGTCT